>NC_034602.1:26841107-26868153 GCF_900095145.1 Mus pahari
TTTTGTTTTGTTTTTTCGAGACAGGGTTTCTCTGTATAGCCCTGGCTGTCCTGGAACTCACTTTGTAGACCAGGCTGGCCTTGAACTCAGAAATCCGTCTACCTCTGCCTTCCGAGTGCTGGGATTAAAGGCGTGTGCCACCACGCCTGGCTAAAACGGAACATTTTTTTTTTTTTTTTGGTTTTTTGAGACAGGGTTTCTCTGTATAGCCCTGGCTGTCCTGGAACTCACTTGGTAGACCAGGCTGGCCTCAAACTCAGAAATCCTCCTGCCTCTGCCTCCTGAGTGCTGGGATTAAAGGCCTGCGCCACCAGGCCCGGCTCAAAACGGAACATTTTTAATACCTAAAACCATGTAGGCAACAACAGCAATATCTCTGAGATAGGCAAATATATGCAAAAATCTAATAAAGCACTGCAAGCTGAATGTAGACGTATTAATAAGTTTACCCAAGAAAGGACTAGATGTAGGTGATGAACACTTGAGTCATGAAAGAAGACAGACAGTTATCTCCTTTTTTCTAATTTTACCTCTTTTTTGGTGGTTAAGTGCATAAAACTATATTTGATAGTGAACGTGTGAAATCCAGTGTGAAGCTCCACGGTTGTTGATTGAGATGGATAAACTTTGGGTCTGGTTAATTTCACTGTGTGATGTTTTTTATGTTTTTTGTAATAAATTTTTTCCTTTTGTTATTGCTGATGTTGTTTTGTTATTTTGAGACAAGGTTTCTCTGTGTAGCCCTGGCTGTCCTGGAACTCACTCTGTAGACCAGGCTGGCCTCGAACTCAGCAATCTGCTTTCCTGTCTCCCAAGTACTCAGAATCAAGGCATGCACCACCACCCAAATGGCTTTGTAATAAAGTATTAATAAAAAGATCTATTATGATTATAATAAAAGGTATATGTGATAAGCCCCCAGCTAACATCATCCTAGATGAAAAGTATGAAGAAATCCCACATTTTGAGCTGCATTACAGAGATAGAGCAATGAAAATAGTTTTGTACTGGTACAAAAGCAGATGTGCATCCATGGACCCAAACAGACTCAAACATGAGTGCACATGACTACAGCCAGCTAATATCCAACAAAGATTCCAAAAATACACAGCAGAGAAAGGACAGCATCTTCAGCAGACAGGGATTGGAAAACTGGATGCCCACATGAACAAGAATGAAATTAGACCCATGTCCATTACCATGCACAAAAATTAGCTCCAAATGGATTAAGACCTCAATACGAAACCTGAAACCTTGAGATGGCTAGAAGAAAGCATAGACCATGCCCTCCGGGTTAAAGCTGAAGGGGACTCTCTGGATAGGGCTCCATTTGCTCAGGAATTAAGACCAAAAATTTATGAATAGGATCTTATAAAACCACAAAGCTTCTTTACTGCGAAGGAAACCAAACATAAAGCTCACAGGATGAGATGGGGCCTTTGCCAGCTGCACGTCTGGTAGACGTAATATCCAGGATATACCGAAAAACCAAAATAACCTAGTTTAAAGGGATATGGAGATCTAGACTTTCTTTTTTTCAGAAAAAAAGAAAAATGGTTTTAAAAAGTATTCAGTATTTTTAGCCATGAGGGAAATTCACATCCAGAGCACTGGACTCAGCTCCCAAGTCAATGAAGGCTAGGGCCCTCATTTCCTCTTTTTTTTCCTATTTTTGTTTTGTCCAAGCCAAGGCCTCACTGTGCAGCTGTAGTTCTGACTGATCTAGAACTTGCTGTGTAGTCTAGGGTGGTCCTGAGCCCAGCATAGACCCAGCTGCCTGTATTGCTGATATGAAATGTGTATGTCACTGTCCTTGACTCTTTACGAAAAAGTGTGTATGGCTGTAGGTTGTTTTTTTTTTAAGAATTTCAAAAAAAATTATGTGTATGGGTGTTTTGCCTACACATATATATCTGAACCATGTTTATATCCTGGTACCTATAGAGGCCAGAAGAGAGGAGTCAAATGGCCTGGAACTGGAGTTACAGTTGGTAGCTGCTTTGTATGTTCTGGGAATTGAACCTGAGACCTCTGGAACTATCTTTCTAGACTCTCATCTTGTTACTTTTCTTTCTTTGTTTGTTTGTTTTTGTTTTTGTTTTGTTGTTTTTTTTTCGAAACAGGGCTTCTCTGTATAGCCCTGGCTGTCCTGGAACTCACTTTGTAGACCAGGCTGGCCTCAAACTCAGAATCCACCACCTCCCTCTGCCTCCCAAGTGCTGGGATTAAAGGCGTGCGCCACCACCGTCTGGCTTTCTTTCTTTTTTAAATATTAACAACCTTAGTGGAAAGTATTACTTTATGGTTTTGATTTTCATTTTTCTAGTGACTAATGGTAGTGTTTATTGGCCACTTACATTTGTTCAAATGATTTCTCATTTTCAATTAGTTGTAAGAGGTTTTATATATGGTCTCAACACCAAATCCTTAAATGACTTGGAGATATTTTCTCGTCTTTTCACCTTGATAGTGCCCTTTAAAGTTGCCAATCTTTTAAAATTACAGTGCGTGCGCGCATGCGTGTGTGTGTGTGTGTGTGTGTGTGCGCGCGTGCACACATGCACGTACACTTGTGCATGCTCATTTAAGGAAGTCAGAAAATAGCCTTCAAGAATCTATTCGCTCCTTCCACTGTACAGGTCCTGGGATTGAACTCAGATGGGAAGGCTTAACAGCAAGTGCCTTCGCCCACTGAACTGTCTCAATGGCCCCAAAGTTTTTCATTTTAGTAAAGTTCATTTATATTTTTATTTTGTTTTTTGTGCTATTGGTATAATTTCTAATTTATACACTAATTATATACATATACATATAAACACATATTGCTTAACTTCAAGGCACACTGATTAACATATAGGTTTTTTTTTAATTTTTGTTTTTGTTGTATTTTTTTGATATAGAGTCTCTATGTAGTCCTAACTGCCTTGGAACTCACTATGTAGACCAGGCTGGCCTCCAGCTAACAGAGCTCCACCAGCCTCTGCTTTCCAAGTGCTATGAGTACAGGCATGCGCTACTACAGTCAGCTTTCTTCTGAGAATTGTATAATTTTAGCTTTGACATGTACAGCCTTGATCCATTTTTTAAAAATATTTATTATTATATCTAAGTACACTGTAGCTGTCTTCAGACACTCCAGAAGAGGGCGTCAGATCTTGTTATGGATGGCTATGAGCCACCGTGTGGTTGCTGGGATTTGAACTCAGGACTTTTGGAAGAGCAGTTAGTGCTCTTACCCACTGAGCCATCTCACCAGCCCGTTTTGATCCATTTTTAATCAAGTGTGTGTGCTGTGAGGTAACGCCAGCTTCGTTATTTGCTTTTGAGACTTTCATTGTCTTTGAATCTTTTGATTGTTAGCCATTGGGAGCCTTGACCACTGTCATACTAGGGTTTACCATAACTGTGGTGAAACACCATGACCAAAGCGCTTGGGGAGGGAAGGGTTTATTTGGCTTATACTTCCAGATCACAATTCATCCTCAAAGGAAGTCAGGACAAGAACTCAATTCAAGCAGGGCAGGAGGAACCTGACAGCAGATTAGGATTCATGAACTTCTGATAGCATTCTATTAATTGAGGTGTCATTTATTTTTAGTATTTTATGATTTTTTATAGGTCACTTATATTAAAAAATGTATCCTTACATGCTTTAATGCTTTTATAAATGTGACAGTTCTCAGAATTCTGTATTTAGATTATTTATTGCTAACTTATAGAAATACAGTTAATTTTTATTTTGATCTTGTATCCTGCAGCTCTGTGAAACTTGTCTGTTAGTTAATAGCTTATGTGTTTGTGTATGTTAGAATTTTTTTCGTGCACAGTCCTGGTATCCTTAAACAGACATGTTTCTCCTTTCCAGATAGGAGTTTGCTTGTTCCTCTACATGCAAGCATGCAGGCACAACACAACCCACCCCATGCTTAATTGCTCTGGTTAGCATCTCCAGTCTACTGTTGAATGTTGAATCTCCTGTCCTGACTTCCCACATAGGCACAGAGTGTGATACCAACTGTGGATTTTTGTAGATGTCCTTTTTCATGTTTCTTCATTTTCATTTCAGTGAAGTCATTTATTTTTTCTTTTGTTGCTTGCAATTTTGGTGTCATTTCAAAGAAACCATTGCTTGAGAACCACAAAGATTTGCCTTTTTTTTTTTTTTATTGTTTTTGTTGCTGGTGGTGGTTTTTTGTTTTGTTTTTGAGAGTTGATTTTTTTTTTGTCAATGTTTCTTTTTGGTTTTGTTTTGAAACAGGGTTTCATTATGTAGCCCTGGCTGGCCTGAAACTCAAGAAATTTACCTGCCTCTGTGTCACAAATGCTGATTAATGACCTGGACCACTCACTACATCCGGCCTTGTGAGAGCTGTACAGTTTTAGACTGTATGTGTAAAGGCTTTAATCTATTTTTAAGTCAACTTTTATGTTTTGTCTTAAAAGGTTCAATTTTGTAAAATAATTTTCCCCCACTGCTAAAAGCTTTTTCTGTGTTATTTATTGAGATGGACATGTGATTGTTCAGTTTGTTGTTTAATTTCCATAAACAAGTGGCATCCCTTATTTTAGTGATTTCTTCAAGTCATCCTAAGCATATTGAGCTGTGTCAGGGAACCAGCCACACTGTTCAGTTCTGTCCTGTTGCTGCTGGGGAGGCTCTGTGATGTCTGCAAAGTTCACCTATCTGGTGAACTATCAGTCCATTGTGGGGTGAGGATCAGCCACCCCTTACTCTGTTCGTTTTAGCTTCATTATTTGAGGGCCTGTGTTTAGCTCTTTTTTGTTGCCCTTTCTTCCTAATGGATGGCCCTGGTCTGGTAACAATGTAGCCGCTCTGCTGGCTCTGGAAGACTGCTAACATGGTGTATCTTTTTCCACCCTTTCTTCTTCATTGGGTTGGGGACAGGTGTGGACTTTGACCTATTGTTTTCTGTATTTCTGTGTTGTGTTCAACAAGTTTGTAATTCCTCATGACCTCTCTTTTGGTTGTCAACAGCATAGATGTTTATCTCCCAAGTCCAAAGCCCCTGCCTCCACAAGACTCTGAAGTTCAGAACCCCAACCAAGTCCTTAACCCCACAGTCTCCAAACATAAGCTCTTGTCCTAGAGTTACAGCTTGTCTGGGAGGAGTTTCTTTGACATTGACAACACTTAATTTCTGGTGATCGACACTAGCTCCTTGGAAAGTGTGTTTTGTACCAGCAGTTGTGTTCCCAGTAACATAATGGAGGTTTTCAGCTACTAAACATGTCTGGGCTGCCTGTCCCTGCCACTCTGCTGAGGATTGGAGATGCAATGAAGAAGACTGAAGGAGCATCAGAGCCCAAAGAGGACCCAGCATTCATGGAAATCACACAGACCTGGGCTGGGGCTTGCTCTGCTTTTCTGGGCTTTGGGTTTTTGAGACAAGGTCCTGGTACATATACTTCAGATTGATCTGGAACTCGAGGGATCTCCTGCCTCATCTTCTTGAATGCTAGGATCACAAATGTGTGTTACCAGACACAGTTGTATTTGTATATGTGTCTGTTTGTCCTTTAAAATTTTTTTGCTTTGCTTTTGAGACAGGGCCTTATGCTAGCCAGGCTGTGTTAAAGCCTGCTTCCCCTGCCTTCATCTCACATACTGAGATTCCAGGCATGTGACCCCCACACCCTGGACTCTTTTTTTTATTTCAAAGAATTTTCTAGTTTTCCAGTTATTGTTTTCTCAGTTGATTAGGAGTTTGTTGTTTAATTTCTATAAACTTGTGGCATCCCTTATTTTAGTGATTTCTTCAAGTCACCCTAAGCACATTGAGCTGTGTCAGGGAACCAGCCACACTGTTCAGTTCTGTCCTGAACTGAATTGAACCCAGGGCCTTGCACATGCTGAGTGTGTGTTCTGCCACTGACCTGCACCCTACCCATCACAATAAACACCCCGGGGCTTGGGGTGGTCAGGTGGAAGTGGGCATCAGAAGCCTTGTTAGCTTCCGGAGCTTTGAAGTGTGTTTTTGTTGGTTGCTATGGTGCCCAGTGGTCCTCACTCTCCCTTCTTGAAGGATCTCCCTACAGAACAGTGTTGTGAAGATGGATGTGCTGTCCTTCACAAGATGGTAAGGCTGTCCCCAGTCTCTGCCTTGCACCCACCCTTACCCATTTCTACATACAGGAGCACACCAATGTGGAATAGGAGCTGCTGAACCCAGGGGGTTGTGTCTGTCTGTCTGTCTGTCTGTCTCTCTCTCTCTCTCTCTCATTACTTTTGCGCAGCTATATTCACCTTTAAATCACTGACCTAAAAAACTATGAACTAGGAAATACCATTTTTACAATTCAGGTAGCTGGCTGATACAAACCTTTTCCCAGGTTTGAAAGAGCACCTGCCCTGTGTGTTAAACTCTGGGTTGCAGTGGTTCTGGTCTGGCGCTTGAGCTATCTACCTGTGAGATACATGCAGCCTTTTTATTGATGTAGCTTCGTGATGCAATTGTAGGTCAGAGAGCTCTCGTATAGTTCTGTCTGAAGGTGAAGTTGCAGCATCAGGGATGGGGTAGAAGGAGAAAGTATAAGGTGTGACTCAAGACTAACTGGTTAGTTACCCTGGCCATTTCTATATTCTGTTTTTCAGTGGATCTTCCTGACTTCATTATAAGAAAGATTTATCAGTGTGACTGTCAGGATGGGGCTGCCCTGAGCAGGGCAAGGGGAAGGAAGGGTCTGTGCAGCCTCACTTAGCACCCTATCCACAGGGCTTCTACCCAGCCCCCCCCCCACCGGCTCACTGTCACTGCTGTGCTTCATGGCCTCTGAGTCAGGATGAACAGGTCAGAGTATCTGGGTCCAAGGTGTATGGGGGTGGGTGCTCAGAGCTGGAAGAGAGGCAGCTGCTGACTCTTGGAATTCAATGACTTCTCTACTCACTCAAGGCTGTAGTTTTCCCGGGGTGGAGTGCGGAGAGGGGAAGAGGCAGGACTAGCAGGCTTTTGGGAAGGGCAGAGGGAGCCAGCTGCAGGCTTCATAGATGGTATCTGTTAGGGTTGTGAGTAGGGTTAGCTGGGTCCAGCCCCCAAGGGCCAGACTGAGCTCTGGGCCTTGTCCTAGGAGCAGCTATAGGACTGCCATAGGAGAGTGCAGACCTGGAGGTGCCAGGGCTGGTGCAGACCCAAGTGGCCAGGCTGCAGGGAAGGCAAGGCACACAGTTATAAAAGTGAGTATCAGAATGAATTTGAAAACTAAATGGTAGGTTGTAAACCGGCTTTGAGATGTTTCTGTCAGAGGTCATGCTGGGCTTGAGGAGGCTAGTGACACCATTAGGATCTGATCTCTTTCCATACTGTGGAACAGCAGGCAAGCACACAGGCTTGATCTTCCCGAGCTACTCCAACAGCCTGAGGGATCTGCCTTCAGTCATCTCATCATCTACAGAGAGGAGAAAGGAGTATCTTATCTGCTTGCTGAGACTTGCCATGAATCCCCTCCTGGTGTCCTTGTCAACACACATCACTGTGTGGCCAGAATTTAGCCCATGTGCCCCTTCGAAGAAGCAAAATGTAGTTTTGTTTTTGAGGCTGAATCTCATGTATCTTAGGCTGGCTTCAAACCCACAATGTAGCCAAGGACAATCCTGAACTTTAAATTTTCCTGCCTCTGCCTGGTAAGCCCTGGGGTTTTCATGAACCCTGGGGTTACAGGCATGTGCTACCATATCCAGGAGCCTCTGGTCTAGTTAAAAACTAGACAAATTGTGCCTGTACAAAACTGACCAAAGCAGAGGTGTAGGACTACAATTAGAGGCCTCCCCAGAAACAGTACAATCTACACCCCCAAAACTCACCAGATGTCACGTGTGGAGAAAGCCAGCTGAGAAGCCGGAACTGAGCAGCCCTCGAGGGCTCCTCTGACTCCCCACCCCAGCATCCTCTTACCCTTTAGACTTGGTTGTCTTCTGTCACAGACAGATGACCATAGCTCTGTGCTGAGTAACACACAGTTTCCTCAGAGACTGAAACACTCCATTCTTCATGAAGCCATTTAAATAGGAAGGTAAACAACACAAAATAGCTTCAGGAAGTTCCTATAAGGGACCATGGTCACTAAGCCCCTCCCTCCCACCATAAGCAATAAAAGCTGAGAGCCAGCCTCAGCTGAGCAGCCAAGAGACTCAGATAAACCAAGCTGCAAATAAGACGCAGACCAGTTCAGCTTCCTGGAAGAACCCTAAACCAGCTAAGCTTCCTGACGAGGTTTAGACCAACTTAGGCACCTGGAAAAGACATTCTTCAGCCTGTCGAGCTGTCTGCAGGCTGTGCAGTCATCCATGATGGGGTGGGCCTTGGTGATATAGCTGTCTTTGAGTCATTTCTGCTCCTGTAAATAACCCCTCACCCACACTCCTGTATGTAACCGCAATAAAACTCATTGGCTTACCAGGTGATGATGGCAAGGCCTTTAGTCCCAGCACTCATGAGGCAGAGGCAGGTAGATCTCTGAGTTCAAGGCCAGCCTGGTCTACAGAGTGAGTTACAGGACAGCCAGGCCTACACAAAGAAGAAACCCTATCTACACACACACACACACACACACACACACACATACACACACACACACACACCTACCTCACTGGCTTACCAGTTGGACTTTGTCATGGGATCTCTATCTGTGGTGAGTAGATGTATGTATTGCATCTCTCTAGAAATGTCTTGTCGCACAACATTCTATCACAGGTAAAGGGCTGTATACAGAGGCCAGCAAGAAAGACCACAGGGACCCACGGAATGCCAGGAAGTAGCCACTACTCCATGTCATGGCATGAGGCAGTGAACCTGGAGATGGAAGGGAGGTGCTGTGTGGGGTGGGCTCACTGCTTTCCATCCTCACAGGCCCTGACCCACATTCTCTGTTCAGTTCTAAAGCCTGCTGTAGATGTCAAAGGCACCATGAGTACAAGTAGCCAAATTTGGGACGGAGCCTCGGCAAATGAGCTGACCCCACTCCCAACCCCCATTTGGATGTTGAAGAGCCCTGTCCAGCCAAAATTCGTCACCACACCCAGAGTAGCTAGGATCCTGGGAAGCACAGCTCTACCTAGTCACCTTCCCAGGAGAACTCTGGGTTGGACCAGCATCCCCGGCTCAGCCCAGCAAGGCTGGCATAAGGAAACAGGACTGGAAGGGGGCCTCGGGTCTTTTCCCAGGGTCAGCTGGCAGCTGCTTTCCCTCTCGTGCACAGGGTCCCCTAAGCACAGACATGGAGGAAACTTGCAGTGAGGCCACCGTCACCCTCACCCCCCACTCACACTCCGTGGTATCTTGCCGTGTGGGCGAGGGTTGCCCGTGTGGGTGAGGGTTGCCTGTGTTGGCCTGGGGGAGAAGATCGTCATGCGTTTCGGAGATGGCTGAGATGGGGCAGGACTACGGTATGTCCTCTCCTATTTAGGGAGGCTGTGGCTTCTGGCTGGGCAGCCCCAGCACAGGCCAGGCCTCTAGTGATTTGATTTGATTCCAAGGGTCTTCTGGAATCTTCTGGGGCCTTTTAGGACTCCCCTGTCAGCAACCTATGTCTTAGAGGCCCAGCCCTCAGCAGCGTGGCTGTGACTATCCTCCAAGCCATCACCTCTCACAGTTAAATGTATCCCACTTCATACATGGCTCTCCCTCTCTGACCACAGGAATAGTAAGCAGGTATTGCACCACTGAACTAGGGGCTGGCAAACATCGGGTCAGGTCAGGAAAAGCTAGGTAAGTGAGGGAAGCTACCAGTCTCAGGCATGGCTCCCTGCCCCCCTCACCTGCCAGATTCGCTGCTCTTGCCTGCCCTTTGATGGTCCTGTGACCATGAAGCCACTTTTGAGCACTCTGACCAGTGCCAGTGACTGCAGTTCATTCTCAGCCTGACTCCCAAAGGTAGTGCGCTGATGAGTCAAGACCCCTCCAAGAGCTCACTGTGCTAGGAAACAGGAGGACGCCTGAAGGAGAAGCCAAGCCCCACAGTGGGCACAGCAGGCTCTTTCATTCTTTCCAGGGAGAGTCAGGGACCCTGTCCCCTCGCCACAGCCAACCCCCTCTTCCTTCTCCAGTCTCCACCCCTACTGATGTACAAAATCTTCCAAAGCTGGAACAGGCTGCCAGTGTCTCCCTGTAGTCATAGGTGGTTCGGTATCTGCTTAGGGGTGTGTGCAGCCACAGCTTGGGGCCACTCCTGGGCTCCTTGCATTCAGCGCATAGGGACTACATACACATACAATTGAGCCGCATCAGAAAAGGTCATTGGCCTTCCATTCTGGCTATTAAACTACCTGGCAGGTGGATACACCTCAACCCTCTAGCTTCCTCCTCTGGGGGGGGGGATGTTTTTCCTGTCCACAAGTAGCCTGCTTGGGGGTGGGAGTGGGGGCAGTTGGTAGGACCGGATGTGGAAGACAATTAGCAGCAGCCAAGTGCTCCATTTGGAGCTCAGCAGTGCCAGGCTGCAAGAAGAGAGGAAAGGGCCTCACTTCGGAGAGAGTGGGAAGGGGACTCGGGGCCCGTGCTTGACCCAGGGCGATCCCCAAGAGAGAAAGGTGTCTGCAAGCTACTACAGTGACCACGAGATAGTAACACTGACAGGAAACTATACCTAACCGTTCTGAAGTCCCTGCTCAGGGAGACACACAGATGGGTAAGAACCCGAGCGGACAGGAAGGCGGATCGGTATCCTACGGCGCCAGAGCCTTCGGAAAAACGCCCGCGTGGCTTCCTGTGCTTTATTAAGAGTTCTACAAAGTGCTTGGAGCAGGTCACGGGAGCCTCCCGTTTGGCCCCTGCGCACACTCGTTTATAAATTTCTCTTCTGTAGGAACCGGCTATATACAGGACCAACGACTGAAACCTTAGAAAAGAGACGGCCATGCTCGCCTTGGGTCCTCTGGCCGCGAGGCCGCGTGGTGCCGTCCCCACCGGGGTCCTAGCACCGAGGTTCAGAGGTGGGGCGCGTAGAAGGCGGGCGCACCGTATGTCTGCGAGCCCAGCACGAAGGGCGAGAGCACGGCCGGGCTGGACAGGAAGGGCAGCTGCGCGGCACACACCAGCCCTCCGGGGCTGTGCGCCGGGTACCCGGCCGGGCCATGCAAGGCGAGCGGCGCGCCCATGGGCGGCGAGGGGCTGAGCGGACTGAGGCCGCCGGGCAGCCCAGCGCCGGGCCCCGCTCCCGGGCCGGGGCCCCCGCCGCCGCCCGTCGGCGCGCTGGTGTCAGCGCCTGGGTTTTGCTTCTTCCACTTGGTTCGGCGGTTCTGGAACCAGATCTTCACCTGCGTCTCGGTGAGGCTCAGCGACAGCGCCAGGTTGAGGCGCTCGCACACAGATAGGTAGCGAGTGGCCTTAAACTTGTTCTCCAGCGCCACGAGCTGCTCGTAGGTGAAGGCGGTGCGCGCACGCCGCGGCTTCCCGGACTTCGAGTCCGAGCCCGTGCGCTTCCGCTTGGGCTTGGTGGTCACCGCGGCGCCCTGCGGGGTGCTCCCCGCGCTCCCCGCTCCTGTAGCAGTTGCAGGCGGGCCCGGGGCTCCGGGCGAGTTCCCGCGGGGTCCTGGAGCTGCAGCATCGTCCACGGGGGAAGCCTCGACCTCGGCTGCTCCAGGGCAGCCCGACCCGCGGGCCCCGAGACCGCCGCTGCCTCCCCGAGGCTCCTCGGTGCCCTGAACATCCTGCACCTCGGGCGCTTCTTCCTCGTCCTCGTCCTCCGGAGCTTCATCCTCGCTGTCCGCGGTTGGGCTGCGACCGCTGCCGCTGCTGTAGCCGTTGGCCTCGGCCTCGTCTGCCCTGTAAGAGTCCCCAGCACCTGCGGGCAGCGAAAAGGAAGAGAACAGAGGGTCAGGCCCGCTGCCAGTCACCCTGCCCGCGCCCCTCAGGAGAGATTCTTTTTTAAATGTTGTGTTTCTTCTCTTCCTCGTTTGCCCCTCCCCAAAGACTTTCTTTTCCTTCCTCCTTGCCACAGTTCCTCCTTGGTTGCTTGCATTTCTTTCCTCTCTGCCTTCCTTCGGAAGGACCCACTCCGTGTCGAGCTGCTTTTGCTGCCCCATCCGCAGTCCTGGCCTCGGCCTTTAGGGCTGCGGTGCGCGGTTGGCCCTCGGAGTGTACAGCGGAGAAAGAGCTCCGATCGATTCACGGGGCAGATGCAAACTTAATTAAACTCATTTTGTGTAATGTACAAACTAGTTAAAGTCCATTTAATTTATTTCGGCGTATATTATCTTCCAATTACAGCGGGCGCGGGGCCAGCCAATTACCGCACAGTTAATAGCTGGAGAGATGCGAGGCCTGGGGTGGGGTCGGCCGGCTCTGAGGAGACCACTTCTGAAGACCAAAATCGGTCGTCTGGGAGCTGTCCTTACCTCAGGCTTCAGGTCCTGAAAACTAGGCGTCTCAAAGTGCTGGCTTTCCCGCGGACCTCTGGGGCCCACCAACCAGCTTCCCAGCGACTGTGTTTTAAGCGGGCTCCAGCTTCCCCTGGGCTGGTGGAGTTTGGAGGCTGGGAAAGCGCACTGTGAATCTCTAAGAAGGGCCCTGGGAGGGAGTATGAGCACTAGTCCCGCTGCATCCAGAGAGATGCTGCCGCCATGACTGCATTTTTCTCTGAAATTTTGCAAGGCTGTCTGTCTGCACTGCAGGAATCTGAGGACCTTTCATGTCCCTCACCCACAGGTGGTCTTTAAATGCCAGTGGAGGCCTCTACGTTTTCCGACCCAGGGCCGGTGTTCAGCTCTCAGACCGAGTTGGTGCCGGCATACTGGAGCATAAAATCGCAACTCGCAAATAACCCAGCTCAAATGACCCAGGTCGCATGAAGAGTGCGGGTGTCCTGTCCTCAACTCCCAGGTCTTAGCAGGACAACTATTCCCTCAGGCGACGCGTGGCCAGTCATCCATGCCCCAGCCCTGCCTGGCTGCCCTCTCCCAACTGTGCAGCTCTCGCTCCCTCCCTACACAACTCCAGCAGGCAGCCGCGGGTTCCTCGTAGACCAACCCCTTGGCGGAGAGAGGGGTCCAACTGCAGCCTGCATGGCCTGCCCTCCCTCTCTCCAGGAACGGAAGGTCAATGCAACCGCGCTGGTAGAGCTGGCGGCCCCAGTCCAGTTCTCCCTGAGCGTTCTGGTCCATGAGAGGCGCAGGGGCCAGGAAGTTAGAGGGAGGACGGGGGAGGGGCACAAAAAGCAATCAGGAGCTGGTCGAATGCAATTCGCGATCAATAGCGGCCCCTAATAAGTGTAATAGGTTTTAATCGAGTAATTATCCGAATTTTGACCCTATAATTTAGATGTTCGGGGGGAGTTTGCAAGGTGCTTGAAAGAGATATGCATGCGCCGTAATGGGATATCGACCGCAAAGGGGGCGCGGGCCGCCCCATTACCGGCCGCTTTCCGCCGCTAAGCACATTTCCCTTTAACTGTAATCGAAGGGATTTAATTGTTTTTCCAGAGATAACCAGCGTTTTGTCACAATTAGTCTGATTTGTCCAAAGGGGGAGGGCCGGGAAGGCCACGGTGGGGGTGGGTAAGTCGCCAAGCCAGCCGCCGCCTGTCCCTTTGCCTCCAGCACCAACTACCCTCCAACACCAAAGATTGACTAGGCGAATCCTGGACCGTAGTTGCAACCCCAAAGCCCCAGATTTGGCCCAGCAGAACCTTTCCAGAAATATGCAGCAGTGAGGGCCCTAGAGTCCGGGTCGGGAGGAGGCCACGGATGCTTGGGGCGGACCCCGCGCTCTGCGAACTTTCCACAGAGCCTGGCGGCGCTGGGTCAGGCCCAGCTCGCCGTGGGATCCCGGGAGCATAAACATTCCGGAGCAGTCAGTGTCCTCGCCCCTAGCACCCACCCCTTATACTCACTTGTAGGCTCAGCTCCCGCGGCCGCTGCGACTCCTGTGGCGGCGGAAAGGGCTCGGCGTTCTAGCTCTGCGCGCGGCGAACGTCCGGAGGCAGAGGGGACCGCGACGCACGCGGCCGGGGCGCATGGGGCACAGGTAGCGGGCACCACAGGGCCCAGTAGCACGCAGCGGCGTCTCCTACTGTTGAACTTGTTGGGATCTAGGATGTCCAGCACGGAGAAGGAGGTGGGGCGCGGGGGCGCGGCGGGCCGGGCCGCTCCAGCCCCCTCTGGCACCGCGGGAACAGTGTCGCTGGCCGCGAGCGGTGGCACTCCAGCCCGGGGGAAGATGGGCAGCTCAGCTCGTCCGTCCATTGCGTCCCGAGCTGTAGCCGCAGGAGCCGGCGGTGCGGGCCCCGAGCCGGGCCCGGGCGGTGGCGGTGGCAGCGCGGGGACGTCCCCAGGTGCCGCCGGGCCGCTGGTACTCATGCCGGCCTCGGGCCGCTCAGGCGGCTCGGGCCCCCACTACCTACTGGGATCCCATCCCTGCGCCCCACAAAAATCAGCCTCAGCCCAGCTGTTCTAGGCGCTGCGTCCCGCTCGGCTGGTGCTGCCAAGCGTTGCCTCCGCCACCGCTTCAGGCGCCCGCCGCGCCCGGTCAGTGCATTTATGGCGGCCCCGCCGGAGGCGCCCACGCGCCCACACGCCGCACACACGTGCGCCCGCAGGCGGCCGCGGGGTTCCGCTACCCTCGTTAGCGCTCACGCCTAATTGGCTGCGAACGGTCCCAAGCGGAGTAGGCGGGCCTGGTACGGGACTCACGGACTGAGCCGCAGAGACGGACAGACAGACGCCCTGCTGGGAGCCAGAGCACAGTCCACTGGAGGCTGTGGTGCTCAGCACCGTGCCGCTGCGCCTCCGCTGGGCTGGAAACTGCGTGCCCGCCTCCTCGGCGAAGGGGGAGGAGACAACCCGGCTTTTAAATAATTGCGGGATCAGTTGGCTGTGGAGGGCTGCGGAGGCCCCAGGACGTGGGAACCCACGCGCCCCGAGTTGGCCTGGACATCCCAGCTCAGGGTACAGCTAAGGCAGGTCTCTCCTGCTGCCGTGGCACGCGGGGTTCTGGGCTACCCTGGCATCCGGGACTCCCGCGTCTTCCGCTGCTGGGACGGGAAAGGGAGAGTGGGGTTCTTGCAGGTTCTGAGTCTCTGCAGGGTCTTCAGCCCCTTGTAGGACGTGTTCCCAGGTTTCCGCTGCCCTCGATTGCTGTTTTTCGCGTCTGGAGGAATCTGGTCAGAATCTCTGTCCCTCCATCCTCACCAGCTCTGACTCCCGCCCCCTTGGCTGGATCAAATTAGGGACGACTCGAAATCCCCACAAGAGGCGGGGCTGGCGCCCGCGAGTGACTCTCATTAGAAGTGGAATCGAAATGAGCAGGGCTAGACGGCTGTCCTAGTCCCCGCCCCCCCAAAGGGTGACCGAAAAATCGCACAAATAGCAGGTGACCTACATAAAGATCGATACCCTTCATGTAACGGGAAAATATGAGTTTCTTCCAGAAATTATACGGAAACTATTCCCTTTCCCACCCTTAACAAATCAGAAGGGCTGTTTGAGGCCTGAGCATTTGTGCACCGTCTTGTCCACAGTCTGGAGATTTACAGGACAGTCTCAGCGACCTCGGAAGGTCGAACCCGGCTTTGGAGGGTGAGGGTCAGGTAGCTGATGCTTTGCTTCCGAGTTTTCCTCCTCCTCTCGCTCAGGCCAATGAGCTGACCCGCCTCTGAAGGACCCAGGTGGGACCCGGCGATGGAGCTGGCCCAGAGTGTGAGTGTGTGCGCTGACGTGTGCTCCAGCGGGTATGCACCCCTCCTCCCACTGTGGTCCCGAGAGCCTGCTCTGCACAAGGACGGTCCTTTGCAATTACCGCGGGCAATGATCCTTCGGAAGCAGAAATTAAAAGTTAGGAGAAATAATGGGGGACCGATCGCCTGTAATTTGGGCCAAGCTCGGACATGCTGAGCCTCTGGGAGGCTGCGACGGGAGGCAGAAGGAGGGGGGCAGGGCTTTCCTCCCCTCAGTTTCATCCCTGCCCCCTCCCACCCTCACCGTGCTGGTCCATCCTGAGATTCTAATCAGACCCACAACACTGTGTCCTTCCTTGCCAGAACTTGATTATTCTTTATCTTTAAATTATAAATCACCTCTGGGGAAGGAGGGTGGGTAATCTCTCATCGCAGTGAGGTAATTATCTTCTTCCCGCCCCCACCTTGGTCTTTGCTCCCTCCCTCTTCTCAGCTGAGTTTGAATATAGATGTACACGCCCCATTCTCTTTCACACACACACACACACACACACACACACACACACACAGAGTCACACTCATTCAGAAGCGGCCAACACACAAGCAAGAATTCATTCATGAGCACCCATACCCAGTCAGAAGGTGGCTCAAAAGGGCAGTGCGCTGCACCCCGTCACCCCTCCCCCATCTGCTCCTCCTTCCACTTCCTGTCTCTTTTAAGTCCTTTGGTGAAGATTGCACACAGGCCCGCTGCCAGGTCCCCATCTTTTTTGCTTCCCCGGGAAGCAGAGCCACTGGGTACAGAAGGGAGCTACTTTCAGGGAAGGGAGGGCAGAGGTGGACAGGCCTTATGTGCAGAGCTGGGAGCTGGCTCTGGGTAGTGGAGACTCTGGGACATCCCTACAAGCACACACACACACACACACACACACACACACACACACACATTTGGCACCAGCACAAGTTGTCAGAGGGGTGAATGTTGGCAAACATTTAACAGCAGCTGCAGCACCCACACCTTACTGGGTCGGAGCTGGCCTGGCTGCACCCTCAGCCGTGACACTGCCTGTGAGGAAGTACAGTGACCTGTGTAACCCTCTCTGTGCAGCCTTCCCTCAAGACAAGCAAATGCAAACAAAGTGGCCTTTCCTAGAACATGAGTGCAGACTGCAGCTGGGACACAGCCAATGTAATGCAATGTGTTAACGGGGATATGAAGTGAGATAACGTAACATATAGAAAAGCATGCAACTGGATGTTGGGTTTTGTTGTTATTGTTGTTGTTTTTCACCAAAACTCACACTTGGCCCTGCCAAATGCTCTGCCTGCTGATGGGTAGGGGACTGAGCTGGGCTGGATGCAGAGAAAGCACCTTGGCTGTTCAGAAGTTTGTATGTGCCTGGTTTACTTCCCTTCCTGCCCTTTCTGCCCCTTGATATTCTGACATGAGCTGTATCTGGCAGAGTAATGATCAGCCAAGCTCCCAGCCAGCTCTGAGGAGTAAGGTGAGCCCGAGGGTCCTCCAGAGCTGAATGGGGCCACTCTTCTCTTCTTCCTTTGGTCTGGGACAGTGTTGTGTGGACATAGCTCACTGAGAGACCAAGACAGCTTCTTCCTCTATTCCCACCCTACCTCTGAGGGACAACCAAAACAGAGGGATGCCCGATGCCCCTCCTCCTCTCCCAGAACTCTAAACAACCTTCTTTCAGCTTCAACCAGACTGTCTAGGGCTATAAGGACGTCCTTTAGCTCCTAATCACAATTGATTGTCAATTAGGCCCTCATTTGTGCAATCTCTGCCCATCTGCCATCTCGGGTTACCTCCAACCCACCAGCTTCACTTGTGGGGCCCCAGGTGGGCACTGACAGGTGAAATCTCAGCCTGGAGTGGAGATGGCTCTGCCTGTGCAGGATAGGAAATGTCCCCTTTCCTGCTGAGCCCCCACTATGGCGGGTCAGTCAGGGTGATAAGTCATGTTGGACTGAGGTGTCGAGGCAGGAACAGCCGTGGCAAGGGTGAAAGTATGCCCAGGGGACTTGTGACCAGAGGTCTGAGAAGTAGGCCGGGGAAGGAAGCAATGAAGGAAATTAGGCAGACAAGAGGACAGGGGCTCCCATGTGCCTTTCTTGATCCCCACCCATATCAGTATATGGTACCCCCTGCGGCTCACCGGTCTGGAAAATGAATGAGCAATTTTGCTTATTCATTTTCCCTAAGATATATCTCCTTTTGGGCCTTCTATCCCCTCAAGAATGGGCACAGCACATTCAGAAACTCAGAAGGAAGAAGGAGCTCAGGCGGCTGACCTCTGCGTCGCCATCGCTGGAGGCCAGAGGAAGAACCGCTATCAGCACTGCACACAGAGCCCAACCAGTAGGCTGGAGGTCAGTACCGCGGACAGCTCCCTGAACCGCGGCGTGAACCGTCAGCTGCCTGCCAGGTCAGTACCGCGGACAGCCGCTCCGCCCTCTCCCTCTCCCTCTTCCCCTAACCCCACTCCTACCCCCTAGCTGACCTCAGCTTCCCAGAGACTACGTCATAGACAGGTTCAGCAACTGGATCCAGCCAGCACGTTTCTGCTCTCCACACATGCACCGCCCTCACTATTACAAGTCCGCCCATCTCAGAGCTTGCCGGCAATCTTTGTGGGTACAATGTGGTGTCTGGACCCCTTGTACATTACACACCCAGTTGAGATGCCTACCCATCCACCTCACACCAAAGGGCTAGGGAGTTTCACAGGATCAATGGCTGCTGGTTTTATATATGTATATGCTGCAGGAATGTAAAGTGCTGTTCGTGGAGAGCAGGCTGCACAGGCAGGGGCCAGCTGGCTCCCTCTCTTGGACTCTGCTCATTGAACTTTTGATCTAGAAAGGTTTACTCACTGAGGTCAAAGAGGAGAATGATGTGCTCAAAGCTACCCAACCGGAAGGCGGAGGGGTTTTAATGTGAACACTGGTACTCCTGACCAGTGTTTAAAGTGAAAGGTCACAGGTCATCAGTCTCAGTGCCAGGAGGCAGATGGCCTGGGCAATGCAGAGGCTGAGTCTGACAAGGGGCCAGGATATTCCATGTGCCTTTCTCCACCCTTATTTCCCCCACATGTGGCACAACCTGCTGATTACCAGCCCAGAAATTCCAGAGTGGAGACAAGTCTGTTCATTCATTTTCTCTAAGATCTCTCTCTTAGGTTCCCTTGTGCTTATCCTCTTCTCGCAGGAATCTGCCCCGGGTGTTATCACCATCCTCTTCTCTAGATGTCCAGGTCAGAGCTTACCCAGAATGCCACTTTGCTCTTACTAATCTCCAGGGCTCCCAACAGCACACAAACTCCAGACTTCTCACTGTCAAGAGCTCTGAGTCCTGTCTGGTGCACACAGGCTTTCCCTTAAGGGGAAGTTTCCTGTGTTGTATAATGGCATGAGGTCAGGAGACCCTCCTTGAGGGGGAGACCTGGGAGTGCCTGGATATTCTGCTTCATGAACTTTCTGTTTTGTTCATTTGAGAGAGGGGCTTACTAAGAAGCCCTGGAACTCAGAGACCCACCTGCTGGGATTAAAGCCCCATCACTCACTTCTTACTGCCTGGCCCCTTCCAATTATCTTCCGTCCTTCTTAAGAACTGTGATTCAGTCGGGCATGGTGGTGCACACCTTTAATCCCAGCACTCGGGAGGCAGAGGCAGGCGGATTTCTGAATTTGAGGCCAGCCTGGTCTACAGAGTGAGTTCCAGGACAGCCAGGGCTACACAGAGAAACCCTGTCTCGAAAAAAAAAAAAAAAAACTGTGATTCACCACAGCTTCCACCGCCCCTCCCCAGATGCTTCCCGAGGTTGATGTGGTCTGAGAATTATGCCTGGGCTGAGTGACCTACCTACGAGACCCTTTGGGTCATCCTAAATGACCCACATCTGAGCCCCATCCCCAAAGTCCTTCCTGATGCTAACTGCTTGAAATACTCTTCTCTAGGTGTCCATAAACACCATAACTGGGAACTTATCAATTCCTTCCTGGTGAGACTGGCACCATCACCCGCCCCTCATGGCAACCCCTTGTCAGACTCAGTCTCTGCATTGCCCGGGACATCTGCCCCTGGCACTGAGGAACTGTTTATCTGCGAGTTTTCACTTTATTTTTTTAAAAAAGATTTCTTTATTTATTATTTTATGTATGTGAGTACACTGTAGCTGTACAAATGGTTGTTTGAGCCTTCATGCAGTTGTTGGGAATTGAAGTTTTAGAACCTCTGCTGGCTCTGGTCAACTCCGATTGCTCCGGCCCAAAGATTTATTATTATACATAAGTACACTGTAGCTGACTTCAGACGCACCAAAAGGGGGCATCAGATCTCATTACGGGTGGTTGTGAGCCACCCTGTAGTTGCTGGAATTTGAACTCAGGACCTCCGGAAGAGCAGTCAGTGCTCTTACCCGTTGAGCCATCTCGCCAGCCCCGACTTTTCACTTTAAACACTGGTCAGGAGTACCAGTGTTCACATTAAACCCCCTCCGCCCACTGGTTGGGTAGCTTTGGGCACATCATTCTCCTCTTTGGCCTCATTTTACCCTATCTTGTCATGTGGTTAGTAAACCATTGCCATGTCTTACTCTAACACATGCAGGGGCATTTGTCTGCTCACATGTGGCTCTGGGCAAACTGGGCTCTTGAACACTGTGTGTGACTTGGTCCTGTGTCTCTCATTAAGATACAGGTGGAATGCAATGCAAACATGTTTGTACACATAAGGAAAAGAGGTCAGCGTTGGGCAAGGGTTTCAACCAAGGGTATGCACCTTTGCCATCAGACTAATATGCCTAGCTCCTGTGGGTAGAAAATGTCCCTGGTGACTCTTGGCTCTGCCCTCCACTCTGTTTTGCCATATCTTCAGTGTAGTCTGGCACTGGTCACTCTATGGGGCAGCTACGGCTGTAAGTGGGGCCTGCCTATATCCAGGCATGGCAGTGTGCTCCCATCTTGGCTGTTGTCAGCGCCATTGTCTGGAAGGGATGTTGCTCTGAAAGAACTGGGGACAAAGAGGCTGGCATGAGTCACTCCAGAGTTCCCCTCCAATCAGACTACATGGACTTTCACAAAGAAACATCCGTTCACAGTTTTGAAATTTTTTTTTTTTGTCTTGGGAATATCAGGCATCTGAGTCCCTGCCTCAGACTCTCCTTCCCAGAGGCCACCAGAGACCTGGGAATTAGCCTACAGAGGGGTGGAGGGGTGGAAGGCAGTTTTCCAGTGCCACCCAGTTCTAACACACAGCCTCCAGGGCCAGGCTGCATTGTGCAGTTACGATAATGCTTCTTGTCTCTCATCCCCGGTGTTTGCTATATTACCGGGGAAGCTTTGCATCAGAAATGTAGCAGGTTGGTTCATTTGTCCGCAATTCTTTATTCTTTTCCTCCTCGTACTGCACTGTAGCCTTCCGGAGATTGTCTCTGTCTTGTACTCTCAAAGCCAAGCTTGGCCACAGGACCGGTGCGGGCTCAAGCTGCAAGAGGTCTCTGCTTACCCCGCAGCCCCACAGCAGCAGCTTAGCTGCTGGAGGCCCAGCAGCCTGGAGTCAGCATGTGACCTGTCAGCACCCAGCGTAGATCCTGGGCCCGCCTCACCTGGCTTCTCTGTCTCAGTTCCATTTGCCCATCAACTGACTTGCCCATCTCTGTCTTGTCCAGTGGTTATGGGCCACTGGACACCCCTACAGACAGTGTGACTCACATGATACGCTAGGGGCTTTCTTCCATTTATCATTTATTTAGGCACCTTCAGCTCTTCTCTTGTGAGGGTGAGTCTGGGATCAGGGATAAGTAAGATTGGCACAGCCTTTGTTATGGGGGAGGCTCTGGTGCCCCTGTTACCAGGGAGAATGTCAACCCATTCCCATTGGCTTTAGGGAAGGCTCTGGAATGGAGACGGGGGTGGCTGGCTTCTTTGCTCTACTGCCAAGGAGGGCTAGCTAGCCTGTATTGGACTGGGGAGTCTGAGAAGCTGGGACAGTGGGTAAATAGGGAGGCCCCTTGGGGACAGGGAGGAAGAACACAGAGGGATGAGTAGGAGGACTGCTAGAGACTGTACCCCAACATTAAAGAGGGGTAAGAGGGTGAAGGGAAGAAGCTCAGATCAAGTACAGAGAAGGTGCTCAGTGAATGAACACAACAAAGTCTTCCGGCTGGCACACACATACACACACACACACACACACACACACACATCCTAAGTGCCCACAGGGCCACTTGGGTCAGAAGGGCATGTGGAGAGGAGCTGGTCACCAAACAATGAGCTTAATTGAGGTTAATGGCTCTAGCGCAGTCCTTGATTATTAAATTATTACTATGCACATGAATCATAATTAGAAAGACTGAGAAACTATTTTACAGTACAGGAAACCAGGAAGGGGCATTTTGAGATCCAAGGGGAGGAGAAACGGCATGTCGTCGAGGTCAAGGGGTGTATTGTCAGAGTGGGGTTATCCTCCTGACCCGGTGTCCTGAGGAGAGACATATCCTTGGGGTGGGGATGAGGGACAGGTTTTCTGGGTGAGAGAGTGTCTTGGGAAGGGGGCGTGTTGTCGGAGTAGGAGGATGTCCAGGTGGCAGGGGACTTTATCTTCAAGAGAAAAGTGTCTGCAGAGGGGTGGGAGTTAGGGGGTTCGGAGCTTGTCATGGTGTAAAAGGTGTTCTGGGGAAGGAGTCTGGAGTGCGGAGGGGCGTGTCCTCTGGATGGGGGCGTGTCTGCGATGTAGCGGGTGTTTCAGGGTGTTTCAGGGTGGTGTGTTGAGACCCGGGTGCTTGAGTACGGAGACGAAGACGCTCACTAGGGAGGGCTGCGCCACTGAGGGGCCCTGCGACTGCACAGGTGAAGACACACCGTCGCTTCGCCCACGGCCCCCGCCCGCCCCCTGCCGACACGGCGCAGAATTGCAGCGACTCGTGTCGGCGCTCGGGAGAACTGGGTGAGCGGGACAGTGTCCTGAGGCCGGAATCCAAACGCTGAAGGTGCAGCCAGGCAGGCACGGACCCGACCCTGCAGAGAGCATGCCAGAGTCCTGGCGCCGCATACCGGGTGCAGCCGGATCTGGCTTTACGCCTGCGTCCCTAGGCGCGAGCGCGCGTGAGCTGAATGGGGCGTTTGTCTGTGGGGACCCCCACCCTATGCCCCGCGGCACAGGGAGCTGAGACCGGAGAACCCCAGAAAAGACCAATAGGAGCGCAGGGGCGAGCCCGTCACCCCTGCGCTCTCCAGGGGTGCAGGCGGTCCCTCTCCCTTACCGTTGTCCTCCCCCCTCCACTTCTCTATTTATTTCCTTCTCTGTTGCTGAAACATATTGAAGGGGAGAAAAAGGAAACATTAAGATCCGCTGTGAGCCGAGCGGCGGTTTAACGATTTCAAATGAGGCCGGCCTGGGCGAGGCCTGACAATCCCGTCAGGATGGCAGATGACGGCTAAAATTACCCGGAATCAATATTCTCACCGGGTGTCCTGGGCTGATAAGCTCCGCCAAGACAATGTTGACTATTAAAGTCGACAGCTTGAGATATTACACTATTAGTTATGCTATTTTTAATAATCTATAATATTTGGGCGATAATTAATTAATTATACGGGTCAGATAATATCTAGGGCTGGAATGAGGTCTGAAGGACCCATTACAGCGGTAATGAGAAAGGAGAATCTAATCTGGGGCAGGTGCCGTGGGTCCTGGTGCTGGGGCCTGAGGCGTGATGTCTCCTGTGCCCGACCCTGCCACCAGCCTGGGTCCTGGCCAAGCCTGGCCCCACAGGATCGAGGTCAGCAGGCCAGACAATGCCTGTCTCTGCTTCCTGGGACTCGACAGAGTGAGTGCCCAGAGATTCAGCCTGGTCAGGCGAGGGCCAGGTCCCTGGGTGTCTTCTATGGCCTGAGCTTGCTTCCTGATTTTATTTTATTTTTTTTTCTGATGTGAAGGCCTCGACAGGTGTGTTCTCTGATGGAGGGGTCCCAGTTCTCTCCTTACGCCCCTGCCCCTCCGGTATCATCGCAGCAGAATTAAGTCCAGGCTGTGGCTTCAGCCCACAGCAGCAGGGAGTAAGCTATACCCCTCCTATTTCCGGCTTTCCTCCCAGGGGGCTTTCTTGCTTCTAGTGAATAAACCAGGCCCCGTTCCTGTCTCAGAAAGTTTACATTAGATTTACCTTCTTCCAGAGTCTTCCCTCCTCTTCTCATTCACTCACCATGACGCCTTCAGAGGCTACCCGGACTGGCTGGTCTCAGTACCGCCACTGCCAGAGGACCTGGTGGAGGCTTGCCTTGATGCTGCTGTTCCCAGAAGTGTGTGCTTCAACAAGCACATTGTCTTGCGCTTAAAGTCAGGATGTGAGCCCCTAGTCGGGGGCAAGGGTTGGCCACTGCTTGCCTGGGGACAGCAGTGCTGTGAGCAGCAGCTGCGGAGCTGGGCTCTGTCATGTCTAGTGAGTATAGCCCTTCACCTCTGGGGTTCTCGGGGAGAGAAGGCCTGAGGTGAGGCCCTGCCCAGTGGCTCTGGACCTCAGAAGGACTGTCTTCAGGGGACCAAGGGAATTTCCTGGGAGGCTACAAGCCCCTTTGGGGGCTGTAGCCCTTTCCCACCCCTGCTAGTCCAGCTTTCAAGGCTATGCTTGGCCTAGGAAGTGGACAGTGCCCTCCAGGACTCACACGGGTGACCAGTCTGTCTGCTTCTCACCACCCATACTATGATCCCCAAGAGTCTGAGGGACACTCCCTAAGAAGAAACGTGTTGGTCTAGTTCTAAATACTTGCTGTGGCTACTGGAAAATTTGTGTGTGTGTGTGTGTGTGTGTGTGTGTATGTGTGAATGAAATGTGTACACAGACATATGTTATATGTACATAAACTTCAAATTGCAATTGCTGCTTGTTGTAAAGCTCCAGCGTCGACCTCTGATGGTGGCTACAGGGGTCAGTCCTAGCAATCTTAGCTTTGTTGGAATTCCTGTGGCTTCAGACTCAGTTCCTGTCTGTCCCCTCCAGGTCCCACCTTACCCTTGGTGCTGAGGCCCATATCAGAATAAACATGTGGTAGCCAGTGATGGGAGAGACGAGGTGCCCAGACTTGTGACAGCTCTGTTGTCGGCGAAGCCACTCCCTACTAAAATTCACCAGGGAAATTCACCTGGTCCTTGTCTTTTTAAAAAATGAGTAACTACAGATTCACAGGACTGGTCAGTTTATCGTTTCTTGGGGGGAAGCTTAAGAGTTTGTGAGCTAGCTCAGCCTTTGAGTTTTGTGCATGGAGCGCCCACGGGATGTCTGTGATCTCTTGAGTTGATGGCTTCCCTCTTGTTTCTGTGGTTGGTAGCATTTACCTTCCTTGTGGAATGCCCGTTGACTGTGAGCTCAGGACTTCTGTGCCCTTTCTTGTGCCTGGAGTTGAAACCCACTATCTTCTTCATGGAGTGCTCCCCGAGTGCATGCTGCTCTGTAGTGATGGCTCTTCTCCTCCGTGGTTGGGGAAGAGTATCTGACTCCTGGTGTGCACTCTGGCTATGGGTGGGCTTCTCTCTTGTCCTCCTTGGTAACCCTCCTCTTCTTTTGCTTTGTCAGCTTGGCTGAAAGGCTCTTCTTCCATTTTAGTAATTTATCCAAAGTCTCGATTTCTGATTTTCTTAATCTTTTACAAGGTTTTTCTGCTTAAAGTCATTGATTTATGCTTTACACTGTGTGTGTGTGTGTGTGTGTGTGTGTGTGTGTGTCTGTGTCTGTGTCTGTGTCTGTGTCTGTGTCTGTGTGTCTGTGTCGAGTCTCGACCATTTCTGTGCATTCACTCACCTGTGTGCGTGCATGTAGAAGCCAGAGGCCAGCATCAGAGATGTTTTTTCTATCACTCTCTACCTTGTTTGTTGAGACAGGGTTTCAGGGACCCCAGAACTTGCCATTTCAGTTAGACTGATTAACCTGTAAGCACTGAGCCCCCAGAACCTGCCCTTCCTCACCCCCACCACAGTGCTGGTCCCACAGAGTCACGCCACCCCCTCCCCTCTGGCTTATGTGTGAGTGCTGGGATTTCAAACTTAGGTCTCCATAACCTGCCACAAACACATGCCAGTGGCTCCCACCCCCTGCGTTGTTATGCACTTGCTTTTGGTTAGGTTGCTTGTGGGGTTTTTTGTTTGTCTCTCCCCCCCCCCCGATTTCTTATGGTAGACTCTTAGATCATGAATACGATTTCCAAATGTAAACATTTTATGCTTGAAAATTCCCACTAAACATCACTATAGTGGTGTTAAACATTTTTTTACACATATTTTTTCAGTTAGTTATAAAGGTTTTCTAAGTCAAGTATGCATGCCCATAATCTCAGTATTGAGGAAGCTGAGCCAGGAGGATTGAGAATTTGAAACTAGCCTTGGCTATGTAGGGAGACCCTAAAACACATTCTCCAGACATAAAATAATACACTAACGTGCATGCACATACAACATAGACATTGCATATACAGCCATGCATATAGTTATATACAACATATCAGTCATGCAAATAGCCATATACAACATCTACTAAACAATGTGTATAGTCATGTATATAGTCATATACAAATAGACATTACATATACAGTCATGCATAGAGTCATATATAACATAAAATTAATAGTAATAATAAAAGTAAAAATAAATGTTTTATTTAAAAAAAAAAACACAGCCAGGTGGTGGTGCCGCACGCCTTTAATCCCAGCACTTGGGAGGCAGAGGCAAGCCGATTTCTGAATTCGAGGCCATCCTGGTCTACAAAGTAAGTTCCAGGACAGCCAGGGCTATACAGAGAAACCCTGTCTCAAAAAACAAACAAACAAACAAACAAACAAACAAACACCAGTGTAGTCCTGGCAAAAGAATAACATGCCAACTTTCTGTCACCATGACAAAAAACAGAGACAACTTAAAAGGAGGACACGTTTGCTTTGAATTGCCACATGGCCGGGCTGCTTGACAAGAAAGCATGGGGTGGTGGAGAGGAGGCTCTTCACCTCATGGTGACCAGGAAGATACGGAGACAGAAAGGGGCAAGGGTTCCCATATTCCCCATGACACCACCCAAAGTTCCCACCACATCCAACACAGAATCTTCTGGAGCCTCCCAAGGCCAAGCAACAACACAGGTGTCCACAGCTCACAGTGTTGGCAGCATACCTTGATGGAAGAGCCCTTGCTTAGTGTGCATATGTTCCTGGATTAGATGTCTACACACAAGAAAAGACACGGAGATCGGTGGGCCAGAGTCACCTTGCTTTTGACAAGGGCATTAAGTGGCTAAGGAAACCACTGGTCCTGGGGCTGGAGAGATGGCTCAGTGGTTAAGAGCACTGTCTGCTCTTCCAGAGGTCCTGAGTTCAACTCCCAGCAACCACATGGTGGCTCACAACCATCTGTAATGAGATCTGA
>NC_034602.1:26869488-26936650 GCF_900095145.1 Mus pahari
TGTGTGTGTGTGTGTGTGTGTGTGTGTGTGTGTATTTGCATCATGCACGGGGTGAAGGGAGGACACCATAGTCCCTAAAGTTACAGGTGGTTATGAGACCCTGACTTGGGTGCTGGAGATGGAACTCAGGTCCTCTGCCAGAGTCGCTGGTGTGATGCCCCTCCCCTGCCCCTCCCCTGCCCCAGACCATGCTTTCTTTATTCTATGACTCTGTATCAAGGCTGGAGGCAGAGAGGATGAAGTCCCCTTTGTAAACATTGTTCTTGATATTCATTCGGACCATTGTCTGTAGAATCCTGAAGGCTCACGGAACATGAGCTCAGTGATGGCAGCCGCCATCTTTACACCATGTAGGATCTTTCAGTTTGCAAACCTGAAGGTCCGCCCCCCCCCCAGGCCTTCTTCTGACTCAGACATTTTGTGTTTTCAGCTTTTGAGTCTTGCAGATCCTAAGGAGAGTTTATTCCTACCGTAGTTTATTCCTTTTGATGCTGCCATAAATAGAATTATTTCCCCAATTTCATTTTCAGATGCTTTATTAACTTACGGGGTTTAAACTTCATTTCTTTGATTTGTAATTTCATCCTTTTTTCCCTTTATGCTAAAATTCTTGGTTCCTAATGATACCAGCATAATTACTTGTATGCTTCAGCCTGCAGCGTACCTGCAATAATTTCAAATAACAGCATCAATGTTTCCATTAGCCATAGCATCATCAAGTGCAGGATTTCTGCATGCCGTTTGTCCTTAGAATATCCTGTTTAGCTTATGTGCACATGCACGCACACACACACACACACACACACACACACACACAAGACATAATTATTTTTTTTTCTGTACAGCTCAGCCCATTAGTTCCAGTTTGCAGTAAAATTTTGTGGATTGATTTCCCTTTATGTCCAAGAGGTTGGGCTCATCCCCTGCTTTTCTTCTGTGGGAAGGAAGCTCCCATGGGATCAGGTGGAGCCTCTCTGGCTCTCTGTGGTCCTGGAGAACGTGAGGAGACTGAGCTTGAGGTTGCAGCCCAAAGGAAGATGCTCTGAGAGACCAGTGGATCATTCCTAGGCTGGGCTTCCTGTACACAGGACTTCATCCATCCCCTGCTCCCAGTCGGTGGTAGAGTGGGAAGGCTGTTGCGAAAACATCTCACTGTCAGTTGATAAACCCTCGTGGGTCACCGATCACAGCAGGAGCAGTGGATATTTCATCCCATGATCCCAGACAGCCAGCGTTCTCACAGGCCTTATGCAGGAGTGGGGTGAAGGGGGTGGGAAATCCAACTGTCAGTGGTAGTCAGAGCCGGGGGTACCTTCTGGTGGGAGGAGGTGACCATCTGTAGGTTTATTGATGTGGCCAAGATTTCTGGTCTCTGGCCGGGTGAGTTTGTTTCTGTGTGTGCTGAGGGTGGGGTCAGGTGGGAGTAGCTGAGATCGGGGGAGGGGCCGGGGACTCTGGAGCCACAGTGAGGTTTTCACACTTTGAGTGCTGTGTCTAGCCATGTGGTCCTTTTGAGGAGGTAGCTAGATTTAGGAGGGGTGTCGGAAGCTTGGGTGAGGGTCTGGGTTGGATGTGTAGCTAGGAGCCTTTATTACGGCTCCTTATGTAGGCCGGGCCATGAGTGACAGGCAGCCAATAAACACGTGTGCTTGTTGAGCGGCAGGCTTGTTCAGAACCTCATCCTCAATGACAGCGGCCCATCCTCTCAGCCACTAGCTTCATTTCCTGTACCTTGTACCTCAGGGTCCCCATGTTCCTCCTCTCTCACAGCTTTGCTGCCTCCCCAAGCCAGATACCAGAACTGTCCCCAGGGCACACCATGTCCTTAAGAGCCAGTGGTCACTTGGCCATGGAAAGGCTGTGGCCCAGGTGTGGGGGTCTATCTCCTGGTACTGAGGGAAGGTGCTCCATACTGGATTTATGGTCCGTCAGTAAAGGTGACCAGCCTTGAGGTCCTGTAGAGAGAAACAGCTTCCCTGAAGAGAAATTCATATCCAAGCCAAGGTCGGGCCTACTGCGATCTATCTGGCTGTGAGGCTACCTGTCTACCTCGAGAGCTGCTCCTGTGTGATACACCATGGTATAGGCTGCAGTGGGAAACACTGTTTAGGACCAGATATCACCCCAAAGGACGCAGACCCTGTCACTCGGAGGTCCTCAGACATGAATGTGTGGTATCTACCTTGAACCCCGAGATCTCAGCAGAGGGGATACCGTGAGAGCCCAGAAGGACCCCACTCAGCGTCTCCGTGATACCAAGCGTCTTTGCTGCTCGGCACTTGCTCAGGGGTCTGCTACCATCCGGCTTTAAATCAGAATCTCGTTAGCGTTTCCCAGAGCTATGTGGGGAGTGGGAGTCGGGAGTCCTGCTGAGGGATGTACAAGGAAAAGAGCAACAACACGGAGCCTGAGTCCACATTGATGCTGAACACTGTTATTTTGATTTTGCAGTTACAGAAAGGATGATAAGAGGGACCAGAGAAGCAGGGCCAAGTCTCGAATTGATGGATAGATAGGATTCCAGGAGTCAATTGGGATCCATCAATTGCCCGCAGCAAGAGGCCGGCAGCCCCCAAGCCATGGAGTTTATTGCCTTTTGTAGGAAAGAGAAGGCTCAGTATGAAAGCCAAGGTCAAGCCTTGCACTGGACAGGCCGGGCTAGATGATGTGTGTGTGCAGACGGGAGTGTACGGTCACACACACACACACAGAGGTGAACTTGCACACTTAGAAAGAAGCTCAGGTGAGCTTGCCTAGATACACATGGGTGTGTGTACACGTGTGTGAGCACACTCACTCAGCTGACCTCGCTCCAGATAGAATGCTCCAGAACAGGCTTGCCCTGAGACAATTGCATGTCATAAAGTCACACACATGCTGTGCCAGGGTCAGCCCTGGAACCTCATTCTCTGACAGGGGTGACTGGGTAGCAGGGTCAGGTTCTTGCCTGTGTTACTATTGCTCTGAGTCACGGTGGCTTGTAGCTCTGCATTAGGCCCCCGAAGGACTAGGGGCCCAACCTTGAAGCTGCTGCAATCGCCTCTTCTCTATGGGGCTTTCCTGTCCCTAGACACTTCTGTGCCCCTTTGTGATGACGAACTACAATGTCTTCTCTTGCTCCTGGTCTTCTGGTCCTAGTATCCTGCCCCCCAGAAGCTATTCTGAGTTCCAGGTCTATCATCTGTCCTCTGGCCCCTGAACAGGAAGTACTCCGCAGAGCAGACCCCATTTCTAGCAGCACACTCCTGGAGAGCTGAGTCCTCCCAGTCCTGGCCTCATCTCTCTATCTCCCTGAGTAGCTCTGGTACGATACACGGAGATGCTGCCTCTTCTTTGTCTCCCCTATCCCAGTCGCACTTCTCTGCCTCCCCCAGATGTCCAGACTTCTGCTGTTCCAGGTCCATCCCCAGCACACTCCATTTGAGTTGGCCTTGTTGGAGAGGTGAGGCCGGTTGGAGCTGGCACCCCAGCATGAGACCCAGAACCATCTACACAACACGTAGACTAACACATAGAGTGCCAGGACATTCTGTTTTCCAATCTGGGTTATGAGAACCCTCTCACTTTATCTTGCCTCGTTCTGGAATTATAGAACCTAGGGATTGGGATCCTAACTCTGCAGATGTGTGGGGACAGTCCCATGTCCCGCCAATGCTGTTTGTCAACTGCTGCTTGGTGTATATGGCCAAGTGCTCAGGCAGTTGACCCCCAGGAACTCCTGGCAAGGGGACTTACTGAATGTTGGGCCTGTTGCCAGGATATGAGGATGCTGTCTGTTTGGGGTGGAGGGCTGGATGTGCTGGGATGGTGATAATTCCTCAACCCAGGACGTGTTCCAGCCCCAGTCTCAGTGGAGCAGGTTTTGACCACTGACTCCCAGTGGGCAGGACCCACACAGTTGCTGGACACAAGGCTGAATACAACAGAACTTACAAAGAGGCCTGGACCACAGCTTCTTAAACTGTAGGTTATCAAACTGAACGTGGAGGGTCACAAAAAATACGGCAACAGTAAGAAGGATTCCAAATGTGAATGATCAAAATTGAATTCAAAGCCAGGCATGGTTGTGTACAGTTGTATTCCCAGCATTCAGGAGGCTGAAGCAGGTGGGTCTCTCAAAGCCAGGCATGGTTGTGCACAGTTGTATTCCCAGCATTCAGGAGGCTGAAGCAGGTGGGTCTCTGGGTTCTCTTGTAGTTCAAGACCAGCCTGATCTACAGGGCAAGTCTCAGGCCAACCAGAGCTGCATAGTGAGACCCTATCTCAAAAAAAGAACTAGAAATCCAGTGTTTCTGGGGGGATATCACCATCATCACCATCGCCAGTACCATCACCGTCACCATCCCTTTCTCCACTGCTCTCTTGATGCTGAGATGGCTTCTGATCTAGGATCCTGTGTCTGGTACACGCTGTGTGCTTGCTACCTTTTATCCCTCATTTGTAACACAGCCCAGGCAGAACAGTGCCCTGAACCCATCTCACGACCTGGGTGGGGAGCAGAAAACAGATCTCTGAGTGCTCCAACAGAGCAGAGCGATCTCCCAGAGGCAGCCAGGCAAGCCCTGTCACCCCTGGTCTGGATTATCTGGAAGGTCAGATGTGAGCTGTCACATGCCTGTGGATACTGCCCAGCAGTGGAACACATGGATGCTGAGCCCCACCCCACCCCCCTGGCCAGTGGCATGGCTGCTGACCGTCCTCTCTGAAGTCATCTTCAGTTGGCCCCAGCCCTCTCCCCTCTCTGACCACCCTGGCTGCTCTCGTTCTAGTTCTCCCTGTCTCTGCGATGGGGGAGTTGGCGGCTCTGCTAGCCTCGGCACCTGTTTGAGGCCCTGGTTAACAGGCTCAGTCCCCTGCCGTGGTACTCTGTTCTCTGGCCACTTTTTCAAGGTTGTTTGTGGTTGTGCCACGCTTGGAGCCAGCATCTTCTTGTATACGTGGTCTGCTGGCTGGCCGTGGGACTTGGAAGCTCTGTTGGACACTTTAGAAGGTATCGCCTGGGCACAGCTTTCTGAGGGACACAAACCATCTGAGCTATTTCACTGAAGTAACTGAGGAAACCTGGCTTCTCTCAGTATGGGTGACTGAAGGCTTCCCTGCTTCCTTCCTTCCTTACCCACCCCACCTCTCTTTTTCTCCAGGGTGCCCCTTGGGTCTGAATCTTCATGTTGAGATGATCAGTGCTAATTGGCCTCTATAAAATTTTTTTTTCTTTTTCTTTTTAAAATCTGTATGTGTGTGTGTGTGTGTGTGTGTACATATGTGTGTATGCATATGTGTGCGTGTATGCATATGTGTGCATACACAATGTTGGGTGTCTTCCTCAATTTCTCTCCACCTTATTTTTGGAGATAAGCTCTCTCCATGTGTCTGGAGCTCACCTTTGGGCTAGAGTAGTTGGCCAATAAGCCCCTAGGATCTACCTGTTTCTGTGCCCCCCGCCCAATCTCCCCAGTCCTGGGATTACAGGTGTGTGTCACTGTGCCCAGCTTTTATGTGGGTGCTGAAGACCTGAATTCAGGTCCCCATGCTGGCACAAGCAGGTAGCTATGGGACCGCCTCCCCGCTCCCGATGCTGTGTTCTTTAAAACATTTATTATTTTGCAAACATCTAAAAACATATCCTCTGGAGCCTGGATTGATGTCTTAGTGGTTAAGAGTGAGTACTGCTCTTACAGAGGACCCCTAGCCCCTACTTTGGGCAGCTCCCTACCCCGTGTACTCTAGCTTCAGGGTTCCTGGTGCTCTCCTTTGGCTTCTGAGGGCACCTGCGCTCGTGTACACAAAGCCCCACACAGACACGCATGCATGCATTCATTCTTAACCTAAAAAAGATTCGTTTCTCTCATGCGTTTGAGTGTTTGCCTCCATTTGCTTCTATGTAGCACCTGCACATAGTGCCCAGAGGCCAGAAGATGGCATCAGAGCCCCTGAAACTGCAGTGGCAGACAGCTGTGAGCCTCGTGGCGCTGGGATTACGCCTGGGTCCTCTGGCAGAGCAGCCAGTGCTCTTCACTGCCGAGCCACACCCAGGGCTGTAATTTTTATCTCATGCTCTGGCCAGGAGCGTGATTGCTGGTCCCCTTTGCCTATTGCTTCCTTCCCCAATCTCTGTTCTCTTTGGGATGTAGTTTCTCAGAGCAAATGATGCCTACGCAGCATGCTGGTCAGCACTGGTCATGCTCTATTCACATTGTCCCCAGTGTGTCCCCAGTGGGAGGTCCAGGGCGCAGCTGCTTGCCCTTCTGAACTGTGGCCTGCTCACCTTTTTGTATTTCCTGTTATCTGTCTTTCTAGAGCTTTTGTTTTCACGTTTGGTTTGTGGGAGCCATTTTATCTGTAAATCCATGAATTTGCTTAATGACAACTGTATTGTCACTAGAAGTTACTGAATTCCATAAAGAACACACAGTAACCTTTATCCAAATGAAAGAACTTTGATATTCTGTAACAGATTTCTCTCTCTGAGCACTAATGTTTTACTTTGAAAATAGTTACTTGGGCTGGGGAGATGGCTTAGTTGGTAAAGCCTTGCAAGCCCTGGATCTGAGTTCGAGTCCCCGGCATCTACATAAAAACACCATCATGGTGTGCATGCTTGTAATCCCAGTGCTGGGGAGGCAGTCACAGGGAGATCATCGGGGCTCACTGACCACCCAGCCTAGCCTAGTCGTCAAGTTCAGGACAGAGAAGAAACCCTGTTCCTGCTACACTCCGCTCCAGATCTATGGCTTTGGGACACAGCTGAGCTTCCCTAGGTCTACTTTTTCTTGTCCCGGAACTCATCCCACGGACTCAAATCCATTCTTGGCTCTTTCCTAGCCAGTCCTCTCGGCCTCAGCCAGAGCCAGCTCAGCTCCTCCCGCCTCTTCCCCATGTGTGGAAGTCTGCGTCCTACTTTCGTCTGTGTTTTCACTGCTGTTGCAAAAGCAACAACAAAGCAGCAAAGGGGTCCCAGCTGGGCTCCCTGGTCTAGTAGAGTCCCTTGAGGCAGGGCCATGCTCCATCAGTGTGGACCTCGGTCTTTGACACGGTTTCGCGCCAACCAGACATTGCGACAGCCGCTGAATTATAAGGAGCGGCCCTGTTCGTTCATGTGTGGTACAAAGTACTCATCAGATCGGCCTGAGCAAATCTGGACATGTCACCTCATGCACTGGTGGCTCTTCTTCTATGTATATGCACACCCACCCCTCCATGCAGGCCACAGCTGTGTGGAAGTTTCCAGCTTCCCAGGGAGGAAGAGAAAACCAGTTCTTGCTCATGGTGAGTTTGGCACTGGGCACAAAATGTTCAGGAGGCTGTAGAAGATTCTCAGCCATTTCCAGCCCTGGATGCTGCCCAAATACCCTTTCCTGCAGTCCTTCTCTCTCCAATGCCAGCAGCGACCTCTGCCTCCAGCATCACACCCCCAGCTCTGCAGATTGGTACAGAGAACTGTCTGCAGTGGTTTTATCTTTCCCATGGTGAAATCCTTCCAGTAGTCGGCCTTGCATTTTTCTTCCCTGATGCACCTCCCTGTCCCTGTCACTCATCCTGCAGTGTGTGGAGGCTGTGAGCCTGGGCTGAGTGAGGTTGGGGTTGCATACCGGGAAGCACAGGGGTGTCCTTCTACCCTCACAGTCCCAAGGACATCACACCTAGAGAGCCCTGGTGGGGCTGTGATGTGCAGGGTGACATGCAGAGATTTAGTCTCCATGGGGTGCAGTGTTTGTCTGTGTGTTCTTGTTGCAGGGTATGTGTGAGACTTGAACTGGGCCTGTGGCTGTGTTCTGTGCACCAGATCCACGGCGCTGGTACTGAGCTGACCGGCATGGAGGAGAGGTAGCTTACCTACTGCTCTGCTGTGCAGAGGCAGACATTGCCAGGCCTATGGCTGCCGAGGAAACACCCTTAACAAGAAAACGAGACCCTGACACTCTCGGGGAGACAGCACTGTTAGCAGCGCTGAGCCGCCACTGTTCTGCAAACACTTAAGATCTCGTGTTCCCTCAGCTCCTGGCCATCTCCGTGTTGGTCTGTGAAGGACAACTACACTCATGCCCTCGGGGATCGGTGGACATAGAGGAGGTCTCAGGATGTGGGGGCACTGTCATTTGTGAGAGAAGGTGAGGACTCAGTGTAGGGCAAGGCCTCAGGAGGCTCCTTCCTGCCCAACAGAGCCCTTGGCAGAGGCCTTGGCAGAGGCAGGGCCTTGGGTGATTATAGTCTGATAAGTCCCTGTGCTCAGAGGGCACCATCGGGACAACATGCAGAAGGGCAGTGGTGTCAGGGACAGAAGAAGGATACCCTTCTTCTGGGGAGACTTTGATGGCTTCGGAGCCCAAGAACAGTGACAGAATGGTGCAGCCAGGTCCTCAGGGCCTTTGGCTGGGCATTCATTCATCTTACCTCCCAGCAACCTGCAGAACCTCACCCTCTTCCAGGCCAGATTGGAGGGGATCTCAGAAGCAGGGCCTGGCACACACATCCTTTGACCTGTGTATGGTGCCCCCACCCCCAGGCCTCTGAGCCCATGGATGAACTGTCCAGATGCACCTTTGTGTGTGTGTGTGTGTGTGTGTGTGTGTGTGTGTGTGTGTGTGTGTGTGTGTGTGTAGGAGCCAAAACAGGACCATGATGGGCGTCAGGCTAAGGCCATGGGCCTCCCCTCAGGTCCGCCAGTCTTCCCATTCAGCTGGGTGCTTCTCTGCACTGCTTTCTGAGAACACCTGGTCCTCCGGATGCTTTTCTGACCTACTGGCCGGCCCCAGGCTTCAGGGTCCCCTCTACTCTCTGCTCCTGTCCATATCAAAGACTTGGTCCCTGCAGCAAGGCCAGGACCTCAGGCTGCACTGGGGTCCCTTCTTTCCTCTCCTTCCTGGTACTGCCCAGAGTGTGTGGGCATTCACGGTGACAGGTTCTGTAGCAATCCTGACAGTGGCAGTGTCAGGCCCGGCCCCAGTAATGACAGGGCTCCTGACAGAATTTGGAGGGTGCTACCAGGAGAGAGAAGGGTTCCTGCCCCACTAACCCGGCCTGGATAATTGCCCCCAGCTGGCTGGCTGTCTCCTGTCTTTGGCATAGAACTAAGCACCCCCTCTTGGTGTAAGGAATAATGTGTGTCCCCCTTCTCCCCACAGTCTTCTCTCTGGCTTCCAGAAGAGCTCCTACAGAGTCTGACCTACCACGTGGCTGCCGAGCTCACCTGTTCCCTATCCTGTGGTAGTAGGGAGGGGTGAAGCAGCCGTGGCAGACAGGGTAGATTGGTTCGTGCTCAGGAAATCTCAGTGTACTACAGGGGACTTCCTGCTGGAGGAAGTGGGTGTAGTGGGCTCTGCCCCATACCTGCCTGTGGGAACTCCTCCCCCCCCAACCCTATCCAGGACATCCTGGCTCTCAAAGCTGTCAGGAGGAATGGGCTTGGTGCCACCCCAGGGAGCCCACCTCCCACCCTCATAACTATTGTTAATTAAGACTGTCTCCATTATAGGGCTAATTAACAATTAGCATAAACATAATTAGCCAGCGCTGACATTTAACTCATTACATTGTTTAAATAATTTTCAGAAATTGCCCCGAGCTTTATTCTGTCAGCTTGCAATAATGGCAGCACTTTGTCATGTAAATTAAATGACATTTGTGTTGTTACTGTCCCACTCTGTTGGGAGATAGTCAACCAGTAGACACTCTGCCTCCTTTCACCGCTGTCAGACCTCGGCAGCCTGGAAATCCCTCCTTCAGAACATGAGGGGCCTGGAGAAGATTTCGGCTGCCCTAACCTCTGGGCCCTACAGCACCAATTCCATGGGTGGTGTTGGCATCAATTGCAAAGACACCGGGGAGACCACTGGTGTCCTGAGAGTGAGAAAGTGAAGCTTGGGCCCCAGGAAGTGCCTGCATCTTAGTTTCAAGAAAGCTGTAAATGACATGAGTCCCTGTAAGCCCAAATCTAAGTTCTCTAACAAAGCTAGTCTTCCATAGAGCCAGGCCTGCCAGGCTCTGGCACTAAGGGGCTTCCAGCCAGCCAGGACTGCTTACCTCACAGGATGTGTAAGGTAAGCAGTATCAGGGACTGACTTCTCCTCATCACCAGGAGACTCTCCTGATGCCCAGGCAAATGGTTGTCCTTCTGGGGCCTGGGGACCTGACTGGAGAGGGCAAAGCTAACAGGGGCTTCTCCCCCTTCTCTTCCCCTGGAACTGCCCTCACTGACCCTGCCCTGGGGACTGCCCCGGAGTGTTCTCAATTGGTCGGCTGTTTTCTGTCTTTGGGATGGGACCCAGTTTGCTCTCTTGGCAGGGTGTTGGAACTCAGATCCGGAGATGCCAAGCAACCATCACATATGAAAGGTCCATGAGGCCTTCTCTGGAACCTGGTCAGCACGCAACCTTGATGAGCAGACAAAGGCATCCCAGCCCTGGCTCCTAGCCAGCACCCCCTCCCGACCCAGCTGCCTCCCCCTGCCCTGGCCTCAGTACAGCACCCAGTGGCTCAGTCTTAGGGCTCTTGGCTGTTCTTAGCGAGAGGATGGCTCAATCAATATTGGGCACAGAGTCATCCAGGATATGGTTGCTACTCTTGGGCATCAGTGACTTCAGTTCAATTTAGCCTTCAGTTCAGCAAGGACACTACTGGCTGTCCTTCTGCCCTGCCCCTGATTGATGCTTGATCTCTGCGTCTCACAGGTACCACCCCATACATCTAGGCACCTGAGAACCGGATCTCAGGTCTTCCCAGCTCTGGTGCAGAGGCCACCAGGCTCCTGCTGCTGGCTGGCATGGATGCGTCTGTCTGCCTCTCTGCTCAGTTTCCCCTCCATTAACTCATTTGCCCCCTTCCCCATTCCTCTCTCTCTGCCTTTGTTCTTTTGTGATGCTGTGGACAGCCCTTGATACAGGACTCAGTGCTCACCTCCCTGGAGGGCTCAGGGCTCCCTTCTTGGTCCTACCCACCCTGGGGACCCACCCACTTGCACAGCTATTCACTCCAAGCTAGGCCAGGGTGATTTCACCTGACAGTTGCCTTCTGGTCTCTTCTACAACTCTGAGCTGTCTTCCCCTGCAGCTAAGCCAGATGGGCTACCTGGGTGTCCCCAAGGAGTGAACAGCATGTACTTTTTCCTTCAAAGACAAGTGCCAAGGAGGCCCTGGAACTCCCTGGGGGCCAAAGCTCTGGAAGGGAATCCAAGGCTAATCCTGCTCTTCCTACAGGGGAGAACCTCTGAGTGTCCCCAGTTCCTATAGGGGAGCACCTCTGAGTGTCCCCAGTTCCTACAGGGGAGCACCTCTGAGTGTCCCCAGTTCGTACAGGGGAGCACCTCTGAGTGTCCCCAGTTCCTATAGGGGAACACCTCTGAGTGGTGTCCCCAGTTCCAGCTGGGCAAGAACAGCCAACCTCCAGCTCTGCTTCCGAGGCAGACAGTGGCCTGCAGTGCCCAATGGCTAAATCAAATGGCCCCAAGAGTTGTTGGGGACCGTTCTGGCTGTTAAGTGCTTGTCAGCGTCCACAGGCATCTCACGACTCTATAAAATCCCTGAGAATTATAGGAGTGCAGGGTCACATAATTCATCGCACAGTAGATTTAACCTGGCGGCCAGTAATTCATATTTGTGGCGATAATATTGTTTTCCACTTTCTGAGAGTTATCGCCGTGTCTCCCTTCCAGGTCACTATGGATATCAAAAATCAATTTGGAAAGATGGATACTGTCAGAGTATAAAGCATGAAGGCAGAGGCCTCCCCCTCTGGCCGCTGCTGCACCCGCTCCTGAACCTTAGCAGGGGCTCTGATCGCTCACCAGAGGACTCGACTCGGGAAGTCACGAGGACATGTTCACTGCATGGCACGGGTCAGCTTCTCTGAAGCCTGGCCTCACATCCCCCCCACCTCCCTCCTGCTTGCGAGTCTCCATGTCGGGAGGCTATCCCCTTTCCAGCTTTCTCTGGGACCTGCTCTGTTGGAGCGCATGTGGTGTAGCCTGGTTTTGGTTTGTGAGCAGGAGGCTCTGAAGGGGGACATCTTTGGGAGACTCCATCTCCTGGCTCCTACCTGGGGGAGAAGTTGCTGCTTAGGATTCTGGATAGTGCCTGGTGTAGTTGGGGCCACATTGATACCCGCTTTCTCAGGATGCCTTATTTAGGCATTGCCTGAGTCTCCAGGGAAAGGAGTGGACTAGGGTCTTGGTACATATAGTGGACAGTAGCAGAGGCTCTCACTGGTCCCTGAAGGGACAAGTCACCCACACTGTGTTCTATCCCTGTTGCAACACTGGTCCCAAGCTGGGAAAGAAGCGTTAGTTCATGCCTGTGGCCTGGGCTGGTTCCATAGTTCCCAAGGTCCAGTTCTCACTCTGACTTGGGGAGCCACTCGAAGCCCAGCTCCACTGGGGTAACAAGACCTACTCAGACTTCTCCGACATATCCAGACTGACCTTAAGACGGTGTGGGGTCCATACATGTGTGTAGATGGGATTCCAAGCAGGGGGGAAAGCCGGAGAAGAACTCCAACTAGTTTTCAACCAAGGGCTGGGGTGACATTTTGATGAAATGTGAGAATTATCTTGTCAGTCCTCAGTGAGCCACCAGATTGGCTCTTCCTCTGTAACTGAATAGCCTGGAGGTTTGAGGAGACGAGCTACTAGCTCAGTAGCCACCTGAAACCTTTCCAGAAAGCCTAGTGTTTGGGGAGGAATTTCCAGAGTGTCCCTGCCCATCAGAAACATGCCTTGTCATTTGATAGTATTTCAGTTGTGTAGGACAGTGTGAGAGGGCATGTGTGCAGAGGACACGTGCACCTGATGGTAGGCATGGTTAGTGTGAGCTGGTGTGCACGAGTGTGCCCGTGTGTGTGTGTGTGTGTGTGTGTGTGTGTGTGTGTGTGAAGTCTCTAAATGCAGCTTTCTAGGAAGCTCCTGGGTACTGAGACAATGGGTGCTGGCAGGGGTCCTGAGAGGTTCTGGGTCCAGAACTCACTGGATCCTGTGGGTCTGAGCTATCTGTACTCCCTGATCTTAAGGAAAAAAGGTTCCTACAAGCTCCCAAAGAAAGGCCAGTTTACTGAATTATTCAAGGTGAGTCATTCCCTGGGCCTCAGCCCTGCCTTTCCTTCTCCATTACTTCCCCGAGGCCCCTGCAGAAACCCAGGTAAGCCATTTAAAGTCAGCTCGACAGAAGCCCTTCTGTGTAGCCCCCGTTCCGTAGGAGCTAAAACCTCTCTTCCTCCTCCCCGGGCCTACAGGGCCTTTCCGCTTCTGACACCAGAAGGGTAGGGCCGTGGCCCAGCACGGAGCCTACAACATTTTCACAGTGAATGAAGGGATAGGACTGAGGTATACGACTGTGTCTGGGCCTAGACTCAAATCTAGGTCTTTGCTGAAGGAAGTTTCTGGAACCATAAGGAACAGTTAGGTCTTATTGATTGACCTGTTGGCCTCTGGACTCTTTACCCCGGTAATACAGCAGGTGTTGTCCTGGTGAAGAAGGGACAGACAGTGCTCACATTTCCCACAGTCCCCAGGGAAGTTAGTGTCCTCTCTGCACTATGGGCTGGCCTGGGCTCTCTCCCTCCCCCACTCTCCTTTAGTCATGTGCAAACCCCATGTCCCTCCCCAGGGGCCACTTATCAGTCCTCTGTCCTCCCTCCCTCAGACCTCATCACTCCTAATGGGATCCCAGAGCAGTGGTTCTCAACCTGTGGATCTCGACCCTTTTGGGGGGGGGGGTCACATATCAAATATCCTGCATATTAGAAATTTACATCATGATTCATGACAGTAGCAAAGTACAGTTATGAAGTAGTCATGGAAATGAATTTTTGGCTGGAGGGGTCACCACCACATGAGGAACAGTGTTAAAGGGCCATGGCATTCAGAAGTCACCGCTCTAGAGAGACTCCTTTCTCTAGCTTGCATGTTCTCGGAGATGACTCAAGCCTTGTTGTGTCCCAGAAAACTAACAAACAGGATGAAGATGTGAGGTTACTGGCTCCAAAGTGGTTTGAGTGGGAGCAGCAGCCTTGGAGGCTGGTCCAGCGAGTACCTGCAGCCTGAGCTGTGGAAGGATTGGTGGCTGTGGACACCACAGTGCTGTCTGTCCCCTCCTTGGTGCCTGCCAGGACAGGGTGAGCGGACAGTTAATTAAAACACAGCTAATGACTGCAGAGAGGTCAGCCTCGAGGACTCTGGGGATATTGGTCCATGGATCACTGTCCTTCGAGGGCTGCCTGCCCGCCCAGCCCAGACGAGAAGAGGTATCCCTGTGGCGGGTCAGCACTGTTCCTGCCCCCACCCAGAAAGCAATTTAATTCAGGTTGCATTTAATTAAGAAAAGATCACGCAGCAGAGTGCAAACTCGGAACGGAATTAGACTCTTTCATGGTTTCCATTAAGCCGCACAGGCTGTGAGGATCCTGGGGTCTCTGAGGGACACTTAGGCTGTGTGGTTAGAAGGTCAAGGGCTGAACCCAGATCTCCATGGAGAATTTGCTGCTGAACAGAGCAGAAAGGCTGGTGGTCGGGCCGTGGCCTCCGTGCCCATGGTTTACGCCTTGCCCTTTAGTGTGTGGGACTCTCTAGCTGGACTTCTCCATGGGCATGCTATCCTCACCCAGTTTTAAATATCTCTACTGGGCTCTGCAGATCTCCTGCCTGGCTTCCCCTTTGCCCCCAAGACCTGCAAAGACAACCTCAACAGAGGGGAAGTTGAGGACCAGGAGAAGGGAAGTCACCCAGCCACCACCTCTGCAGTGCCCCAAGGACCCTGGATGGATGGGACTTCCTGGTCTATCTTCCATCTACTGGCACAGAGCTGCCTGTGGCTGCTGGCCATCCAGGGGTGAGGCCTTCCAGCAGTGCCCTCATGCTGAGTGGCTCCGGGTCGCAGCCTCAGTCAGGTTACAGGCAGTCAGCACTGCCTTGTGTGGAGTGTAGACAAAGCTAGCTGGCCGACTGCTGCCACACAGACGATCCTTCATAGCCCTTCTCACGTGTCTCCAAGGTGCTACGGCTGCTGCTGAGGGCCGAGAGAACCCGGTCCTTCTTCTGTTGGTTGCTGTTGCTCACTCTGCATGTCTGAGACAGCAGAAAAGGCTGGGCCAAGCCAGGGTCCCTTCAGGGTAGTCCCTGCAGGGGCCACGCTCCATAACAACTATAATGGCTGTTGAGGTTGACAGAGAGTTTACATCTCCTTATGCCTGACCCTCGACCTGCAGAGTAGAGCAGAATCTCATCCCAGCAAGCTGGAAGATGGAACCCTAGAGCCAGCCAGATCTGAGGGCCTCTCAGCATCAGGGGGAGCCCAGAGACAGCAGATTCCACTGCTAAACAAGCCCCAAGCAGTCTAAATCCACCCTAGCCCGGGGGTCAGGAGACAACTGCAGCCTGCAGGACTGGCTGCCAGCTAAAGAAACCTGTCGTGCCCACTCTGCCATAGCGAATGTCTCGTTTCCTCCCAGTTGGAAGAACCTAATTGCCTCCAGGCTGGACCAGGGAGTAATGTCCACTGACAAGCTAAATGCAGACTGAGGAAATGGAGACAGGGAATTCTGTGATACCCGGGCAAAGAGGCAGCTCTTGTCCCTGACCATGAGCACTACCAACAGGAGAGAGGTTGGGGAGTAAAAGGCTGGACTTGCTGCCTCACACCAGGAAGGGCCCGTGGCTGGAGTCCTTTCTAACCTTTTCAGGCAAGGTTTAAGTCTGTATGCACAGTGTGTGTGCAGTATGCACTGTGTGCCCCAGGGTTAGTGCAAAAGCTCACTCTTCTGAGCAAAGCCACACAGAGGGCCGGGACGTCCAGCAGGCCTCTGCCCCTGGCATAGCCCATGCTGCCTTGCCTGTTGCACCTCCGTGGGCAGCTACCCTGTCCATGTACCTAAGCTAGCATCTGCTCACATCACTTACACCGCTGCTGCCATGTAACCGCTAATGTGGTTCCCAGTCCTCTTCCTCCAACTGTCCTGTGTTGTAGCCTCCCACTTCCTGCTTCCCAAGCTCATGCCAGCTCTTGCTTTGTGTGGAGCCAGTAACCTCCATTTGCTTCATGTGTGCCAGATAAGCCCTTTCTCCAGGCGAGCTCCCAAGAGCAGGGCCCCTTGGAGCCCAGGGCAGAACATGGAATTTGGGAGCCCCTGGATACTTATCTGCTGAGACACTCAGTTTGATTGCTACCATCCTCTGAGCATGGATCTGGGAGGATCCGTGGGGAAGGTAGGTTGTGTGGAGGAAGCATGTTTCCCCAAATGGTGGAGAGAATGGCCTGAGACCACTCAGGCCCAGCTGTTCAGAATCCACGCCCACCCCTTTACTTTAGGGACGGTGGCAGGAAGTTCTCTGAGCCAGGGAAGGCCTCTGAGAGACTGCCACCAGCTGGAAAAAGCACCCAGTGAGCAGCTCTTCCCCTTGCCTGGCTGCGAGTTCATTTGCTTGTCTTTCACCTGGCAGCCCCAAGCTCTGAGCCTTGATGAGGCCAGGGAGGGCTTCGAGGAAGACCCTATTGATTTTAATTACCCAGAAACAGCCCACAGGGACAAAGGACTTTGGCTGTTTATTTAGCGGGGTTGTGCTGCGCTATTGTGCAAGGAGAGATCAAATCAGCTGCCTCATTATTACTATAATAATAAGGCCAAAATGCTGCTTGGGGCCGAGGGCATTTTTTAAAGCAATAACCTCCCGCTCCACCCCCTCACGCCCCTCCTCAGCAGGCTTGAGCAACAAGGAGCAATTACATGCTGTCGATATTAATTCAATTAAATCCAGGTTATTTATTGGGTATTATGAAAAAGGATTCTCTGGCCTTATAGAGATGGGGCATGACTGCGGAGTGAGAGCATCAGAAGCCGCAAGCAAAATATTATGGGCACCAGGCAGAAAACAGCGGGTCCGCAGCAGGGATGGGATGAGAGCAGCTGAGGGGGTGCTTCTGTGGGGACTGGGAAGTCAGGTCGATAGAAATCAAGTGGGGAGTCCTCGATCCTCAATCAGCTGGGTGGCTGTGGATGAGCCACTTAGTGACTTTGGCCTTTGACATCACAGCTAGAAATTGGTTTTGGAAGATGATGGTGATGTTGGCAACAGTGACGTTGACAGCAGCGATGATTCAGGAGCTCACTGAAAGATTAATGGTGATGGTGAAGATGGTCTCAGTGGGGATAGTGATCATGACAGTAGTGATCATGACAGTGATGGTGATCACGACAGTAATGGTGATCATGACAGTGATGGTGATCACGACAGTAATGGTGATCATGACAGTGATGGTGATCATGACAGTGATGGTGATCATGACAGTGATGGTGATCATGACAGTGATGGTGATCTTGACAGGGTGGTGATCATGACAGTGATGGTGATCTTGACAGGGTGGTGATCATGACAGTGATGGTGATCATGACAGTGATGGTGAGCATGACGGTGGTGGTGAGCATGACAGTGGTGGTGAACATGACATGGTGGTGAGCATGACAGTGGTGGTGAGCATGACAGTGATGATGAACATGACATGGTGGTGAGCATGACAGTGGTGGTGAGCATGACAGTAGTAGTGATCATGACAGTAATGATGAGCATGACAGTGGTAGTGATGATGGCAGTGATAATGATGATGATGGTTGTGATAATGGTGATGATGAGTATTGATGGTGAGTGACGGTGACAGTAAAGACAATGATGGCCATTTGATGGTAGTGGTGATCATGATACAGTGGTAGTGCTAATGGTGATAGTGGTGGTAATAATGGTGGTGATAAGGAGATCGATGGTGATTATAGCAATGGTAGTGACCATGATGATAATGGTGGTGAGGGTGGTACATGATGGTGAGTGTATACATGAAAGGGAGGTTGATGTCATCCTTGACCTGTAGTGGCATTACTACAATCTTTGTTTCTATCTCTGCTTGTCATACCGCCCTCTCACATGACTTTGTGTCTCTGCTGTCTTTTCTCCCAGGGGAACTGGCCAGTGGCTGAGGCTGCCCTGCTCCAGTGTAGCCTCATCTTTACTGATGGTACTTGTGAAGACCCCGTCTGCACCAGTTCCAGTGGACATGGATTCTAGGGGAACATCTTTCGCCGCAGTCAGCTTGGCTATCCCTGCCTGGACCGATGCGCAGAAAGACCAGAGTGCTCACTGCTGGAGCTGTGGGTAGCCATAGAGGTCATTGCTGGTCACCCTCCCAGAGTCACTTCCAGGCGACTTAACCCCGAATCATGGGGGAGGGTACGTGGCTGCTGTCGCCCTCTTGGTTGCTGCCTTTAGCTCCTGAAGTGGGCGGCATGCGGCCTCCAGCTGGACACCGTGTCTAACCGACCAAGATTGACCTGTTTGGGACTCCTCTCTGCAGCCGAGTGATTTGATCTGCGCTCCAGACAGCAGTAGGGACAGTAATTGGATGTTATGAAATCGGAGTGCCACTCTCGGAGAAGGGGGTAGTTCAGTGGCCGCGGGCAGCGGGGGTGGGGCTCTGCTGGCAGGTGGAGGTGGGGTGCCGCTGGAGATAAGAACCTCATCCTCGGCCCTAATCTCCCACCAGGGTCATGAGCGGAGCCCAAAGCATGATGGAATGAGCATGGCCACAATCTGACTACCCGCCCCCCCCCCCCCGCCTGGCTGCCTCCAGGGTGCCATACAATTAGTTTTAAATATCAATTTCACGGCTGCTCAGGGAAGGAGACAATCAGACAGGCATCACCTGCTGCAAAGTTGGGTGTTTCTGAGCAGTTTCCACTCTCTGTACAAGGAGGCAGGAGCTGTCAGCAGTGTCACTAGCCACTAGGCATCCATCAGCTTGCCTCTTTTATAGTCTTCTAAGACAGCCCTAACATCCAGGACTCCCCTCCTCCCCTGTTTCTTCCTCCTGACCCCAGTGCTAGTGAACCCCTCTCCCACTGTTGGCCACCCTCCCTGATCCTCATCAGACCCCAGTCTCTTTTACTTCTGGGAGGATTGAGAATGGAGAGGGCCTCAAAGGCAGGGCAGGGAAGTGAGGGGCAGTGGGGGCTGCACAGACGTCAAGGGTGCACCCTTGAGACATGAGGATCACCACAGAGAGAGGCTCTGACTCCAGCCTTAAAATAAGGGCCACATAGTATAGTGGGGGAGGGACACTTGCTGGGGTTCTGTGAGCGGGGACCAGGAAGGCTGCCAAGGTTCCTAGCAGAGCTACTCACAAGGTCTCTAACTCCATAGGATGGATGTCCCCTCCTACCTGTCCCCCCCCCCTTGGGCTGGCTGAGCTGGCCTGGCTGCAGAAAGGGTTCCTGGACTTAGCTGCCGAGATCTGGAAGGTTGAGCGTACTTCACAGTGGACCTGTCTGTCACCTCCAAGGCTGAGACTCCGTCAACATCTAAGACTGCTCACATGACTGATGAGTGGAGGAAACCATGAAGGTGAGGGACCTACAGGTGTCCAGCAGGTGTCCACACAGGAGTCCACATGGGGAAGCATTCATTCACTCAGAGTGACTACGAATCTGTGGACAGTGGTCACAGTGGGATGGGGAGCAGTCTCCACTAGGACTATGGGGTCTCAGCTTCTTGCTGGCAGGCTGGTTGGCCTCAGCACCGGCCTACTGCTTACTTAATGCTTATTGGGAGCCTCTGGGTAAGGGCTCACCCTCTCCCCAAGCTGACCGAATGTCACCAGACGTCACTGCAGAGAGCACTGGCCAGCGGGGGCGACCTGGTGTCCATGGCTGCCTGTGAGGCTCTCACCCGATGGCGCACTGCAGCCGCAGGCAATTTATCTCCGTCTCGATGCTCTTAAAACGCTCTTATCAAAATTGGCGGTCACGCTGCGCTGAACCTCGGTGGCCTCAATCTTAACCACTGTGCTGCAGATTTTAATTTGGGGAAGATTAACGCGCTGCCAGCGTTATACCTCCTGTTAGTTAGCATCCTGATGGGTGACAGCATCCCCACCATGCCCAGTCCTCGTGGTTCTGTGTCTTCCTGCTATGCGGTGAGTGGGTATGAACACGGATTTCCTGTCCGGTTGTAACTGCCCGTCCCCAATACTGAGGTGCTGGCCCTGTGCAAATTAGAACGGCTGACACATCTCCAGATGCTCAATACAATGCTGCCCGCTGCACCCCAAGTTAAAGGGCAGCAGCCCCTCTCGCATGCTGACTTCCTGATATTACCGTCCCCTATTCTCTTGCCAGGCAGGTGACAGAGGCCTGATACAACCCCACCTCATTTTGTCCTTCACCCCACAGCTGTCTCAGCACAGAAGCCCAGGCCTGACCAGTCATACCCGGGTGAGACCAGCTTTCTCCCCTAGGTGTCTACATAGACTCCACCCTCAGTCACCATGACATGTCCCATTTCCCTCCTCTGTTCCTCAGTTCTTCCTGATTGGCAAGTCTGATATATATCTGGGCCCCACAGGTCCTGACTCAGGATGCACTACCCAATAATCCATAACTCTCCCTCTCCCAGGCCCTTCTCCCACCTGCTCTGGATACTGAGGCCTCTCTTGATCCCTCTATTTGAGCTTATGTCCCTGTACATCCTTACTACTATCCTTTGATGTGTTTGTGCACTGGAGCTATAGACACCCACTAAGGCATTTATCATTTTGCACCTACCAGATTCTTAGCCAGAGAGGGCACCCACTGTCTCAGACCCTCCTGATCCAAGCTAGGCGCAACTCATCTTGAGCTAATGCTAGGCTAGTGGGCAACAGCCCTTCCTGATTCGATGTTAAGTACTGGGCACAGGGCCAGTATTTATCCAGATCCAGTACCTAATGGATGCTAAGACCTCTATCCGACCTAGAGTGGTTCATCTTAGAAGAAGTTAGGGCAGTTGTTCTGGGTCTGGCTGCCTGGCCAGGGAGGGGCCCAGAGGAGGTGAGGGATCTGGTGGGTAGCCACCTTGGGGGAAGGCTGGATAGGAGTGAGGAGAAGCTGGTGGTAGAGGCCAGTGAGGACACCTCTGATCTGTGCCAGGCTCTGACCTCAGGAGTTTCTGGGCCCACCTTGGAGGGTTCTCCTGAGAAGAGGGAAGAGTGTTAGCTATGAGGGCTACACTGGGACTCCGGGCCCTGGGAATCCCTACTCTCCAATTCCACTGGGCTACTCTCACCCTGCTAATCTTGGAGTTAGGGTGGGCCTTCTGTGAGCTCCCTTCTGAAGGGTCCTCCCTCACTGATACTCTGGGTACAAACCAGTTAGAGGTGCAGGACAGGATGTGACACATCATACTATGGCATTCTCTGGTCACCTGCCTCTAGGCTGCTTCCCTGACACTCCAGTGTATGCTGCCATTTTGTCCCCTACCTCATATCTCTGCTAAGATGCCATTCCCTTGGTGGATTACCTTTCTGTACCAGGACTCCTACGATGGACACTGGCCAAACACACTATGCATCTTAAGAATTTTAAAAGATCTGTTTTTATTATTTTTAAGTGTGTGTGTGTGTGTGTGTGTGAGAGAGAGAGAGAGAGAGAGAGAGAGAGAGAGAGAGAGAGAGAGAGAGNGAGAGAGAGAGAGAGAGAGAGAGAGAGAGAGAGAGAGAGAGAGAGAGAGACTGTGTGTGAGTATGTACACATGATTGCAGGTGTCTGCAGAAGCAAGAGATATCAGATCCCTTGTAGCTGGAGTTATAGGTAGATTTGAGCTGCCCAAAATATGTGTTGGGCATTGAACTTGGGCCCTTGCAGAAGTAGTGTATACCCTTAACCACTGTGGCATCTCTATAGCTCCAGGAACAAATTTTTTTATTTTAATCTGTCTTACCTCTCCTCTAAGGATGTGAAAGTTCTAAAAGATCTAGGTGCCCTCCTATCCTGCTTCTTGCTTGGAGGCCTGATTCTTCACATGATATTCATTCTCTATAAACTTTCTAAGTCATTATAGGTTAGTGAGTGGATAGAGAGAAGGAGAGAAGGAATAATGGGTATGTAAATGGATGGATGGATGGATGGATGGATGATGGTAGATGGGTAGTAGAATGGGTGGATGGATAGATGGTATATGGGTAAATGAGTAGATGGGCAGAAGGATGGAGAGATGATGGATATATGGGTGGATATGTGAATGAATGGATGATAGATATAAAAATGGATGCATGGATGATAGATGGGTAGAAGAATTATATATGGATGGTAGACTAGTAGAAGGATGAATGGCTGATGGATGGATGATGGCTACATGGCTACATGAATGGGTAGATGAATGATAGATGAGTGGATGGGTGGATGGGTAGGTAAATGTATATGGCGTTAGATAGAGATAGATGAATAGATTTTGGATAATGGATGGATGAATGGATGAATGGACAGAGAGGTATATGGGGGAATGTATAGATGAATGGATAGATGGGTAGATGACTGATGTATGAACAGGCAGATGGGGATAGATTGACGGTGGATAAATGGATTGATGGCTCACATGGTGGATGGGTTGGTGTTTGGGTGGATAATGTCTAAAGAAGGGATGGACCAGTATTGAATGAATTGATAGGTGGGTGAATGAATGATAAATGGTTAGATGATGGGCAGGTAGATGGATGGGTAATTATATAGATGGACTAATAAGTGAGAGGGTGGGTGGATGGACAGATGGATAGATGGATGGATACTTAAATAAGTATGGAAGTAATGGAAGGTTAGGTAAGTGCAAAAGCACTGTACTGGCTGGTTTTGTGTGTAAACTTGATACAAGCTAGAATCACCAGAGAGGAAAGAGCCTCAATTGAAAAAATGACTCCATAAGATTCAGCTATAAGTCATTTTCTCAATTGCTGGTCAATGGGTTAGGCCCAGCCCATTGTGGGTGGGGACATCCCTGAACTGGTGGTCCTGGGTTCTATAAGAAAGCAGGCCGAGCAAGCCATGTGAAACAAGCCAGTAAGAAGCACCCTCCATGGCCTCTGCATCAGCTCCTGCCTCCAGGATCCTTCTGTGTGTGAGTTCCTGTCCTGATTTCCTTTGGTGGTGAACAGCAATGTAGAAGTGTAAACTCAACAAATTTTCTTCCTCAACTTGCTTTTTGGTCATGGTGTTTCATTGCAGCAACAAAACTAAGACAAGCACATATTCCCAAGTTCCTGAGAAAGTGCAGAAGAGACTCATTTCTGTGCCTTAAGAAGTCACTTTTTCCATGGAGAAGAGTTATAGCTGTCTTCTTCTAGTTCAAGAGAGAACAGAATGGATATTTTTGGCTTGGCCATATTGAAAACTTGCTACCCAGAGAAGGGGACAAAGAGCCCTGTCCTAAATACTTGTTTCATGTGTCACCACCTCTTCTGTCCCAGCTGCCAATCCTGACCCTGGGGGTGACAGGCTCAGAGCATGAACAGACGTAAGGTTCTGAGGACGCTTCTCCTGTTGTCCTATCCAGCCTCTTCCACCACTTACCTTTGATTCTCCTCTGGGATCCTGGAAGTGATAAAGTTCATGTCACCCCCGTTACGTGGCACAGAGCACCAGTAATGCCCCCCTCCGTGATCAAGCCTTCCCCTTAGTAGCTCCTGTCCAAGCTGTCTTGAGGGGCCTGTGAAGCGCAGGCCAGGTGTTACTCGTGTGTGTGGGGGTGGGGTGGGTGGGAAGATATCCTAAAAATCCTGGTGGAACCTCCAGAGTTGTTTCCGGTGCTACCCTTGACTCTTAAGTACCTCTGGCCACATTCTGTCCATCAGAGGGACTTCTAAGGCTCCAGGGTGGTGTAGGGTATTTGGGGATTTAGAAATGCTTGAAAGAGTCTTAAAGATCAACATAGCCCAGAATACTCTCCATCCAACACTTACCTCCTCAGCCAATCTACAGCCACTGGGCAGCTGGTCACAGGACATCATCAATTCCACTGAGGCCATCTAGGGCTCAGGGTGGTGGGATGGGTGTGATCTGCCTGACATGCCTTCTAAGCTTCTCTCTTGAGCTCAGTGTCTTTATTTTATTTATTTATTTATTTATTTATTTATTTATTTATTTATTTAAACCCATTGTCCCCTCACTTGCCTGAGGATGCTCTTTGTCACTGCTCTAAGCCACTGCTCCTGGTCTGAAGGGATCACCCCTAAGCACCTTACATTGCCTGAGGCAAGCATTCATGGCCCTGAGTCCATGGGCCTCTGATGTCTGGTTATTCCCCTCGTGAGGAGAACTACCATGTCTGCTCCCATCACAGACAAAATGGGGGATCACAGAATTTATACCTGCAGCCACCAGAGTTCAGGGAATCCTGAGATCACCTCCACAGAAGAGGCAGCTTCCTTGGAGATCTGAGGGCTTCTTAAAGACCATGTAATGGCATCCACGGACTCTCAAGCTGATGTCTGTGCCTGAGTCTCTCAGGTCCTGCCATGTGGACTCCAGAGGGAGCCCTTGCTCAACCTCCACCTTTCCACAGAAGGTGTCCACCAGGACACCATGTTGGGGAAATGGTTTCCAGCAAGAATGAAAGGAATAACTCATGGGCTTGATTCCGTGTAAAAGCCCATTTGTTTGTTCCAAGGTTATCCATGAGATCCCTGCTTATGATTCGGAGACCTAACAACTCGTTAGTGATGCAATGAGTGAGACTTTGGGCTCAGTGAGAGCCCTGGGGCCTCAGCTCCCCAAGCTACCAGAGCTACAGTGCTGGGGCAGAGATGGCTGCCCCTCCTCGGAGGGCAGGGCTGCTGCAGAACCAGGGTCAGCAAGTGTGGCAGAGCAGGCTCAGGGAAATGAATTTAGCATCTTTCAGGGAACAAAAATCACAGAGCTTACAGACTAAATTTAACAGCCTAATAGAAATATGCAGGTGAAGGTACAATTAATTTTAATTACTAGACTATACATTGTTGGGTGCACAGCCATGAGTAAAATTAAAATGGCAATCACAATTAGAAAATTGCAACCTCATTGTGCAACAAATTAGTCACAAATTAGAAGCTCGGGCAGCAGTATGGCTTTTCTTAGTGCTTGATGGCCATTCCTGCCTGGGGCAGCCTTTGTCTCCCCAGGGCTGCCCACCCCTGGGGAACTCACCTTGGCTGAGATTTCTGGCTCTGTCCCAGAAGGGTCCACGCTGAGCACCTGCAGCCTCACGAAACAGCAGGGGGGCCACATGTGACATCGAGATAGCTATTATGCTAAATGAACTTGGGTTCTTGGGAACACAGTCCTGAGGTCCTCGCAGGCGGCACGGAAGAGAGGGCTGTTTTCAGAATCTCCACCATCGCCTCGGAGGGTTGGGTGAGTGGGGGACCTCTCTCCTCCATGGAGTCCTAAGGCCATGGAGGGCCCTAGCTTCCCTGTACAGAACTCAGCAGATGATCCTTAGTTGCCTCTTTCTTCAAGGCCAAGGCTTGGCTGGCAGGCAGGCACTAGCCTGGAAGAAAGCAGAAGGCCATGCAAGGCTCCCCTCAATGTCCTTCTTGGGCTTGGGTATGTGACAGGGTCTCTGTGCGTGGCTGACTCAGTGTCTGGGACCACAAGCTTCTCCTTGCTTGGTGCAGAGTTCTTAGGTGTCCCTCAAAGGTCTATGCACTAAGGGCTTAGCTCAGTCCCTGGCTGATAGTACCATTGTGAGTGCCAGAGCCTTTAAGAGCAGGGGCTGATGCAAGGTGCTTAGGCAATAGGAGCATATCCTTGAAGTGGATTTGGGACTCCAGTCCCTTCCATTCTCTGTTGCTTCACGGCCATGAGGTAAGCAGGTTTTGCTTGAGCTGTGGTAGCCCTCCCTAGCTGCCACATCCCCTCCCCTGAGCTCAGGATTTCTATCTAAGGTCTTCAAGTGCCCCAAGCTCAACTGAGCAAGCCCTGGAGTGGAGAGGCTGGTGTGGGACCAGGGTGAGAAGGTGGAGAACATATCACATTCAGGCTGGCATTGGATCATGGGGTCATCAGCACAGGGGTCATAGGCCTGAGTTCCCAGGTGATGACCTACTGATGCCTGGGACATGGGATGTATGTGACTGTGGCCAAACCTATACCTGTGTAAGTTAGCTCTGAACCCAGCCCCTGTGAGTCCAGAGTATGGACTTGGCATCCTCCTTGTGGAGGAAATTTAACTCCATGTATGAAGATGGCCAGCCTATCCACGTGCATTCCTGTAAGTGGCTACAGCTACCTCCATGACATAATGTCATGGTCAAGCAGGAAGCATGTGGTATGGTCAGATGTGTCGTCCAGGCATGGGCAGAGGCAAGCGAATGTAACGAGAGGTGACAAGCTCCGAAGCCAGCCACAGGGACTCATGGAGCTGTTGCTGAGCTGGGTGTCTATACAAGGAGACTGTCCAGTAGAAGCAAGCCTTTAGTAAGTCCCCTGTCACTCAGTGTAAGGTGATGTCGGCAGTAAACACAGTCTACCTTGTGCGACTACCAAGGGTGAACTAATGCAGGGTCAGACAGGGCAGAGGCACTCCAACTCCTGATTCCACCCCACCAACCCAGCTTCACTGACTGCCGTAGCTTCATGGCAAGCTAAAGTCAACTAGCACTGTTCCTCCTGCCTCACTGTTCCTTTACCAAGTTGTTTTGACTATTCATACATAATCTTTGAGCCGGCTTATCAATTTCTACCAAGAAACAAGCCTACTGGGAGTATTCTTTTATTTTATTGAAAATGCACATGAGTTAAGGGAAAATTGGCATCTTAACAAACTGGGTCTTCTACTTATGAATATGGTTAAGCTATCCATTTATTAAAGCTTAATTTTTTTCTAAGTACAGTTTTGTGGTTTTTCAATGCACAGGTTTTGTATGTATTTTATCCACTTTATCCCTGGTTCATATTTTTATGACATTGTAAATACAACCTGAAAAATTTAATTGCCAGCTCTGTTGCTGGTTGTAGAGGTCTGAATATGAAACATCTCCCACAGGCTCAGGTAGTAATGTCTTGGTTCCCACCTTGTGATGCTATTTATAAGTGGTAGGGCATAGCTGAAAGAAGTAGGTCACAGGGCATGCGTTTGAAGATTATGCCTCATGCCCAGTCCTTCCCTAAATCTCTGCTTCCTGTCCTTTATAAGGTGAGTCACTTTGCCACAAGCTCCCAGCACCACAGTGCTCAACTGTACCATAGGTCTAGAAGCAACAGAACCCAGCACCAGGGACTGGATCCCATGAAACTGTGAACCAAAATAAACCCTGTTTATTTGTCAGATGTCTTACCACAGCAATGTCCAGCTAACACAGAAAGCTGGCACCAGAGAAATGGAGACATTGGTGTGAGTACCTGAACATGTGAGGCAGATGTCTCTGTACCTGGTATGTTGGAGGAATTTAGAAGAGTTTGAAAATGCAGGTTGGGAATGTAGAGCATCTTAGTCAGGGTTTTATTGCTGTAAAGAGACACCATGACCGCCACAACTCTAATAAAGGAAAACATTTAATTGGAACTGGCTTACCATTTCAGGGGCTTAGTTCACTATCAACATGGCAACATCCATGTAAACATGGTGCTGGAGACAGACCTGAGAGTTCTACACCTTGGTCCACAGGCAGCAGAAGGAGACTGTATGTTACACTCTATGCTACACGGGGCATGGCTTGAGCGTATATGAGACCTCAAAGCCAGCCTCCACAGTGACACACCTACTCCCCCAAGGCCACACCTCCTTATGGTGACACCTTCTGTGGCCAAGCAGTAACACATGAGTCTGTGTGGACCATTCCTACTCAAACCACCACATAGAAGTGAACAGATAATCCTGGCGAGAGCTCAGAAGATTTAAACACTTTCAAGAATGTGTGACACAAACACTGCTCAGGAGGCTGTAGGTAGAAACAGGACTATTGGGAACTGGACTAGAGGCCATTACATTAACATTATGACAAAAAAAAAATCTTAACTACATTTTGTCCCTGCCCCAAGATTTTGTTGGTGACCCTGATTAAAAGTCATAGAGAATTTCAAAGAAGGCCACCATCCAGGCTGGGTGTGGCTAAGTGCCTCTGACCAGGTTTATAATGAAAATTGAGAACAAAAAGTAGATCAGAAACATTAAAAAAAATAAACTTGCAACTTGATCCAAAAAGCCTGTGTAAAGTTGGGATTGCAAAAAGTGTGTTGTCTGAAGAGATCAACGCCATTAAGGAGACGCCAAGAACTGTGCAGGACTTTATGGGAAGATTTGCTGAGGGCATCTCAGAGATTGACCAGACCCTATCTGTCGCAGGTTCAAGACTATGGAAGGCTAAAATTATTCAAAAGACTTTCTCTTGAAAGTCTCAGTGCTTTCTTCAGATGTTACCATACAAGTTGTCTTTTCAGAATCAACTTTACCATGTTCAGTTACTAAGACTCTCAGACCACTGCAACCATGAGACATGGAAAGAGAGATTGGAATTGTCCCTGTAGGGACGATGTTGTTGATGTTGTTTTGTTTTGTTTTGTTTTTTGAGACAGGGTTTCTCTGTGTAGCCCTGGCTATCCTGGAACTATCGCTGTAGACCAGGCTGGCCTTGAACTCAGAGATCCGCCTTCCTCTGTCTCCCGAGAGCTGGAACTAAAACCATGTGCCACCATGCTGGCTTGTGGGGGTGGTTTTGTAAGCATGCAGAACCCAAGAGTTACAGGGCTTCCCCCAGATTTCAAAGGAAGACCTGAGAGGCCAAACCTTTGGCCTGATCCTTTCTTGATACTCTCTTGCTCTTTTCTTTTAGATAGGAATACTTATCCTAAGCCGTTGTGTCTGGGAAGTATGCGGGTTTGTTTTCAGCTTTGCAGGTGCTCACCGTTAAGTTTGCACTGAGTCTCGGGGGGCTTTTTGAACTTAGACTTTGAACCACAGAGCCATTGAGACTTCTAGGACTCTGAGATGGACTAAATGTATCTTTTTTCCTCATGAGATAGCTATGGTATTTAGGGAACAGGAGCTATGTTATAGCTTCAATATGAAATGCCCTCCCAAACTCATATATTGGATACATTGTTCCCTGTTGGCATCTCTAAGTGGGAAGTGGTGGAAACTTGAAGAGGTGGGGTCCAGCCAGAGGAAGTAAGACACGGAGGGGGGACATGTTTCTAAAAGTAATGCTTGGTCCTTGGATCTGTGTTCACGGTGAGATGATCAGCCCTTCCCCCATGCTCCTGCCATCACCATATCCGTCCTCTCTTAACTGAACCCAGATAAACCAACCAACAACTAACCAACACACCAATATATAGAAATGCACTTGATTTTTGCATACTGATTTTATATCCAACAGCCTTTCAAAGTTTGCTCTATCAACAGTTCTACTTCCTGTGACAAAACTTCCCAAGTGTTTTCTGGGTTGATTATTTGGCTCTTTCTTTCTATCTAACCTGGGTGCTCTTATCTTTTTTTATTAATGCACTCACTGTAATAACCACCACATCACATGGTCTGAGTGATCCCTAGATGAAGTGGGAATTTCTGATTTCCTTGGAGACTCAGTTGTGTCATGTGATTTTTTTTTCTAGAAACAGAGGGACTGTTTTGCTGAAGCAGACATGTGAGAACAGATGTGGTATTTTTCTGGAAGTGGTCTGGTGAAAGGGCATGTAATGTTTTGCTTGGGCAAACACTTGAGAGGACACATGATATTTCGAAAGAGCTTAAGTATAACCCAACAGTGGACGACAGTCTGGGATTGGTTCACCTTGATGGTCTTCATTGGGCTTAACCTTGCTTAACCTTCACTGACGATGCTCTGGCATTGATTCGCCTTGCTTTCCTTGATCTTCATTTGTCATCCTTCATAGAGAGAAATACACCAAAGAAGTTCTGGAGGTGTTCTAGCTGCTTCAGCAGGCTCATGCCAATGGTGGAGCCTTGCGGTTTCTTCTGGATCAAGCCACTGCTGCTGATGTGAGTAGACTGGACTGATGACCATGAAGATTAGAATTTTCCCAAAGAACTGCTTCTAAACATCTAAACAGGATTGCAGCCTCCTTGTCCTATAGCCACTTTCCTCCCAGTAAGTTGTCCTCTGACCTCCACACATGCACCATGGATGTGCCTACGTGTACAAGTGCACATGTGCACACACATACACAATAAATAAATGTAATGAAAAACTATCTGGCCTTGGAGTTACATTTTGAGAAAGGTTTTAGTTTGAGTTTGGTTTCATAGCTCTAGTATGACTCATTGTTTTCATTTCTTCTTGGATGAGCTTTGAGTGTGTGTGTGTCAAGAACTTCCTTACCAGATGCTCCTTGTCCCCATGGTGTGGGCATCTTTTCTTGTTATTTCCCCAGTATAATGATAGTCTAGCCTTTGGTCCCCCTTCTTCTGAAGTTGTTCTGTCTGTTTCTTCTGATATTCCACTGGTATCACCATTGCCAAGGTCATAGGCTTCCTGGGTTAGGCTAGAGGTCAGGTCTCAGCCCAGAAACCCCTCCCCTCCTGCCACAATTATCTTTGGTTCCCAGTGACTTGCCCCATGATCTCTACCTTTACCACCTCCAAATCCTAGGCTGGGTCTCCTTGTCCCTACAGTCTCTTGAGCGTGGAGCCCTCATGGTGAAGCCTCAGCCCTTCTTCCTTCTATGCCACTCATTGATGTGGAGTCCTGGACACCATCCATGCATGGTAACGCCCTTTCTCTGTCTCCTGCCCAGCATGCTCCCTGGATATCTATCACAAACTCAGTGACTACTCCACATGACTGCCATGGTCAAGTCAAGCTCTGGCATCCCTTTTCAGAAGGAAGCTCCTGCCTCCCAAGGCACTATGAACTCACCTTAAAAATAAAACAACCCGGGCTGGTGAGATGGCTCAGCGGGTAAGAGCACCCGACTGCTCTTCCAAAGGTGCAAAGTTCAAATCCCAGCAACCACATGGTGGCTCACAACCATCCATAACAAGATCTGATGCCCTCTTCTGGAGTGTCTGAAGACAGCTACAGTGTACTTACATATAATAAATAAAATAAATCTTAAAAAATAAAAAAAAAAAAACAACCCTTTTTACTGGTTCTTTGTGAATTTCACATCATGCACCTCAACCCTGCTCATCTCTCCCTCTCCTCACACCTGCCCTCCACCCTTTCAACCTCTCTCCCAACAGAGGGGAGAAAAATCTCATGGTGGAAGCTGTAGTGTGTCAGTGAGTCCCACCATATACCTGTTTGTACACACTTTTGTTGATTGCAATGCGTCATTGGTCTGGTCTGAGGCCTCTGGCTTCTGCCACACCATCGATACTGGATCCTCACCAGGGCTCCTCTTGGACATCCTGCTGTTGCCCTGTGTCATGGAGATCCTGCAGCTTTAGATCCATAGGACAGGCCCTTCACTCGATCCAGAAGATGAACTCACTTTTGAGCTGTCCCCTCTACCAGGCTGTTGACAAACCCATGGCCTCTCCTTCAAGCAGGTCCTGAGCCCGGCCCCACCCCATCTCATGGCCTCAGGCCTCCTCATTTCCTCATTTCTCCCTAGTCTGTGCATAGAATTCAGTCACGGTTGGGAAACTTTTGCTGAAGGACTCAGGCATGGAGGTTAGGATGGGGATGGGGATGGACAGCTTGGCTGACTATGCTGCCACTGTCCAAGTCTGCCCCAGGATGGAAGACCTGCCAGAAGTGGGTTTCTGACACCATTTGACCCAGATGTCTTCCCATAGCTGAGTGCAGTCAGAAACTCAGGCCCCTGCTCACGAATCTCTGGGAATGAGGGAGGAAAGCTGGGACAGAGCAGAAGCATGGTTGGTCTCTGTTTTGCACTCTGGGCTGAGGTGGTCCTGAGGGTGGCTAGAGCCCATGGTGTCTTCTGCTGAGCTAACGTCAGGGCCCACAGCTGGCATGGAGGTCACTTTTCCCTGCAGTGTAGGAAGCAGAGGAAGCCCTGGGTGAGTATATTTTGACATAGCCATGGCCTGTTGAGGGTGCCAAGACCAATTGACCCATGGGGAATTGGCAAGGCCATTATCTGTATGAGCCAGGCCCAAGGGAAACAGCAAAGCTTTTCTCAGGAGTCCAAGTGTGAGGGTTTATGGATGGGTGATCAGTGTCTGCAAAGACTAGCTGTGGTGGCTTTCTCCTCCTGATGTTCATAGCCTGGGACTACTACCCAACCAAAACCCTCCCCCATGCTGTACTTAGACACCCTAAGGTACCAACCAGGTCTTGCCTTAGTGGTAGCATCTGAGAAACCCACCTGATTCCAGTTCCTCTGTCTATGTGTCCACATATCTCTTTTCTTGATTCCCTCATTACCCCTAGCCAGGGTCCCAGGATGCAAGCCCCACGGGACACAGAACTGCAGAGCTCTCTCAGCGCCTTTGTATGGAGACTGAGTCCTGGGTGCCAGCAGGTCCTCAACCTTTCCCTGTGAGAACAGAAGCCCCTGCACAGTGAGGCCCTGAGGGGTCTGAGGGTCCCCCATCAACAAACTCAGCTTAATGGTCAGACAGACACAGGCTGGAGAAAAGAACACTGTCCATGCTGCGAAGGATGGAGTTCTAAGTATGATATCTATGCCTCCAGGGGATGGGGGATACAGAAATGGCCCTCTGCATCCCCTGCCCGAAACCCTGCTGGTCGCAGTCCCCATGTTAGGGCCACAATGAATTGAGTGCCTCCATGGGACATCTGAAGAAGAGTTCCTGGTAAGAGAGAAGAGGTCAGAGGAAGACAGCCCACTGTGCACTCTGTCTCAAGTATGTCTGAGAGACCCCCCAAAAAACAGGCCAAGAATGACCTTCTTGCTGTGCTGGTAAGCCACTGCCTGAGGCCACACTCTGGAGCTGGGACGGCACTGTGGGGTAGCAGTTCACCTTGGGAAGGTGGAGAGCTCAGACCATTGACAGAATTCTCCAGGGTCCTTGGACAAGGCACCCCTTAGTGGGACACACAGGACACTCCCTGATGGGCTAATGGCAGAAATAAGGGGACATTTTCTTTGCAAGCTTGGCAGGAACTCCTCTTTCAATCACACTGGCTCAAGGGCCCAGCCACCTATAATCCGGTTGAAGCTGCAGAGTGGCCTCAGTCAGGGCTCAGCTTGGGGGTCCTACGCTGGTGTGGGCAGTGACAACCTTACAGACTCTGTTTCTGGCTCTCTAAAGTGAGCTTGTCACAGCTTGTCCCTGTGGGAAGCCAAGAGGCCATGGAGGTGGGGGGTCCCTGTCATTCTTCTAAGGCGACCTCTAATTGTATCTGAGACTGGAGAAGTTGGCTGCCCACCCCCTGCAAACGTTTCTGGTGGGCAAGGACCCCCTGAGGTTGTGGCACTACTGAGGGGGCGTGGCCAAGGACACTGAGCCTCCCCCTGGGATGGCCCTCTGCCTCCCCACCCCCGGCCCCCACCCCAGCGCACACACTCACAACTATTTAATTTTGCTCTGGCAAGGAATAATAGAACCCTGTGTATCTATTACAGATGCGGGGAGATTGGGCCTCCACGGCTGCGCGGCACATTCAGAGGCCTAACAAAGCTAGCTGCAATCGACGGGCCTGCCATTACCCATTCAGCGCGTGTAATAAATGAGCCGGGCGCAGCCTGCCATATACCACCCAGCCCAGATAACGGCTGAAAGGAGAAAATTAAATTTTGCTTTTGTTGAAACATTATGATTTATGTATTTGTAATATAGGCTGCGGTGGGCAATTGGGGGAAAAAAAGATTGCTGAATATCCTTCAGGGTTACTGATGGCCCCACCGGCCACTCAGCACTGAGCTCAACCCACTCCTCCCAGGGCAGGGATAATAGCAAACCCAAGTTCCCATTAACCGAGGCTTCAGCGGGAGGAGTGAGGGGCTGGCCGACTGCTGCAGTGCCACCGTGGGGAAGTCTGGGTTGTCCCCGTGAAAGAGAGAGCAGGGGGCGGTGCCTATGTGACCAGGACCCGGAATGGGGCATTCCGATTGCCCATGCCCTATCTGGGCCCATAAAAATAATTAACTTCTCCCACTAGCCCTGGAGAGACAGACTCTTGAGCTCGTCCTGTAATTTATAACCCTGCAGTTCTGCCCCTAATGCAGCAATCAGAGGGCTTATCTCGTTGGCGAAGGTAATGAACTTACAGCAGTCTGGTGGTGCGGCTCTTCTCAAAGGGCCCTCGCAGTGTGGTGAGGCCACATGGGGGCTCTCTGCTACCAGACCACCAGGGAGCAGAGAGCTCCGTCCCCTTAAATGACAGGGCACCATCCTGGGGCGGCGGGGGGGGGGGGAGGCTGGTTCAGGGGGTCCAGGGAGCTTGCTCCTGGCTAGGCAGGGGAAGCCATGGGCGCAAGGAGCCGAGGCCTGGCCTTCACAGGACGGGCTGAGGGATATGGGATGTTTTCTCCCACCTAGGCCCTCTGAGGATCTACCGTGGAATATGACCAGACGCCCTTGCCACACCTGCTCCTCCAGAACCCGTGCACGTGGGTCACCTTGTCAGACTGGACGAAGCCCACTCCCCACCCAGAAAACTTGCCTTCCAGAAGTGGAAGGGAAGGACTCAAGCAGTGCACAGCCATAGCAACCTATCCCTTTATAGGAACATCCTCTCCAGGGCATCCTGGGAGCTGGTGGGCACACTTCCTTTCCCGTCTATGGGTGTGACCTGGTCTCATACATGCCAGACATGGGGTTCAGCCATGTCACTGTTGGGGTGTCTTCCTATCTCAATTGCCCTTTTTTCCAGTACCCAACGTGACTCTGCTGGGCTCTCTTCCTGAACTCTTCTTCCCTTCCGGACCTATTCCAGCTCCTAGAACTCCCCTTACACACTGCCCCATGCTGGATCAAACCTTGCCTGAAGCGGGTGTTATTCATCCACTTGGCTGACTGAATAGGAAGTTGCTCTCACAGCTTTGAGAGTTAGGGCCCTGTTACCTGATCCCTCTGGGACAGCAGTCCCTTTTGCCGATTTTGGCCCCTTACTCTCTTGCTCACCTGATTCTATACTTAATGCCCTGAACCCGGCTGCCCCAGCTCCAGAGATGCCTCCCTGCCAAGTGGGGAGCGGCTGAGAGGATAGGGGTGAGACAGGCCTTTCCCTCTCATGCTGCCTTCTGTGGGCCAACCGGTGTCCCTGTCCTTACTTTGACATCAGATGTGGTCACATAAGGGTTCTGATGCTCGCCTCTTCCCTTCTCCCTCCCTCTGAATCATCCCTGCACCATGTTGCTTCTCAGCCTCACTTCTCCTACCCCACGCTTGCCCCAGCACCCGAGCAAGGTCACCTGCCAGGTGCACCGTCACCTGTCAGAGCTAGTTGACACACAAGCAGGCCTCACCCTGCACCACTGATAATATTTGCCTTGGGACAGTCTTTTGTGGCTGACATTGGTCATGTTCCATAGGACCTTGTGCTTCACAGTTGGTCTGGCTGCTCTGTGCAGACCATGGCTTATCATGAGGTATGAGGGGACTCGTTGTCTGTACCAGAGGGTGTCTTACTGGGGTTGGTAATTTTACAGATTTTTGTGTTTCAGTATTTTCACGCACTGCTTCCTGTTGGCAGTTCATCCATGGCAAAAGGGACCTTCTGCCATTAGAGGCCCACCTTGGTCTCTTCCCGAGATACTTATATCTAGGGTTCCCTCCACGGCCCCCACCCCCATGGCAAGTATGTGGAAACCTCTGGCGCCTTGGGGGGTTGGACTTGACTAAGAGCCACCAAGGACGGCGTAGGGACCATAACCTGGGCTCTCTGACGCTCTTCATTCTTCAGGTTAGTGGGATGGTCACCTTGCCCTGGAGGGACACATGGGCCTTCCCTCTCAATAGGATAGTTCTATCCCTCCAAGTAAGATGAGACCTGCTGAGGACAAAATTTGAGACTCTCCAAAAGGCTAGAACTCCCAAAATGGTGAGGCTCTGTCGTAACTCATGGAGGGGTGCATGGCTACCCTCTGCCCGGATGCTGCCTCCTATTCCCCTGGGGCAGGGGTAGCTTTCCTATGCTCTGATCATCTGGAACTGGGGTTATGATCTGTGATGCAGTCGGGCCTCTCTCATGACCAAGTCAGGAGCAATGGAACAGGACAGGATCCCTGTGGGTCAGACCTGAAAGGACAGGTAAACTGAGGGACATGCTACTTCGGCTTCCAATGACAGGGACTACCAACCCCACTGTGCCTGTGAGAGCCTGTGATGGCAACAGCTCAAGGGAAGCCCCCCAGCAAAGGCCTGATGGGTCCCCTAGGGCGGGTGTGTGAGTCTTTCAGTCCCAACCACTTGCCTACACAGTCAGTGCAAGGCTGCTTGTGCTCAGCATGTTAGAGGGGCCAAGAGCTGTGTCCTGGACAGGGGACTTGCTTGGAGACCACATCCCTAAGTTGCTGGGATCTGAGGACACATCTATAAAGTCTCTGGTACCTTAGTGACAGTTTCTATAGGTGGCTGTTGTCTCTGCTCTATCCCCGGTGAGGACCCCATCAGACTGAGAGAGGCCCACCCTGACAACTCGTGCTTCTCGGTCAGCCCTGGCTCCCAGTGGCCCACTCTGAGGCAGGCAGAGACACAGTATGGAACATTGCACATTCCGCAGCTAAAGGTCGAGTCACCACTGAGGGTAGAGCTGCCGGGTGCTGTGGTCATCACACACTGTACCATACTGTCTCCTGGGAATACTGTGAGCAGAGCCAGAATTTCCACAGGGAAATGCACGGAGGGGGTGACTTGGTTAGGCCTGGGATGTGCTTCAGTGGCTAGCACATGTTTGTCTGGCATCATGCCCTTGGTCTCTGACAGTACCGGGACAACAGCCACTGGGATTGAGTCTTGAGCTGCAGGTACTCCTTGGTGCCAGACTACTTACTGATCACACTAGGGCTCATTGGAGCTACCTGGGTCCCCAGAGGTCCAACACACCCCTTTTCTTGTCTCCAGCAGCTCTTGGCATGAACCCTTAACATGCCACCAGACTAGTAGGCATGAAGTGTCAATTGGTTTGTATCTTGGTTACCAAGGGATTTTACTTATCCATAAATCCTGCCTTCAAATTCCCTGGAGGTCTGTAACTCAGGGTACATGTCTGCCTCCCACCCCCACCCCCCCACCCCCTGTGCATGAGGTATCTTATGAGCAACACAGCTCGGGGATGGTTCTTTCAGTTCGAGCCTTATTTATGAAGAAGTCTCCTGAGCCCACTCACCTATTCCCAAAGAATCCTTAGTATGTGGCTCCTGAGTCTGGGGACAAACAGCTTGCACTCATGTGGGAGTCTGGGACCCATCACCTCAGCTCCAAGGGCTTGAAGAGTAGCTGTCACAACTGTGTAGGACTGCCAAAACTAGAGAGATGGCAAGGTCTCCGCCCCCTGCCATGGTCACTCTCTTAGCCAAGGCCATCAAGTCACCTCAAGAATACTGACCTCCAGCCTGCTGCCTGTGTCTGTGTTCTCTTAAAGCCACCTCAGGGTTGTCTGCAGGCACGGAGGACAGTCAACGAGATAGGACGGGCATGAGGCTGTTCTATACTTTTGGTGTGACGAATTGAAAGACAGGGGAGTATCTTGAGGTCCCCATTCCCAGGCCCCAGGCATCCGTGTGGTGTCCCAGGACCTCCCTGCCACATGCCTTTGCAGTGTCTCCTCCCAATGTCTGCCTCTGCCGTAGGAACTCAGCCGGTGGATTTTCTGCCTTGTTTCATCTGTCCCTGAACAACACATAAATAACGAGGGCGATAAGATGGAGATGTTAAAAGTTTCTAAGCAAGCGCGAGCGAGGAGAGTTTTTCTGGTTTTCAGTGATTGGGCAGGCGGGGGGGGGGGTGAACGTGTCTGGGAGGCTAACAGAGCATCTGGGAGAGCCCCAGGCAGACAAATGTCACTTTGAAGAGCATGAAATTTATACAGAGCACATCCTTTCCCTGTCTCTCAGGGCTTCTCCTGCATTTCAAGGTCAGAGGCTCTGAACCTGGTGATGGCAGAAGTGGGGTTGGAGTTCAGTGTGACAGTATGATCTAGATGACAGCCTGTGGGGGTTACGGGGGCAGGGCACAGTGGTCTCGAATGGCCCCCAGACTGGGGTGAGTTCTCCACACTCGAGTGCCTGAGTTGGAGTTAAGGAAAGCCTGTGGGCAGACAGGTCTAGTCACCATAAGTATCAGGCATTGGGGGGCCTGCCCCACAACGACTGAAGAGGGGAGCTGCTCCCACTTTGTGGAGAAATGAACAGCACCCCTCTGTGGGTCTGGCTCCTGGCACCTCCACCCTTGGTTTTCTCTGGAGAAGTCTTGGAGGTATTCATTCACTCCACTAGGGAAACATTCACTGTGCTGAGCCCAGTGTGCTGGGGCCTAAGATGACAAGCCCTGCCCTGTGGCACCCCCATAATGCAACACAGGCAGACAGGGAGACCAAGAGCTACATGTCNCCTGGGGGGGGGGGAGTGTTGACGGTGCTCTGAGCTCTCCCAAGCGAACACTGCATTTGGCACTGCTCTGATGGCTGTCCTCGCGACGGTCAAGGGTGACCGCGTGGCAGTGGGCAATTATGTGATTTCCCAGCGAATCATTCTACCCTAGGGCTGCCGCCGCCTCGGGCCTTACCCTGGTGCTGGGGGCGTGCAGGAGACGCTGCTGACATTTCCCAGTCCACAAGCGATAATTGAGGTCCCAGCGTCTGAGTTGCTGTCACCACCCTGTCCTGCTGCATTCTGGGGGCTCCAGAGGTGCCTCCTATTATGGGAACCTTAGCTCTTCCCTTAAGTAGGGCTTAGGGGAAAACAAACAAACAAACAAACAAACAAATGAGGCCTGGCTAAGAGGAAGGGTGTGTGTATGGCAAGGTTTCCTTCTCAAAGTAGCACCGGTCCCCACTCTAAGGGCACACACGGAAACACTGCAGCTCGTGGCGGATGGGATTTTGGGATCTGGGCCCCACACAGCATCCTGAGCATATTTAGAGAAACCTCAGCACAGCTTGGCCTCCACAGCCTCTGCCTACGCCCTCCACCACCTGACCTCTTGTGACGGACAGTGGCCATCCTGCAGTCCCCTTATCTGCTCTGTACAGATCTAGTCCCTTCTCGCTGTCCTCACAGGCGCAGCTTGGCCTCCAACACATCTTCACCTTCAGGCTTGGATCCTGTTGCTCTGGTGAAATTAACCCTGCCCTGACCATCTAAACATCCAAACCAGGACAGGGCACAGCTCTAACTGTGGGGATTGGTGGGGCACGGGTGACCTCATCTACACAGTCACTCATAGTGTGGAATTTGGTGGCAACAGTGCCAATCAACAGCACCAGACTCTGAGAGGCTATCTGTCCCCCATCAGACTCTGTCCCCATCATTCCACTGCTGCCTAGACATCTGGGGCAGCTTCTCGAAGGGTCAGAGGTGAGGAAGCATCCTAATGGTCAGAGGGAGAGTCCCTAAGGGAGGTTGGCAAGAATGTGTCACTAGGGTCAATCCCAGGGGTGTCCTACTCCCGGAGGAACATCTGGTCTAAGGAGAATTGGCAGGTTCCCTTGTGCTGTATGGGAAAAGGGAGAATAACTAAGATCTCTCAATCTCCCCCCACCCCGTGTGTGTGTGTGTGTGTGTGTGTGTGTGTGTGTGTGTGTGTGTGTGTTGTTGGGGGTGACCAGCATGGACATCTAGACGAAGGAGGAGGTATTGGCAGATGACCCAGGGCCACAACCACTACTGTAGGACCACAGACAGTATTCTTGGCCTGGCCAGCTCTGGAAGGCTTACTGGGCCTGCTGGAAGGCTTACTGACCACTGTAAGTCAGAATGACCAGTGTGAAACAGGATGGCTAGTCCCCACAGATATGCCCAGACTGGAATGTTCTGGAATGGCAGGCTCCCCATTCAGGCTTCGCCTCCATTTTTTATGGCTCTCCCTCTAAGACAAATGCCCCGTCAGGCCAGCCACTGGGACCCCCATTTATCACCATTTAATGTATATTAAAGCGTTCTTACCTCTGACTGAGAAAACAAACAAAAATGCTGTATCAATCACACGTGGCAACAGGCAGGAGGCTGGCAGGGCCAGGGGGGTATCTGGGGCTCCCCTCTTCTATGAGGCCTGTGGGTCTTGGCCAGAATCTCCTAGGGTCCTAGGCTGCCCTGGGTGTAAGGCATGACTGTTGCAAGCCATCTACTTAGCCTGTTCCTCACAGATGCATGCCTAATTTAGAGGGAAAAAAACGGAAGCACCAGGGTCCAGGATGACATTGGTCCCTGGCACAAATCTGTCCAGGTGTCAGCCCATGACCTCCTGGTACACCCTGTTTGGGACTCTGGGACCCACCTGCTGCCTGCAGGGCTCAGCCTGGCAAGAAGCCGGCTGTACCCTACCTCTCCTTCCCTGAGACCAAGGCCCATGACCTCCTCATTAGTTTTAGAAAGACTGAGGCACAACCACAATGGAGCTGGGTGGACCCAGGCCAGATGCCCATTAGGGGAAATGAACTCAATCTCAGGGTGATGATGAAATCAAGAGTTAACAAAACTCCACTTCTGTCCATTCGTCCCGAGCTAATTAATATGACTGCTAACACAGACCGAATCTAGCCACTCACAGCAGGGCCAGTTAACTCATCCTCCTCTATACATGGAGACACTGAGTCACGGGGGTTGGCAGGCTCATACTGAGGCTTGAAGCCCTGTACTTCAGCAGCCCCACCCCCAACTTGTGGACCCAGGCCACCCAACCTTGGCTCTGTCCTCTCCCCTCCTGTTTCCTCTCCATCTCTCAGTAGCCACCAACCATTCACCCTCACATCCCATAATAAACCTGGCCATCCCCTGGGGGTGTGAGCCCTGTGGCAGCCCCAGCAGTGGGGGCTGTGGGGACTGCAGTGGGAGGGGAGGGGCACAGGCTTGGGTTACTAAATCAGTCCATGCCTGTCACCAGCTCTGGGCCGCAGGAGCTGCCCGAGTGGAAATAACAAATGGCTGTCATTGTGGAGCCAAAAACCTGTGATTATAATTATCACACCCTCGGTGACCTTGCGTAAACTTTAATCCCTCTCCAATGGAGCATTTAAATAGCGTTCTCTGGGCTGCAGAGCCCCTGCCTGCCTGCCGCGCCCCCGGCCCCAGCCAGTTCCCAGGGGGCAGAGACGCCTCTGGAATGGCAGTGCCTGCCAGAAGCCAGTCAGATGCACTGAGCTGGGGGGTGCCCCTGTTGGCCCAGCTGGGGATCCTCTCCCTTCATCAGCCCTATTCAGGAAGAAGGATCCTAGAGGCGGTTATCAGTCAGTCCTGAGAGATGGTCGCCAGGGTCCTCTCTCGGCCATCCAGTCCTGAGCAGAGGCATTGGAATCAAAAACCACAGCTCTCCTGAGGACCAAACCCACATGGGGTCTCTGAGGCCCCCCCCCAACTCAACCTCTCCCTTGGCCAGAACCCTCCTTCCAGACCCCAAAGCCCTGACAGCCTCCAGCAGTCCAGGTCCTGGAGGACTGAAGGCTGGTACCTGCTCGAAGTTCTAGATGGGAGGACTTGGCCCAAAACTGAAGCTCACAGGGCTTAAGAGTGGCTCCCCACCAGTGACAGGACCCTAAGGTGTATGAGGTGTGGTGCCTACGGGCAGGGATCATGGAGGAGTAGGGCTTTTCACCTGGACCACCAAAGGAACTCCCTTGCTTTATGAACAATTTAGACATGTAGTTGAGTCCTGACATGCTTCTTCCAAAGGTGGCCTGGCCTGGCTCTTTGCTCACAAGGACGCTGGATGCAAGACCCAGACAGTTGATGGCAGTGACCCAGTAGGCTGGGCTCTGCCCCCATGTTTAGCCATCTCACACTCTGAGCCCTGAATGGTCAGGGTGTTAGGAGACCAGCCTACTGGGCCACTGACACCAGATACTCTCTACTAGGCTAGAAGGCTTATCCTTCTTGCCCTGCAGGAGGGACAAGATCATACCAAGCCTCGCTTTGGCTTTGTAGCAAATCTTGATGACAGACACCCACACCTATAATTCTAGCGCTCCAGAGGCTGAGGCAGGAGGATCACAAGTTTGAGACCAGCATAGGCATCTTAGTGAGACCCCAGCTAATCTGGGCAGCAGTGGGGGATGTGGAGGGGAGCATTGGAGAGATGGCTCAGCAGTGAAGAGCACTTGTTGCTCTTTCAGAAGACTGGAGTTAAGTTCCTGGCACCCACACCAGGAGGTCACAGCAGTGTTCATTGGTAGCCCCGGCTCCTCTTATGGGCTCTATGCTCACCAAGGCACACGTGTCTATACGAATAAATCTAAAGAGGAAGAAAGAAGTTTTGACTCTGGTCACTGCCAGTCTTCCGCTGTGCCTGTTTCTTTAGAGCTTGGTCCCTAGGGAAGGAAGGCGTTGTCTGTCGCTTCCTTTTGAATGAGGATTGGTAGGCGCGGGGCAGTGCCATGCAGCCAACCTTTGACTTATGTTGCCCACTTTGGCCTCCCTTGACAGGGCACCTGCAGCATGTCCTGGCTCTCAAATGTGAGCTCAGCTTCCTGCTCTGGGATCTAGAGAGGGCCAGCTGGCCTTGGCCCTGTGGTTTGGGAGTTTGCCTGAAGGCGCCTCAACTCCCCGCTGCTTTCTCCTGGCTATCTTTCTTAAACACTAAGCTCCATAGAAAGCCTGTCAGTATATAGGAATGTCCACACTCCCTCTGTGCTCTTGGGTCGCCTCTCCTGGGAGAGGGGCTGTTCATCTGTTCTTCACCGCCCCCATGCCCCGCACCCCCGTGGACCCTCCCAGCGAGCTTCCACGGGGATCAGACTGTTTTACTTTCTTCTTAGGTTTATTTATTTCACTTTAGGTGTTCGTGTGCTTTTGTTTGCATGCATGTATATGTAGTGTGTACCCGGTGCCCGTGGGAGGTCAGAAGAGTGCCGGACACCCTGGAACTGGAGTTACAGATGGTTGTGATCCACCACGGGGGTGCTGGGAACTGAGCCCAAGAGCCGCACGTGCTCAGGCTGCCGAGCCATCTTCCAGCCCCTCTCGTATTGTTCTTGCCGAGTTCACCTTTGGTTTTGCTCCCTGGGTGCTGGTAACTTCATGTCATCCTCCATCTCCTTGCTAGCAGATTTTTCTACCTCTCTGGGTTGACACCAGAAGAGGACTCCCGTCACGAGAGGTGTAGGCAGTGGGGCCTGACTCCCTTGCAGCTCCCACAGAGCTGGGCTCCCTGCAGTCTGGACTTGTGGATAATATGTTTTCAGTGTGTGCACCTGTGATATGGGACCAGGTCCCATGCCCTTTATCACCTTTTTAGAGATTGTAGCTCCAGCTATATCACACTCAGGCCTTGGGGCAGGGAGGAGCAGACACAGTTTGGCTGCCAACCACATTCAGCTCTGAAGAGCCCACATGGTCAGCACAGGCCAACCCTCCAGATTGCCACACCCTGCACCGGGCTGCAGCTTTACACACTTCACTTAGCGTGAGATGGTGGACAATAGGAGGCTCTCTAGAGAGGCCGACAGAGTGACAGGCCTAGGGGAAATTTGTGGGTTACCCTACCCTGCAAGACCCTGCCCTATAGCTGACCATCGAGGTCAAAGAAGGGGTTTAGACTGCACCATGCTCATAGCTGGTGCCCTGGCCTGGTCCAGCGAAAGGCACTATATAAATGTAAATGTCTCTCCCATTCCCCCTTCCCACACACACACACATTCATTCAACAAGCTATCAGTACAACCCTGTCACTCCAATTTTTCACACTTTGTGTCTGTTCTCTGTCTGGGGCAATCTTGTCTCCCTAGACTCTATCAGGCTGGGCAGGACAACAGACAGCAGGACTGGCTGACCGAAGGAGAGGCCCCAGCACGACTGGTCGTAAGCCAGGCTTGAGGTGAGCGGTCATCTGGGTCAGGGAGAGGTCGAGGGGAAAGGGCAGCTCCTCTCTGGAGACCTCTCCTGGGGCAGCACTCTTGAGTAGAGCAACTCTGTCAACCCGGGACCTTCCGTTCTCTCAGCCGCCACCTCAGGGAGTTCAGAGCTGCAAGACTTCCAATCACTCAGTCTGAGAAGTAGAGAGCAGAGGGGTTCTGGGAGCAGCGATGGCCTGCTCAGGATACAACTGGGGCCTTGCTCCACAGCCAGGACGCTTCAGACAAGGAAGGTGAGACTGACACGCCAGGGCTTTCAAAAGAGCTGGGGCTCAAAGCCAACTCAGGATAGGATCCCTGGTGTGTTGGAGAAGACGGCTGATTCTGTCCTGGAAAGGGACAGTGGCAGGGTGTGGCCACCCTCAGAGCATGGGCCTCCGTGCCAACGTCTACACAGAGGGCCAGCCTTCCTCCTTGCCATTCCATCCTGGACAGGCTGTAGCATACGAGGACACTGACCTCCTGTCTGGATCTCCTCCTTCCCACCTACCCTACAGTACTTACTGCTGTTCCGGGCTAAGACTCTTAGCTTGGTAGCTGTTCGTCCCATGGCTTCTGAGAACCAGGAGAAACAAGCAAGGCCAAGGCTTTCAGCAGGCTGGAGATATTTCCTGAACAGAGAAAGGGCAGGCCCAGGCAGCTCCCCTAGTCTCCACCCCCAGATGCACAAGGATAGCGACACAAAGAGCCCCAGGGTAACTTCAGGCTTGGTCTGTGATCCCGACAGGTAAGAGGCTGAGACAGGGGGATCTCAGTCTCCAGACCAGCCTGAACTATACAGTGAGATTCTGTCTTAAAAGAGTTTTACGTAATATAACTTACGCACAACAAATTCCCACCTTTGAAGCCTATGGTGTCAGCATGATCTGCAGTGTGAGCAGCGTACACTCTGACAGGCTATCCCCAAGCCGGAAGTCCTCAGCCACCTCCTGCCTCCTCTCAGCGACCACGGCCCCCAGTGCTTCATCTAGGATTTTATGCAAACTTTGCCCTCTAGCCTCTTTGGCTTTGGACTTTAGCCCTTGTAGCATTCAGAGCAGCATGGCCTGGCGGTCATGTCTTCTGTGGACAGACATCTGGGGGCCTTCTGGGTCTTAAAGGTAAAGCCAAGTGATGGTGTGTCCCTTTGATACCAGGGCTACTGAATCGAGTGGTAGATGAACATGTAACTTTTTAAAAATTATTTTGTGTTTATGTGTATGTCTGTGTGTCTGTGTAAGTATGCCACATGTGTGCAAGTGCCTGCAAAGGCCAGAAGGCGTCCTCTGGCGCTGGAGTTAGAGGTGGTTGTGAGCTGCCTGATGTGGGAACCAAACTCAGGTGCTCTGGAAGAGCATCAGACACTCTTAACCACGGAGCCATCTCTCCAGCCCCCGTCTGTGTAACTTTTAAAGAAACAGCCTCTGGGCTAGAGAGATGGCTCAGCAGTTAAGAGTACTTGCTGCTCTTTTAAAGGATGTAGGTTTGAGTCCCAGCACCCACATGGCAGCTAACAACTTTCTGTAGCTACATTCCAAGGGATCTGACACCCTCTTCTGGCCTTCCTGGGTACTGCACAAGTGTGATACACAGACATACATGCAAAAAAATGCTCATGCATAAAGTAAAAATAAGTAAATGTTTTAAAAAGAGAGAAAGAAATGGCCCAGACATTTACCTAACTTCTGTGCCTCCCAAACTGCCCAGCAGCATGCGAGTGAGAGTCTGAGTATTCACTTTCTCCACTGCAGTGGATGTGGTTGGCATCTAATTGATGCACACACTTGAATGTCCCTGATGATCTGTGATGTCAGGCACTTCCACACATGTTCATTGCTATCCATGAACCATCTGTGGCAAAGTTACTACTCAGAGGCCTCGGCTGTGGCTCAGAGCTGGGCTCCGTGCCCCGAAGTGTGGGAGCCCTGGCTTCCATCCCAGCACACACACAGTTCCGCTCAAATCTTTTATCTATTTCTAGCTCTTTTTTTTAAAATTACCTTTCGGATTTGAGTTAAAAGCTGAATGTGGCAGTGCACATCTTTAATCCCAGCACTCAGGAGGCAGCAGCAGCAGGCTGCTCTTAAGTTTGAGGCTAACCTGGTCTACAAATTGAGTTGCAAGATAACCAAGGACACATAGAAAGATACTGTCTTAAAAAGCCAAAGAAGAGGGCTGGAGAGATGGCTCAGTGGTTAAGAGCACCAACTGCTTTTCCAGAGGTTCTAAGTTGAAATCCCAGCAACCACATGGTGGCTCACAACCATCCATAACAAGATCTGATGCCCTTTTCTGGAGTGTCTGAAGACAGCTACAGTATACTTACATACATGTACTGGCTAGCTTTGTGTCAGCTTGACACAGCTGGAGTTAACACAGAGAAAGGAGGTTTAGTTGGGGAAATGCCCCCCTGAGATCCAGCTGTGGGGCATTTTCTCAATTAGTGATCAAGGGGGAGAGGCTCCTTGTGGGTGGGACCATCTCTGGGCTGGTAGTGTTGGATTTGATAAGAAAGCAGGCTGAACAAGCCAGGGGAAGCAAGTCAGTAAAGAACATCCCTCCATGGCTTCTGCATCAGCTCCTGCTTTCTGACCTGCTTGAGTTCCAGTCCTGCATCCTTTGGTGATCAACAGCAGTGTGGAAAAAAATATGAGTTAAAATGTAGAAAACATTAAGTTATGCCAGGCAGTGTTGGCGCACACCTTTAATCCCAGCACTTGGGAGGCAGAGGCAGGCATATTTCTGAGTTTGAGACGAGCCTGATCTACAGAGTGAGTTCCAGGACAGCCAGGGCTACACAGAGAAACCCCAGCCAGGGCTGTCTTGGAAAAAAAAAATACAACAACACAAGAAAGAAAGAAAGAAAGAAAGAAAGAAAGAAAGAAAGAAAGAAAGAAAGAAAGAAAGAAAGAAAGAAAGAAAGAAAGAAAGGAAGGAAGGAAGAAAGAAAGGAAGGAAGGAAAGAAAGGAGGAAAGAAAGAAGAAAACATGAAGTTAACCAGGCAAAGTTGTTTAATTCTGTAACTGTTTTTAAAGTACGTTCGCTGATGAAGTGGCTCACAGGTAAAGGACTAGGCTGCCAAACCTGACAAGATCTAGGACCACCAAGCCTGACAATAAACTCAATTTAATCTCTGAGATCTCCAATCTCCTAGAAGGAGAAGACCAGTTACCCACCCATGAGTTGGCCTCTGAAATTCATACCATGGTATACACACATTCACACATATATAGGTACACAGAGTAAGTGTAGCTAAGATACTTAAGTACGCTCAGAGTATTATACCCATCACCACAGCCTCTCTCCTGCTAGGCAACTGCTGCTATCACTAACCCTGCCTAAGCTCCACTCTTTGGACCTCCTGTTCTAAATCCCAGTGCAAATCAGGCAGTGTGCAGACTTGTAGCTGGATTCATCTGCTGGTGTGTTTTCAAGAGTGCTGGTCCTAAGCTCCTACACTCCTTTTCATTGCTGAGTAATATTCCATGAGTAGACTGCCTTTTGTTTCTCATTCACCAGCGGATGGATAAAACAGTTCATTTGGGGGAAAATAATGCTCTTCTAAAGGTGGGCCTGACCCAACCTGGCCAGCCCCAAGCCTTACTGCTCGACTTCTCTCCAGACACTTGCTCTTCTCAGACACCTGGAAATTCCCCAACTCCCTCTCCCAGCATGGAAGCATACTGGACAACTCCTGAACCCCACAGCCAGTAGCTGTCTGCAGTGATGGGCCTGCAACAGACTGCTCCAGCCAAGCCTTTTGGGCCAACTTCCTCCTACCTGGTGACTGACTGACCCAAGGGTGGGCAACCGAGAATCATCTGTCAAATCTTGCAGATATTCCTGCAATGTTCAGGAAGCCGGTGGCCACAGAGAGCAGAGCCCCCTGTGGTCCTGCAGAGCAGATGGTTACTGAAGCAGATGTCTTTGATCTCTGCGGCATGGCCCTAAAGAACATCCTGCTGCTACAGGCAGAGATGACCCCAGGAGTGCACACGCTGGGTTGTGAGGAGAGGAGGTGGGAGGAGGTTAGGAGCAAGAAGGACTTCCAGGCTTCCCACCCTATCTGTGCTCCAATCTCCACAGTGAGTCAGGGCCTGGCTGTCTGGGGCAACAGAGGGCTCCTGTTACGACAGACTGCACCTCTTGTGGGCACAGGCTTCACTCAGGGCGACATCCCAGCCAGGCACCTGCCACGGCAAGGATTCACCCACCCTCAAGGCTTGATTTATAAGGTGCCTTGTTCCGGGTCATTTGCTTTCTCCAAAGGCTGCAGAAATCTAATTGCTCTTTGAAGGAAAAAAAAAAGCTCCAAATAAGTCGGTTAATTGCAAGTGAGCAGTTCCTCGAATGGGCAGCCACACTGGCCTGGAGATGAGCACATGGGTGGACTCTGAGGGGGAGGGTAGCTGCTGCCTGGTGGGAGGGCCGGGTGGGCGCCGCCAGCAAAGCCTGCCTGTTCAGCTGGTAGGAGACTGGTGCAGCCCAGCAGCGAGCTCAGTGTGATGCAAAGGTTAAAACTCTCTCAGGAGACCCTGCTGGCCTGGCGGTTAATTGGAATAACAAAGTCAATACGTGTGGCTGCCAAGGGACACAATCTTCGTTTGATCTCTCTCCTGGGCAGATTAATTAAGTGTTATCAATTAATGGCCCTGGTTAAAGGGGACACATGTTAGCCACTTTCGTAGGCAATGCTGGGCCTGAAGGAAAGCGGCTTGGTTTCTGCGGGTAATGGGAGGGGATGATAATGGAGGTTGGGCTGCTCAGCCATCCATGCCTTCATGCCCTCGCACCATACCTCAAGCCTTCCAGTGTTCTCAGAACCCAGTGCAGGGGGACAGGGCAGAGGGGAAGCCCAGGAGGGCACCTGCTACCAGCCCAGAACTCCACCCAGGGCCAGCATTCATGGGTAGATAGATACACCAGTCCCTGAACAAGACACAAGGTCTGCTCACAGAGCCACAGCTTCTGACCTGGCACAGGGTGCCCCACAGGGCAAGCATGCCTTTGCTCCGGCTGGCCCTGAGCCACTGTGAGCTGGTCCCCAAGGAAGCAAGAATGGGCAAAGGCTGCTCACCGAGCAAGGTGAGCGCCACCTGGTGGCAGCTGGCTCCCTAGCACAGGGAACATGGCTCTTGAAGGAATAGAGAAGCCAGTGTGGGTAACCTGCTCTAGCCATGTACAGCCTTCCAAGACAGTCCAAGACAGTCCCAATCCCTCTAAGTCCCCGCTTAGGCCTCTGGGACCATGGTGGACCATCACACTTGGAGTCTGGACACTGGATATTATTTGACTGGGATCCTGTAACATCTAACCTAACAGTCAAGAGGTGGAACAGTGGAGTCAGCTTTAGTCAGGTCTCAGAGCAGCCATGGTGATCAGGGGTAGACTGCTGCTTCTCCTCTGTTTTCTGCTGGCCCAGGAAGTGAGGGTGTTCCCTTCTGCGTGTCTCCCAGGGAAGATGGGCGTCAAAGTCCCATCTCCAAGGGAAGATGAGCGTTGGAGAGGGAATCAGTTTGCCGATAAAGTTGAAGAAACTTTGCCTCGCACCTGGGCTTTGTCATCTGCAAACAAGGTGGCCCAGGCAAAGTGAGGCACCTTTCAGCGGTTTTCTGATTATTATGGAGCAAGCGTATAAAGCCCTGCAGATCAGAAAGGAGCAATAGTAAAGCTATGATGGCATTGGTGATGTCAGGCACAAGGGTAAAAGCATGACAGTGACGGTGACAATGAATGTGGTGAGAACGGTGGTTATAGTGATGGTGTAGACGGTGCTGATGGTGGAGATGATGGAGATGATGATGATGATGACAATGGTGATGGGAGCATTGGTCATGATGGTGGTCATGAAGATGGTGTCGAAGCCCATGATGGTGATAATGGTGATGATGCTGATAGTGAGGGTGGTGACCGTAGAGATGCTGGTGGCAATGGTGATGACTGTAATGGCCCTTGTGATGGTGGTGGAGATGCTGGTGGTAATAAGGATGCTGGTGGTGCTGATGGTCGCATAGTGTGATGGTGATGGTAACCGTTGTATTGATTGTCTATGACAAATCACCTGAAATCTCGGTGGCTGAAAACCAACCTTATGAGGCTGTAAACTTTGGTCATGACTAGGCATCCCAAGCTGACCTGTGGCAGAATCCCTTCCCAGCTGCCAGCAGCTCATGGTGTTCATTGTCCCTCGACCACACTGTTCCTTACCATACTGACCTGTATGAGCAGCTGTCTCCCACCAGAGCAAGTGGTAAGAAAGACACGGGAGAGAAAAAAGGGAGACCTGGAGCCGTATCCATGACAGAGGGCACAGTCTGTTTCATAAACCACTTCAGGAGTGACACCATCCTGCCATATTACAGTTGACAATAGAGTGGTCAGTTGCTGGGGGACATCTTGATAGCTGCTACGGAAGGGGTGTCGAGAACAAGGGAGACTGACTTTCACTCCGGACCCCTTACCTGTCAGCCTATGCAGCCAGGTTACAGCTCCCTAGAAAAGAAGACAAACTTGGGCCTCACACCCGGGGCCTGGGTCGTCTGATGTACAGTGTGCTGTGGGAGACTGGCCTTTTCCTCTGAGACAACTGGTGGATGTAATGTTCCAGAGCCCAAGCCTACCATCACATCCCACAGTCTGCTATCAGAGCCTCCCCCCCAACCGGGGCACCAGCTAGGAGGAAAACGGAGGGACCAGGGACTCAAGGGTATACTGTGTAGGGCACTGGTGGACGAGCTGGGAGGTGGCTGTGGAAGGGACCCAGGAAGGGACCCAGGCTGAGAGCCCTTAGTCACAGCCACCCCTCCCTGACTCCCTAGAATAAATTCCCCTAACAATCCCATGCTGTAGTCCCTGAGGGATGAACACAGAGTCCCATAATTCTCCCAATGGGACAGTTTGTAATAAACTTGCTTCTAAAAACATATTTGCAAGTTGCCACATTTTTTAAGCAGAACAATCTCCGCTGCGGCTCTCCGTCTCTGTGATGAAGTAGCCGACTCCCGCACATGGATCCTGTCACAGAGTCACCCGTGCAGGGGAAGTGCGCTCTTCAGTAGCCCTCTTCGAAAGCGCTGCAATGTGTGACTTATGGCTCTTTAAGTAGTCCGCATCCTGCAGGTGACAGGTGCAGTCTACACATCAGGCCAGGGCAGACTGCCAGGCTGGTTCTGCAGAGAACGGCATCTGGTTAATCTGAAGCTACTGGGTAACACCATGAGACCACTGCTTCCAGTACCCCGTGGCTCTCCGCCCCCACCTCAGCCCTGTCCAAGCCTACCCAGAGCCTCTTGGGATTTGGGGGTGGGAATCAGCTGGTTCCACGGGCCTCGGATTATCAGATGATACAATGTTGGGGGTCCAACGGCAGGACCCCTGAAACCTCCTGGCTCGATGTCTGGTTCCTCACAGCTCACCCAGGGTCTCAGGACCCCTGTTACCCACCACAGCCTTTTCCCTTGTGAATGTGACATGTCACCCAGTCTTAATGAAACTTGTTTCCCACAGTGCCTTAGCAGTGACCTCTCGGAGCCCGTCCCCGCCACGGGATGAAACCCCGCCCCACGGGATGAAACCCCGCCCCACGGGATGAAACCCCGCCCCACGGGATGAAACCCCGCCTCCATGGGATGAAACCCTGCCCCCACACCTTAGCTTTGCCTCAGAGACCCCCTTGTGCTGGAAGCTCGGGACGGTAGGGCCTCCCACACAAGAAGGGTGATTTCAAGACCAATCCCCACTTTCTTTCATGTCAACAGCGTGACATGGGGTTGGGACAGCCAGGTGGGACGCTCAGGTGACCAGGGTGAATGACCACGGTTGCTACACAGAACGAAATGAAACTGAACTGCTTTCCTTTCTTTCTTTGAGATAGGGTCTCGCTGGCTGACCTGAAACTTGCTGTGTAGGTAGGCCTGGCTGGCCTTGAACTCACAGACAGCAGCCAGCTCTGCCTCTTTTCCCCCAGTGTTGGGATTATTAGGTATGTCACCGCATTTGGCCTATACTGTCTACTTTTCTGGGTCTACTGTCCAGAGAAACTGCTCCGGGTACACTGAGCAGGGAAGGCTCCAACCTTCCTCGGGCCACTGTCCTGGCTATCAGCTCCACCTGACCAACTGTGATCTAGGTACAGCAACGGCAATATAGCAGCACTGCTCACCTTCCCAACCTGGTCGGCTGGCCAGGGGCCCGTCCTGGGGAGGGAGAGAGGCGGTCCAGTGCTTGGGCAGCCCTCACTCCATCTCTGATTCTTGCAATAACCAGTGACCTTGCCCATGGCTGTGCGGCATGTCTGCATACACTAGACACCTACGCCAGGTGCCAATAGACAGAAGAATTTGCCGTGACAGCAGGTGAAGCCACGAAGCATCTGTGACAGGATAACTGAGAAGCACCACATGGATGTCTGTGCAGTGGAACAACACTCAGGCTTTACAGGGAAGGGACTCTGATGTGTACCAAGGCGCATTCGCAGGTAGACCCTGAGGACGCTGGTCTGAGAGCGTCACGTAGTTGTAAGAGGGTGTGGAAGCCATAGCTGTGTGCCGTCAACTCAGGTATATTCTTTGGGAAACAGGGTGGATCAAACGGGGTGAGGCACAAACCTTATGATGCTACACACCTCCAAAATGGGGCTGTAACCAAAGAGGACACACCGCGAGTAAACAGGTTCATGAGCTAATACCTCAGAAGCTGACATAAAAAGAAGAGGAATTAATTTGGGAGTCACAGTGTGTCTGGGTGACGGGAAGTTCCTCCCACTGCCTGCCTCTTCTGCAGGCTCCTCTTAGGTCCAACTCTGGGCCAGTGCTGACTGCCCAGTATGGTGGCCAGGGCCACCTGAGGGTACTGCCTGGCTGGAGGTCCTGTGGAGGGCAGGGGTCTGCCTTATGACTCTGACAGAACCTGACTTCCGCTGCCGGAGGTGTAGGGGTTTTCTCTGCAGAATTTTGGGTCAGGTAGGGCTGGGGACAAACAGGACCCAGAATGTCTGGGCATCCTGAAGACATAAAGGCAGAGAGGGCAGAGCAAGGCTGTAGTGAGGTACTCTTCTAGGGTCAGGCGTCTGGGGCAGCATGTGGCCTTAGAGACGACAAAGATGGCCTCACTGTCCCACCCAGCCCTTCCCTTCTACAGCCATCTCCAAGTTCCTCAGTAGGCTCCAGGTTTCCACCCACAAAGTGAGCACCAGGACCCCATCCTGCTTGAGGGGCAGGCAGGGTAAAACACAGCTCTAGGTGGCCCAGGGTTGCATTGTTGTTGGTACCCACAGCCCACTGGCCTCTCCTGGGGTGGGAGCCCGTAGAGATATATTAATTATATTTCTCTCACTAATGGGCTGCTTACTTTATGATGTGGGGACACAAAAGTAAATTTTAAAATCAATTATACAATTACATATGTAGCAATAACAGAGTACACGGCTAATCCCCGCCGGGTCAGAACAGCAACCTTCCAATAATGCAGGTTTCATTAGGGGAAGGGCTGTTATTGCCAAGAATTACAGAAATAATGGGAGTGGGTGTATTCAGCGAGAAGTAACAAATGAGGCCGCTCTGGAGATAAGACGCGGAGCCGGCTGCTCACGAGCACCGTGGAGGCTGAGTACATCGGGGGTCACTAGCGCCGGGGGAACAGGAATTAATTTTAGACGCTTTCTGGAGCCCAGAGGGTGGGAGAGTGGGGGCTTCTGTTGAGCCCAGAGGTGGGAGGACTGGTGGGAGCGAAGCGGAGGCCCCTCACTCAGCCACCCCACCCCCCTTCCTGGGGATCTCAGGCTGTAAGGCCCCTGCACTGCGTATACTGCAGCAGATCAGTCCTTGCTGCCACACGCATTCGTGGCCATTCCTAATCTCAGGGGTCAATATTAGGTGCAGGGTGGGGCATGTCTCCAATATGTGCCCTGTTCTGGATCCGAGGAGCCCAGCTGAGCCATTGGAAGTGTGCACAGTAAGGATAGGCCTCCAAGAGCCAGCATGGAGCTCATCCCAGGTTTAAAGGTGGGCCACTGCCTCAGGGGTTGTTTCCAGGTGGGGGTTTCAGCAGAGTCCAGTCTGCCAAGTAGGCAGCCAGAGTAGCTGAAAGGGCAGTGAGGTAGCTCTCTTGGGAAGGCAACCCACCTCCACACATACCTCACAAGGGTCAGGGTAGCAATCATCTTCCCTGATGACCCGCCCCCAGAAGGAGGCGGGACTTTGGCAAACAGTAGCAGGTCACCCAGTGAGCTGGCTCCTCCCGATTGTGCAGAGGGGACTTGAAGCTTGGCCACTTAGAGGCTCACCAAGGCCACTACTCAAGGGTCTCTAGGTTGGGACCAGGGCTAGCAGAACCAGCCTGCTCCATATGGTCCCCAGAGATCAAGCTGCTGGGTCTCTAATGAGACATTCTTCCCCCATAATTGGAGCAGGACCCCCTGGTGAGGCTAGGACCTTTTGCTACAGGGCCCTTAAGCCAGCTCCTAAAGGGTTTCCGGCAACACAGAGAACGGTGGCCAGAAGCAAGGACCACATTGCCGCCTGTCCTCAGAAGCTCACACACATCCTCTGAGTCATCCCCCTGTTAGTAGGGTGAAACTAGCAGACCTAAGGCCAGGGTAGCTTGGGGAGACTTACTCTCCCAGCCTCAGAGGCTGCTGCAGGCATCCCAGATTGCCCCCACCCCCCTTCACATACACACCAGTGGCTGCGGCAGGTGGGTGGCTTGAGACAGGACAGAAAGAACCGCCCAAGTGCTGCAGAGTCCTAAGTGATTACTAGAGGCCACCGGGTTACCATGCATGTAAATGAAGCCAAGACAGCCCCATGGATCAGGCCTTTTCTTCCAGGCGCCAGCAAAGAGACTCTGATAAGAGGATCTTTGTAATTACACGGAGCTACACTGGTCAATTCTGACTTTTAAATACTGTAGGGCCCGAGAAAGGAGAAGAAAGCCGGAACACATGTTCTCTGGGGCAATAGCTTCAGCTCCTTTTGAATTTGCCGTCTTGCTGCAGAGCTCACAGCCACGGCCGCCCGCCTCCTTTGTGAGCGCTATCGCTCCATCACAGCGCAAGATCATTTCCAAATTAAATTTTATGGTCCATTACTTACCGCACCGACACTGGTCTAATGGAATCTTAAGTGGAACTGACTGGACCTGCGTGGGGCCGGCCTCTCAGTTAAGATGTTATTTAGTTCTAATTATCAGATAATGAACTCGGGAAATTTAATTTTTAATATTTGTATGTCAAAAGTCCATCGGGCTTTGGTTAGAGTTTAAATTAGAAGTTAACCTGGCTTGAGCACCAGTCCCAGGACTTGCTTTTCTGAGGACGGAGGCCACACGAAGCCCCTACTGTGGGCTGCCTGTTTCCAGATGCTGGACCTAATGTCCCCAAGGGAACCCAGCAGGAAGCATTCCAAACGCACACCCAGGCTCTGGCCTGCTGCAGGGCAGCATGGTGCAAGGCAGACCAGGGGCTTGAGAGCTCAGGGACCGGTATCTGCAGGCGTGTGAGGAAAAGCCATCACCCAGACCTATGGCCGTGTGCTAGCGTCACAAGTGCCCTGGTTTGCACAGGGGGCTGCCTCCTGTGTCCCCCAGCTGACAGAGAGGCAGTGTGTCATCCTTATAAGTGTCTGGGTGGGAAACATCTTCGGGAGGACATGACTTGGTCGCCGGAGACCAGCCAAGTCTCTGGCTTGATAAACTATTCACGCAGACGCTCTTGGAGCAGGTTTGCTAGCTTGGGTACATCTAAGTCTCTCTGGCAAAGCCAGGCTCTGTGCTATACCCCACTATGGCCTAGACCCAAAGTTGAATGCTCCAACTGCCCTGGGGGTTCACTGGTCCTTCTTCAGTACAATCAGTTCCCAGGGTTTGAGGCCATAGCCGCCAGGCACACAGAAACTGGAGTGAATGGGTGGCAACAGAGTCTCCTGGAGGTGAAATGGCTGAGTGCCCTGGAGGATTATGGGATTGGCAGTAGAACTGGAGATGACTAGCTGAGGTGAGAGGTCTCCTCCAGGAGCAGGTGGCCCAGTTCCCCTTGTCGCAGTGTCCCCTGCATACACACGAGGCTGCCAAGAGGCCAATAGGGAGAGCTAGTTATGTCTTCCTCAAGGTTCCCAAAGCTTAAGGGGCAGACTGCCCGTCTGTTATCTGCTACAGCATAGCAAACACCGTATATCTATCCACTTCAAACCAGGATGACTGACAGCCAAACCCCTTAGTCTGCCCCTAGGGCAGGACTCCATAGATGGCAGCCTCCTCTTGGCATCACAGGGCTGGCATCATAGCCGAGTGGGTCACTTTTCAGACCTCAGTGGGACCCATTTAGACTGAGCTTTCTCCAACATGGTGGAGAGGACCACAGAGGGCTGGAGCTAGGAGAGAGGCAGAACCACAGTGGGGACCATGATAGAGATGAGGCTCACTCTGCAGAGACTGCTCCAGGTAATGTTATCCTCCTTCCCTTTGGCCACACCCTCCTCAGGAACCCATCCCTCTTGACCTTCTCTAGTTTGAAATTTGTCACTAAGACCATACGACACTACTTTTTGATAGAAAAGCATCAGAGAACGTACACTTGGCATCTGCTGCCCGTAACTGGGTCAAGGTCACCATCCGTTCCACACACCACCTTCTGTAGGTACCTACTTTCTGGCCAGATAGAGCCATCTCCCCTCCTACTCCACATGCCCCACCCAGAGATACCTACGCTGCCCACTCCCACTAGTGTGGATCTCTGGCCCAATCAGCTTCCTGCAGCTCCAGCTGCCAGGAGACCTGGACAGCAGTCGCAAGCCAAGAACCACTTCTCCAGAGCCCAGGAGAAATGGTGCCTGCCTGAGGGGCATTGTTCTGGGTGCGCTGTGACAGAGGAACACACAGAACATAGTGTCAAGATGGAATAGATGGAGAAGCAGTGGACAGGCTCCTGTGGGCTCTCAGAGATAGTCTAGACCGCCACAGCTCTCCATACCATTGAGTACAAGCCAAGCAGAGAGGGGAGTCCTTTGATGTGGGTCCCTGCTGGACCTAAACCACGGATGAGCTAGCTTTTAAATTTCTATCCTTTTTAATTAATTAATTGTTAGCTTATAATATATTAGGTTTCATTATAATGTTTTTCTTTTTTTCTTTTCTTTTTTTTGGGGTGTGTGTGTGTGTGGTGCAGTTCAAGACAGGGTTTCCTGGAACTCACTCTGTGGTCTAGGATAGCCTTGAACTGCAAGATCTTCCTGCCTCTGCCTCTCAAGTGCTGGGATTGAAGGCGTGCATCACCACCTCCTGGCATAACATTTTTCAAACAAAAGTTGATTTTTCCCCCTTCTTCTTCCCCATCCCCCCTCACCTCCAGCCCTCCTTCCATGGCCTCCTTTCTGCTTTCTGGTCACGTGTGCCTTTTGCCCCTGCCCAAACATCTCATTTCCCCGACATAGTCTTCGGTCTAGTTTCATGGTCTGTATCTACTCTTGCCACACCGTTTATATACACGTACACAGGAAAGCTAAACTTGACCCTGTAGGGAGTGACACCCTTGTGTCTGCATGGAGACAATTGTACGGAGCACAGGTGAGTTGGTAAACTCAGCAGAGTTAGCAGCCCAGAGCTTTCATTCACCAGCGTCACCATGACGATATCTAAGAGACAACGTGTGAGAGAGAGCATGGAGAGACATCCGTGTTCACAGACTGCAGTGTGCTGAGTGAGAAACATGACCCACAGGCTCCCTGAACGCTTTGTTCCTTTTCCTCTCCTATCTACTGTTAGGGTGTTAAAAGCGTGGAGAAGGGTGGAAGAAAAAAGAACCAGCCGGGCGTGGTGGCGCACACCTTTAATCCCAGCACTCAGGAGGCAGAGGCAGGCGGATTTCTGAGTTCTAGGCCAGCCTGGTCTACAGAGTGAGTTCCAGGACAGCCAGGGCTACAGAGAAACTCTGTCTCGAAAAACCAAAAGAAAGAAAGAAAGAAAGAAAGAAAGAAAGAAAGAAAGAAAGAAAGAAAGAAAGAAGAGAAGAGAAGAGAAGAGAAGAGAAGAGAAGAGAAGAGAAGAGAAAAGAAAAGAAAACCCATTAAGTAGCCGAAATCCAGCTACACCCAGATCCCTGGTCACATGATATTAGGAGACAACAGGACACGTCTACTTTGTCTGTCAGACAGGGAACTGTCACCTGAGGATGTCCTGTCAGTGGAGCCCCCATGGCAGTGAATGAGTAAACCTGAACAGCAGGGCCCTGACCTCCCACGCCATCAAGTGGGCCACTGGAGCCCAGAGGGATCTTTACCCCAAGACATTGACCTGTGGTAGTCCATGTAGTATGGGCAGATGGTGGTAAGCACTGTGGGCACATGGAGTACTCACATGGAGCACTCCTGGGGGTGATGGACACAGGATACTCAGTTGCCTGTGGCTCATCAAGTCAGGGTGGGTCTCAGCTGGTGTACTGTCCTAGTTGTCACAGTATGGACCATTCCAGACCAGGATCAGAATCCAGACTCCAAAAGGAGCAAGGTCCTCTGGAGCCACCACACTGCCAGCATCCCACCCAGAAAACCCTTATCTCGGCTCAAGTTGGTTCTTAATTACAATCAATACCCAGAAAGGCTATTCAACTCCGACTGCATGTCATCCTCGGTGGGAATAACCACAGAGGATTATGCAGATAGAGTGACAACCCAGCCCTGGAGGGGTGGCCCCAAGCTACCCAGTGGACATTCTCCCAATTATCAGGCTGTGGCGGCCACAACTTGCCCGCTAAATCACAGCAGCTGGGGGCAGCCAGGCCCTGACCAGTGTAAATCACTTTCCTACTGCCACGCAGCCCAGGAAGTGGCTCTTCCACTCAGATCAGCGCTACCATCCCTTAATTCAGGACCCGGTGATTGATACCACCTGCTCCGCACATGCTGAAGCCACCATCTGCTTCCGAGAAACATAAACTTTGAATACACGCGTTCTGCTGATTTTAACTGGGCTAATTTATGGCTCACAAGCGGAAGAGCAGGGTTCGTGTCAAATTTCTCCAGCCACCCGGGAGCCCACAGCCAGCCCTCGTGTCCGCGATGGAAGCTTGATAAGGTCACCGTCAACCACAGCTGTGTGGCACCACAGCAGCCCCCCAAAAGCACTGGGGAGAAAAGAGCCCAGTGAAGAACCCCCCCTTGGAGGGGATTTATTTCTGAATTAAACACGACCAGCCCCAGAGGAAGCCTATTCGTTTTCACAATCAGCTTTCTTTCCAGTTGTAAACAGCCTCTTTCTAAAACTTGTGCATGATTTTAATTACAGATAAGTTTCCCTTTAAAGGCCGGGGCATTCATGCCTAGGTTGCTAAGCTGAATTCGATACATCTCTATGTTAGCAGTGTCCAGCAGCCACACAACAGCCACGGAGCTCGCCACACACCTGGTTGGATGGCACCTAGTCAGCTCTGGGGTTCTGGGTGTTCCTTGGCCTGGAAGCACTGAGAGAGCGCCTCACTTCTCCATAACACTTTGACACCCTCTGGCCTTGGAGCCCAGGAAAAATCCCCACTTGCCCCTGTCGTGAGCCAGTAAAGTGAGCATTGCAGCATTGTGTCTCAGACTCACCAGAATGCACTCTCATCTCCCGGAAGGCGTCCAGTCCTAACACTGGGAGCAGCTCTCCTCCTACACAGGGTCAGGGGCCAATGCAGAAAGCCAGGGACTCTGAACCACCTCCTCCAAGAAGCCTCCTGATCTGCCCTTCACCAGCCCTCACGGGGAATCACCACAGACCACGGCTGGTGAAGCTATGCTGCCCACAGATATATAATGCTGAACAAGCCTTTTAACATCATTCACAGCTCTTAGCCCAACACAGAAGCTGGCAACGTTGTCCCACTCCCCCTGAGCAAAGGCCTAGCAGAGACATACTTACCTCCTTGTTAGGCCAGTGTGGGTACTGAAGCCATCTCCCATCTCCCAGGCCCAGAAACAGGCTCTGGTTACCCAAGTGTGGACCACTGTACAGGAGAAAAGCTTTGACCAAGAGGTGATTGTCTGTCTGCTCAGTGCTCATGCCCCCTGGGGCCTCTGGGACTTCTCCAGGAAGCCCAGGAGCTGCCCTGTCTGAAAAGGGGGAGGAGACAGCCCCACTGCCTTCCACACTACCGTATTAAAATTTCCTGGAGTGGACATGAAAAAGCACCTACTCAACCCTAGTGGGGCACCAATGATGGACAAAAAGGAACAATTCCATTCAAGTCCAGCCTTGGTGGACCAATGATTCTGCTGGATTTGCTGACAGAAACATAGAGAGGCTACTTGTAGAAACATGGGTAAATGACTGTATCACTGAGAAGTCCTACTCGTGTGACAAATCTTAGAGAGGGGGTCTAAGAACCTTCTATCCCCTATACAGGATAGCCAAGTGTCTCCCAAAAGCAGGGAACGGTGGACTTTCAGATAAGAGTCTAATAACCCTCCCCACCATCTTCTCTAAGTCTTGTGTGTGGGATCACAGCCGCTCTAAGTAACATGGCAACAGCCACTCTGTGCCCAGAAGCAAGTGGTTCATGGCATCGTCCAAGCAACGGTCAGACAGCATGCTTGCCATTTCTGGAAATGCAAGGGCCCTATCCAGACACCAAAGCATGAGGTGGAGCCTACCATATCAACAGCCCTGCCTGACCCATGGTTGGGGTGGGGGGCAGCTTTGGCAACAAGTAGGCAAGAGAGAGATGGACAGACATGTGCTGTATGTGTCGGTATGAGCATAGGGTTAGGTGTACGCATGAAGGCTCCTTCAAGGGTTAGAGGCCGATAGAGTCCAGGAGAGCTTAGTGGCCTGGGTGGCTATTCCATGGGGTTTTTAAGCTCATCGGGGTTTGAAAGCACACACCCTTTAATCAATAGAAAAGGAATTACTATAGAAGATCTGTAGAGAGAATCTCTTATAAATATCACTTGTCAATAAAAAAAGGCCAATAGACAATACGCTGAGGCAGGAAATCAGAAGCGGGGCACTGGAAGAAAGAGAGGATTCTGGGAAATAGCGAGAGAATAAAAGGAGACACAAGAAGAGATTTGAGAGAGATGGGGGTGTTGGATGGGGGGGTGACATCGCTGAGGAAGACACTAAGGAAGAAGCAGACTGGGACTGTTGGGGGGTAACTAACCAAGTGGTAGACACAGAGTAGTTTGAATGTGTTAAGTAAGGTACAAGTTAGTCAGGGAATGAGCCAAAGCTATGGCCTACGCAGTTATTAATAAATAATTAGGGCCGGGCAGTGGTGGTGCACGCCTTTAATCCCAGCACTTGGGAGGCAGAGGCAGGCGGATTTCTGAGTTCGAGGCCAGCCTGGTCTACAGAGTGAGTTCCAGGACAGCCAGGACTACTCAGAGAAACCCTGTCTTGAAATAAATAAATAGATAAACAAATAAATAAATACATAGTCTCAGAGTTGTCATTTCGGGAGCAGGGGCAAGGAAGGGGAAAAAAAAGGACTTATTTTACCAAGCTCCTAAGAATTTCCCACTCTACCCTCAGATGGAAAGGTCTGACTGGGCCTCTTCTGTGGGCTCAGCCTGGTACAACACTGAGACTTGTGACTTCTGGTGGCAAGCGAAACTGCCGGGACTTCTCTCCCTTATGGTGGCCTCACCCCTCAGAACTTTAAATCCCCATTTGATTGCCTCATTCCACAACGCGTTTGGCTCTGGGATCATTATATTAAGAGAGCCCGAGACAGTTACTATCTGGCCAAGGCTGCACTGACCCTTCGGCTCCAGTCAGGCCTCTCCTGCCTCACCACCATGCCAGCACAGAAGGGCGGGTGACAGGCATGAAGTGGAAGTGGGAGTGGGGTACACAGACCAGGGCTTGCAGAAGTCCCTATCTCTCATCCCCGTGTCTCTTCTCTCTCAGAGACCCACAACTGTAGGCCCCCAGCTTCTGGCATTGTTCAGATGGAGGCTCACATGCCTATTTAACCAGGCTAGACTTGCCTGTGCCCTCTACAGTGGAGAGATGTGGTCCATGAGCAGATGGTCACCCAGTGCAGGTCAGCAGTCACAGTCACATGGCCACAGATGAAGAGATGAGACAATATCACAACTCCTACTAAGGACTCTTCCCTGCCTCAGGACCCTCAGAGTGACTCATAGTGAGATGGGACCAAATGTAGACAACAGAGACAGTTTAGCTTTTACTGAAAAAAAAAAAGTTATAAAATAACATTTCAATGGCCAGAGTCACTGACAGATCTGCTAAGCTTTGTATCACAGAGGTAGGGAGCCTGAACTGCCCCAGCAGGAATCTTAGGGCCCCTGGACAGAGTGCAGATCAATCAGCAATGGTCCTCAGCTGCGATTTCCAGGAGTGTGAGGCCATTCTTTTCCCAGCAGGCAGTTAATTCTGCTCGTTGCAAGAAGCAGAAGAACACACTCCCCAAGGGTCTTTGAGCTCCCAAACTCCAAGGGCATCACAGCCATTTGTGTGTGTGGTTTCCCGAGAAGGACGACAAGAAAGCCAAACCACGCACATGTACGCGAGCACACGCATGCACGGCCACAGGGCATGTGCCCATTTGTGTGTACCAGGCGGGCCTGGACACTGCTAAGTCTTATCTGCCTGCCTGCCTTCATGTGCACACATGCGCTCATAAACATGCATAACACATGCATATGCACACTTGTACAAGTGTGTGCACACTCTAGCCAACTCAAAAGGCACAGGTGTATCCCAACTAGTGATTAAGTCTGTACACAGATCCTCCTTTCCTGCAACATACTGGCCTGGGGGCTCGGGGTGGGGTGGCGTCTCTGGTCTATATTGCATGCCACGGCTCTGCGTTGCCATACTAGAGAGGCTGCTGAGGAGAGGGGCCACACCCCTCCCAACATCCACTGAGGTTCTGTATCCCCCAGACCTCTAGATAGCCTCCAGCAGTGCTGCCCAACATTCCTATGCCAAGACCCTTTAATATGGCTCCTCACGTTACACTCCAACCATAAAATCATTTTCATTGCTACTTCATAACTGTAATTTTGCTATTTTATGAATTGTAATGTAAATATCTGATAGGCAGGGCATTTGATATGCAACCCCTGTGAAAGGCTCATTTGAGCCCCCAGAGAGATTGCAACCCCTTCCCCCAGAGTCTTGTTTTCAGTCCAAAGTCTTCTGTGAGGCCCATATAAAGAAAAAGAAACAAGAATATTAAAAGGACCCAAAGTAAAATGTAAACAGAACAACCATGCCAGCTTGGAGCCTGACTGAGTGACCTGTGTCCTCTTAGCCAAACAACTGAGCCTGCCTCCTAACATCCCTGCTGTCCCTACCTCAAATGGCCCATTTCAGGGCACTACATGGATTCTTTCCCACCTATGGCCAGAGGGCTGCCTTTGTGTCTCCGTCTGGTTCCTTGGTTTGTGTGTGTACATGTTTGAGGCAGGGTCTCACCATGTATCTCTGCGTGGCCTGAAACTCTCTATGTAGACCAGGTTGGCCTTGAACTCACAGGCAGTTCTGCCTACTTCCCCTCCCAAATTAAAGGCAGGAGCCACCAGATGGGGTACCACTGCACTCTTGGCCAGCGTCCACTCAAGTGGCTCAGAAAGAGCAGCCAGGTGACTTCTCTGTAAAAGGCTCCATCTCCTCTCAGGGACATGAGTACCCTCTGCTCTGTGAAGTGTCCCATCATGTTTGTCTGTAGTGCCTATCTTATTAAAACATTTTGAAAATTACGTTTTATTTATGTCTGCGTGAGTTTGTATGTTCCTGTCTGTGTGCATGTCTTTGTGTAGGTCAGCACCACGCAGGTTCCGAGGATCCTGCCGGGAAGCACCTTCACCCTCCGAGCCATCTCACTGCTCGGCTCCATTAAAGCTTTTATAGCAATTCTGATCTGGTAAATCTCTAGCTGGCCTGGAACTTGCTATGTGGAGCAGGGTGGCCTCGAACTCACAGAGTACTGCCTCCTGAGTAAGAAGATTAAAGGTATGTGCCACCATGCCCTCCTGCCTAGTCTGGTAAATTCTTTTACTTCGCAACCATGGGCTACTCCTGTCACAACAGCTCAGAATGGCCCACATACAACCCTAGGAGAACTTGTCTACTCTCTTTACCAGTGGGGAAACTGAGGCCCAGAATGCTGTGGTGAGTAGCCAGATCACTTTAGGGTGGGTGGCTGCCTCTGATGATACACTGAGGCACTCAGAGGGCTAAGGAAGGCAGGCTCTGGCCTGACATTTGAGTCTTTGGAGCCAAGGCTGGCCAGACCACTCCCTGCTCACAGATGTGTGTCCAGAGTCACGGGTGGCACTGTGTGCTCTTGGCTAGTGAGGCACTTTTCAGGAAACAAGCCCAGCAGGGGAACATACAGGCCCAATGGCTATGAGCAGCTGGGGTAAGGCCAGCGAGGTGGGGGTGGGGGGAATGGAGAGAGTGAGAGGCTGAGCAAAAGTGAGGCTTCACACAGCAAGACACTACCACGCCTAGGAAAGGGACCAGACATGGTCTGCCAGGGACTGGCCACCAGGCCTGGCCTCAGAGAGTCACCCCTACCCTGCCCCTGGCCCAGCCCCGCCCTTGCTAGGCCCTCTTCCAAGTCTGCACATGGCTTAGAGACCCACGGTGGGTATACTGGAGTCTTGGACCTGGCATTCTGAGCTGACCCATGAGTCTGAGGAACATCCACCCCTTCTCCCCTTTGTCTGGAAAGGAAGATGGATCCTGAAGGGGACAAGCAGACCTGGTGTCTGTGTCTACGTGAAGAAAGGGATGGGGTACTAGGATGGCATTGGTGGGTCAGGAATGTCCTTCCTGGAGTCTCCTAGGTGCCTGGGACCCTACTGGGGAGGACTGGGAGAGGAGCCCTACTCAGAGCTGGGCCTAGATTGCAAGAGAAGGAGGTTGGAACTGGGAAGCTGCCATGTGGGCCCTGCCAGAGCCCGGGGGGGGGGGCACTGCACCCCGGAGGCTAGTCGGCCTCCCGCCATCTTCAATGATTTGGAAGTGTAGAAAATGGGATTATCCAGGAACAGATGTGCACAAAGGGGGTGAAATGGAAAGTGTTACCGTAGCGCCTGCCTTTGATTACCTCTGACTGCCGGGCACCCGCAGCCCCCCCACGCGGGATGGGCTAAATTCAGCCGAGCCCTGCAAGCCGGGCCTCATTGAAATTGAATTGATACTTTGTGAACTTCATTTGTGAATAATGTGATCTGACAGGGACAAATGTGACGGGGAATTGTTTTCAAACCTCCTCCAAATGGAACTTATTATTGGGTAAATACAGATTCCTTTGTCTGGGGCCCTCCCTTCCACCCTGGTGTCCGGCTGAATATGCATCGGCTCTACTGGTAATTGAATTGGCAGCGGGGAGGGGAACCGACTACCCTCCCCAGACCATGGGGCAGTGGGCGCAGCGGCCTCAGAGGCTACCCTGCCTAAGCGCTCACTGCTGCCCAGCCGCCTGGACTCAGATGTCCTACACATTAATTTCCCTTTGCAGAACATAGCTCGGGCGGGAGCTCAAACCCAGTTAGCTGGATTGATGAAGCTGGCGAAAGGGTGGGACGCACGCTGATTCCACCTTTTCAGCTTCGATTAGCTCAGCCTGGAGTTATTCCCCGTCAGAGCTCCATTACTTGGTGTCGGCTGCTGGGGGGCCCTGGGGAGGGTCATGCCGCGAGGGGCCCAGGAAGGCTTCAGTGCAGGGCCATTATCCTAACAGGCTGTTCCCCAAAGAGGGCGGGCATCAGGCGGGGCTCAGAGCCCTGGAAAACCATGGCGCCTTGCACAGCCACCTGCTGACCCATCCACCTGTGCTGTCCTTTGCAACCAAGGCCATGGAGGGCTAGACCTGCTCTCTGCTCGCTCATTCAGTCATTCATTCATTCACTCACTCACTCGCTCATTCCCACCTTGCTCAGTGCTGGAAGAGAATGGCTGCCAGCGACCCTGAACAATCCCAGGATTCTTGGCGCTGCCGCGCGATCCTGGCTCACACTTGGCAGGCCTCAGAGTCCTTTGTCATTTGCTTGTTGCTATGGGACATCTTTAAAGCAAGGACAATGACAGCGACCTGCCTCCACAGATGGGAACCGGGGCCCAGGCATTGCCCCTCGGTGAGCTTTGCCATGGCCCCTAGCCACTTTCCCCTCTCCCCTCATCCCGCCAGTATGTCATCCTGCCTTCCAGAGCAGCAAGGCTTTTGTCTGAGACCGTGAGATCAGAAGAACCCTTCAAATAGCCGCTGCTCTGACCTGAACCTCTGCAAACCCACAGGACAGCAATTACAAATGACCTCCGTACGACCCCTTCCTTCTTCCCTCTTTCCCCTCACTTCCTCCTGATCAACAGTTGGATTTATTTTATTTCATTTTTTCTCTCTGAAGTGAAATTCATGCAGCCCCAAATTTAACCATGTTAGCTTTAACTTTCTGTGATATTTAGCACATAGCAGCCTTGACACCCTCTCCTACCAGCACAGAGCCTGCCTGCCCCGACCCACAGCCCCTTTTCACATATCGACGGAGCCAGGTTACATGTGGCCCCCTGTGCCTGGCTTATTTCAGTGTGCTGTCCTCTAGGTTTGCCCATGTGGTGGCATATGTCTTTTCTCGTGAGGGCTGTGTACTCTTTCATTGAATAGACAAACATTTTTTATTACAGTCATATATCTGAAGTCTAGGTGGATGTCGTAAGGGAAGGGGCAGGGAACACACCCACACAGTTAGATGGCCACCAGCTTCCCACTCTGATTTCTCTCCAGCCTTTGAAGGTCTTTTGTCCCTCCTCAAGAGCTGTGAATAGAAGAGGCTGTGGATTTCTGGGAAGGGTGACAGTCACCCCTCCCTGTTGCCCAGAGTCCCACGATCATGACAGCTCACCACAGGGCACTGGGAAGTCTGGTGTAGCTCAGACCCATTCCCTAGCTGACCCCAGAGTCACAGTGTCAGCTGCGGCTCTGGAGTGACCAAGGTAGCCCTGAGTGTCTGCAGACCAGCTAACCTTGTGCTTCAGACTTGTCTTGTCTCACACATGTGCAAACTAGTGACATAGCAAATGGCCAAAGTGAAAAGAGATGTTTCACGTGGCTTTCAGCCATACTGGGGGATTCTGTCAGACCCTCAGGAAGAAGGTGCAGGTGAAGCCCTCCAACAAAGTCTCTCATAAGACAAGGAAACCTCACCTCAGGATAGCAGGACACTCTGACTTCCAGCCACACTGACTCATGGATCTCATGGAGGCACTTCCCCAACTGAAGCTCCTTTCTCTGTGATAACTCCAGCTGTGCAAAGTTGACACAAACTAGCCAGTACAATTGACCCCTTGTCAACCTGACACACAAACATCACTAGTAAGCCTCAATCCTTAGTTCTTATTCATCCCCCAGATCTAAATTACTTTAAAAGTCCCACAGTCTTTACATATTAGAAGTTCCAGTATCTTTTAAAATACAAAGTACTTTAAAATTCAAAGTCCCTTAACTGTGGGCTTCACTAAAAAACTTCCTTCAAGAGGGAAAAATATCAGGGCACAGTCACAATCAAAAGCAAAAATCAATCTCCAACCATCCAAT
>NC_034602.1:26939360-26947847 GCF_900095145.1 Mus pahari
TGATCACTAATTGAGAAAATGCCTTACAGCTGGATCTCATGGAGGCATTTCCCCAACTGAAGCTCCTTTCTCTGTGATAACTCCAGCTGTGCCAAGTTGACACAAACTAGCCAGTACAGGGTGTGACCAAGAAATTGTCCTGAAATAAACCCTTTCCTTCCCAACTTGCTTCTGGTCTTGGTGTTTTATCGCAGCAGTAGAAATCTTGACTAAGGCATGTTTCCGGAGGTCTTAGCTTGTGTTTGATATGAGAATATTGATCCTGCAGTTTTAAAAAGGAAGCCACAAAGATGGACAGTCCTCAAGAGCTGCTTTACAAGGCATGACAGATCCAACCTCTTGAGGCAAGGCTCTCTGAGGGTGATATGACATGAGCCCAAGGCATCCTTACCTGTGAACCTCCCCACCTGTATCCATTCCCACCTGTCCACTGCTCACCTTCCTGCCTCCCCACCTGTATCCACTCCCACCTGTCCATTCTCACCTGCCTGCCTCCCCACCTGTATCCACTCCCACCTGTCCACTCTCACCTGCCTGCCTCAGAAAACCCAAAGACACCCCCTACACCCACATTCATCACAGGTAAAGCTGACGCACTGATCCCCACTCCACTGTCCTTGCCGCTGAGGCTAGCCATTTGCACCCTGGGCACCTGGGACAGTGTAATTATGGGTGAAAGCAGAGCTGAATTCACAGAAACCACACTCATGCCCATGACATGCTACTAGAGAATGAGCCTCGCTTCGGTTGAGTCCTGCCCTGAACTCACTCCCTCACCTGTCAAGGCAGCCTTCGCACCCTTCGTACTGGTCAAAGACCTAGAGAGAATAGGATTGGCCCAGCTTGAAGGCAACTGGGATCAGAGTGAAGACATTAGAAGAAACTGTACCTCAGCTGTGCTGTTAGAAACTCTGTTAACAGGCATTAAACACACAGGAAGGAAGGTTTTATACACTTTCTGAAAATAGTTCATAGATGGGAGTGAAAAGCATGTTAAATTTTTGAAAATTAAAGTTACTGTATTGGGTGCACACCACAGCATTTTAGCTACAGAGGCAGGAGGGCTACATAATAAGACTCTATCATGAACGGAAAAAAAATGTCACCTATTATCATGTTAAGAAGTAAGATCTTGGGCTGGAGAGATGGCTCAGTGGGTAAGAGCACTGACTGCTCTTCCAAAGGTCCTGAGTTCAAATCCCAGCAACCACATGGTGGCTCACAACCACCCATGAGATCTGATGCCCTCTTCTAGGGTGTCTGAAGTCAGCTACAGTGTACTTAGATATAATAAATAAATAAATCTTTAAAAAAAAAAGAAGTAAGGTCTTTGTGGACATGTGCCCTGGCAAGATCCAAGTGTGTCTTCATAGAAAACGCCTGGACATGGGTATCCATGGAAGCATGAAGGCAGATGTCGGGGCGATGTTTCTACAAATTAGGGATTGCCAGCTTCCTCCATGAGCTGGAGGGAGGCCAAGTGTAGAGTCCCTTGAACTTGACCCTGGCCCTTGGCATCCAGAGTTCCTCAGGCTACTTCTGTGTGCCGAGTGCCTCTGGTGGGCAGCATCCTACAGTGTGCTCTGTCTCCATGTTGTGGGGAAGGGTTTGACTGCCTGTCATCCTTCCCTCGGCTGTGTTGTGTAGCCCTGACACCCCATGGAGCTGTGAGCTCTCCACTTTCTATGTAGTTAGTGATAGTAACCTGGCTCTTATGGTCATTAGAGCCTTTTCCAATGCAGGGAGCCTTGTCCCCTGACCAACCTTGAGGCCAAATCATACTTCCATTGCTGTGTGAATGTTTTCTGTTCAATAAGCATGAGGATAGCAGCCCTGCCGGAGCAGTACAGTCAAGCCAGCCCCTCCTGGCAGGGTTGCTGTAGACTTCCACCCAAGGCATACTGAACCAGGTCTGCCCCACTTGGTGAAGTTGTCTCCAGGGCCATGCATCTAACCCAGGGCTGCTGGCTGGTATGGCACTACAGGCCCTTGAAGGATGTAAGAACACTATTCTGTAAACATTTCCTGGAAACAGCAGTGTCTGTAGCTGGGGACTGACCCGGTCCGATAGCTGGTGGCTTTCTGGTTCATCACCCAGAGCTGGCTTTCATTAAGGAGCCCAAGTTCCTGGAATGAGTCAGAACACAGAACAAATCAAATGAGATTTCTTCTTAGTCCTTCTTCTCTTTAACCGCAAACATATTTTCCTATGAGCCCTTAATGTCCCTGAAGAACAGGGGCTGGTGGCTCCGGGCATTCTGGACTCCACCACTTACAATTCCTGTGTGGCCACAGTGTCACTCGGAGGCCAGCTGCTCCTAGTGGTGCCTGCACACTCTGAGTCCTACAGGCTTTGGGGTGCAACCCAGTTTACTCAAGAGGGTCTTCCAACCATACCAAGCACTGCCTAATGCCACTAAAGAGTCAACTCCTATGTCTGCAGAGACCTGGGGCGGGGCTGCAACTGTCTGCCCTCTTCTTAGGACAGACCCAACGGCCACCTGACCCCGGTGTGCTCTCTGAGGTAGGATGTTGGGTGTGAAGGCCAGTATGTTCACAGATGGCAATCAGGGGTGTCTGTGGGATTTAAGCTGGGAAGGGGGTGGAGGTGACTCATGCACTGCCCTTGTATGTATACAAAGACAATATTTAATTTCTAGTCACAACTCCAGCTCCAGGGGGACCTGATGACTCCAGCCTCTGGGGGCACACCATAACACGCCTCCCATATACACACTTTATAAAAATTAAATTTTAGGCTGGGGGAGAGTGTCAATGGCCACCAAACCACAAGTTGCTGAATTCCCTCTTCTAAGAAGGACAGAAGACACACTGGTGAGCACTGTCACTTCCTAGAGCTCAGCCCACTTGCAGGAACCCACTGTCAGGAGTGTTTCCAGCTCTCAGGCACCACACAATGCTCTGTATCCTGGGAGTCCAGTTCAGACAAGCACCAACAGTGCCCAAATCCAAACTACAGCCCTCAGCCCACAGAAAGCACTCATTCCACAGTTCCCTCTCCACGAGGTTGGAATTCACAGTCACAGGCGCGCCTTCAGGGACATCTCGGGCTCCAGAAAGTTGCTCCTCGAGGCATTTCTGGTTTTTCCATTTATAAAGCAGAGCGAGCTTATAAATCAGAACAGTATTTATAGGAGACACACAGCTAGCAATAACAGGTTCGAGTGGCCAGTGTGTTCCTGTGACTATTTCATCTTCCACGCTAACTTAAACACAAGAAGAAAAGGCTCCGCAGCCCAGGACTCGGCTCGGCTGGGAGATTGAGTGCGCTCGCAATAATTCATAGACTGCTCACTTTCATTTTTCTGCTGCCCAGGAATTACATTCCACTATTAAAATGTGCTGTGACCGTGGGCGGTCCTCGCTTGTCGGGCACGGGAAGGGAGAGGACCCAGGCGGAGGAAGGGGTGAAGGTGGGGTAGAGGTTCCACGGCCTCCCGCCACCTGCTGGATGCACCACACACTGCACACTCCAGCCCTGGGGACAAGGGTCCACAGAACAGTTACCTGGTACCCACTAGGAGGCCAAGTTCAAGTCCCTGTGGCAGCTTCCTTCTTTTGAGGAGGCACTTGCTCTTAGACTCTAGCTTGATATACTGTCCCCAGCACAGGGGGCATATAAGCGCTGGTTGGCACCGCCTACTGTGATAACCCCGAAGACCCAGGAGTCAGAGGTTATGGCAGGATGATCTGGGGTACACACCAGAACGGTCTGGGATTCCCACCACTACAGGAGCCTGAGCCCCAGGTCTCTGCTACCGGGAGGCTAATCACTAAAATCTCAATGGGTGCTAGCTAGGGTCTGCTAGGCTGAGCATGAACTAGAGAAACACTGGCCTCCCTTCATATGCTCCCTCTCTCCGTGTAATGGGGATTCCGGTCAGTGGTAGAGGCAGGAGGAGTTAATTCAGGACCCATGCATTGTCCCAAGATCCTCAGAGACCCTGCCTACCTGACACTCCCTAAGAACTCACCAGGGCTAGTCAGAGGCTGGCCCTTCAGGACACTCCTCAGCTTGCTCTTCAGGGACCCCTCTGTCTACCCTCTCCAGACTGACAGTCCTGAAGCGGCTAAGCTGGGCAGTACAAGCCAAGCCCAGATCCCCTAGAAATGGGGTCAATACTGCTTCCCTCGGGAGGCCCCAACCTCAAGTCCAGCAATGGCTGAGCTGACTATCCCTCTTCTGAGTGGCCCCCAGCCCCAGAAGGAGTCAGTCCTCAAGACCCTATGACACTGGGACATTTTGAAAGAAGTCACAGCAGCTATTTTGGAAGTACCTGGTGAATGAACAGATGAGCGAACCACAGACTCCTACTGAAGAGAAGACGCTACCGAGTGTGGCCCCTGGAGAAACATCCCCTCCAAATCCTCTCCACAGGACACCCCACGGGAACCAGCAGGCACTTACCCACCCTACTTCCTGCTGCCCCGAGCCATGCAGAATCCCCTAAGAACTCTCTGGAAGCTCCAGCAAGCTGTGGAAGTGTCTGTGGGAGCTAAGCAGTGGGCAGGCCCAGGGCCTCAGACCCTTTGCTCCTCTCCTTTAACCACTGTGCAGGTATAGACAGAGCATCTCCAGTTACAGAGCACATTAAGCTGCCATCATGGCAACTGTGTGTTGCACGGCGTCAGGCAGCCCACGGATAGGCACGTTCTCTGAGCTCCCACCAAGAGATAGCCCCTTGGGCACAGAGCACCACTGTCCACCCCATCCAAGACACAGCTGACAGCCAGGTGGACTCTGAAGTGGGATAGAAACAGGCCAGGCCCCGTATCTGGGAGCTACACACATAGTGCAGCACCCAGAGCCAGGCTAAACCCCTAGCTTAGGACCACCGCCAAACTGGTGGGCAGAAGGGCAGTGTAGCTCCAGAGGGGGAGCAGGTCTAGACTCCCACATGTCTCAAATGATGGGACCATCCTTAGAGGCGGGCTGCCTGCCTCGGTGTGTTTAGGGACTGGAGTGTGGGGTGGGACAAGACACTTCGGGAGGCAAGTTAAAATGCCCTTCGAAGCCAAGGAACCCACCCCTTAGTCCAGGCCCCACCAGCCGGGCCCAGGTTTAGGGGCTCAAGCTCTAGGTTGCACTGACTCAGCAAAGAGTCTGGGAAGTCAGGAGATGGTGGGACGGGATGTCATGACCCAAGCTGGGAATTAGGCCCAGAAGGCCTGTGAGGCCACCTGAGCAGGGAGGGGACAGGATGGGGAAGCCTGAACCCTGAGTGCCATGTGTGACACTACAGGTAGCCAGCCTGGAAGGTTTGTCCTAAGAACAATGCCATATAGAGTCCCCAGACGGCTCTCTCCTTAACAGATGCCCTTAGCACAGAGTCCCTGTACCTTCAGGTGTCCCCAACAGAGGGTGTCTATGTTAAGGGAGCCTGGTACATCTTATTCCAAAGGGTCCCTATATCTAATCTAGGTGCCCCGGCAGAGTACGTCCCACACACTGACTTGTGGCTGACAGCTGAGAGCCCAAGTCCACCCAGAACTAAGACCTAAACACACCACTGCCATCCATCCTACCCTGGCCCAGAGCATGGCCTGCAGCAGAACTGGGATTGGAGGGATCCTCTGCAGAGCTCGGTCTGCAGTTCTGAAGTCTTGAGCACATGGCCTTGTGCTCCCAGCAGGAAGCTGGGGTTGGAACAAGATAGGGAACTGCAAATCAGAGACTGCAATCAAAGTCCAGTTCAGCCTGAATAGTCCACGGCCAGAGGGGCGAGGTCCAGATTCCTAGGCCAAGGTGGGAATGAGAGGGAGGCTTGCTAAGCTTCCCTGCAGAGAACTAGTGGGGCCAAGTATCCTCTACAGCCAACCACTTGAAGGTCAGGCTTCTTGCTGGTCTGATGGGGAGACAAGGAAAATAGGGTCCCTCTGCTTATGCCCTGCCAGGGCTCCAGGTCCTTCCCTGCCTCTCAGGTGCAGCACTGTCAGGAGCCAGGCAGGGCATGAAGCAGGGTGTAGAAAATAGGTGTGAAAGGCACACGGTCACAAGATGTTCCACAGCAGGGTGACACTCCCCCTCCGCCAGCCATCCGAGCTGGCTCAGAAACACAATATTCCTACGGTCTTTTTCATAAAGGTCTTTATAGGTTCAGAAATTTAAACACCGCAGAGCCTGAGTTGAATTGGAAAGCAAAAGTCTCTAAGCTTGTACATCTTAGAGGGAAAAAATTCAATTAAGTGGGATTTTAGCTGTTTCAATAAAATTGGACTCTCCCTTTTCAAGATAAGAGCTCTCCGGCATGGAGGAACCTTTATGAGCCGTGAGTATCCGCTTCTTCTAAACGCGTAATCCGCGCTCAGGACACAATGCCCACAACAGGAAATCAATGTATAGTAGAATCAATTTGAAAATATAAAATAAACTAATATATGAGTGGAAAATTGACTTCCTATGGATTAAAAGCTGCACAAATAGGAGGGAAAAAAAATCTCGCTTTTTAGCAGGAGGAAGTGGTTTTGTGGGGCGGGGGCCCAGGAAAGGCCTCTGCTTGCAGAACAGGTGTCAGACACAGCCTGCTGGTACAGGAGACTGAGCTGGCTTAGATGGAGATAAGATGTACAGGGATACAGAGTCACAAGCACATGTAAACACTCTCGCTGCGACCACCGATATTTTAACGGGATTCCCCTCAAAGGGACTCACAGCTGCCCCTCCAGTCTGTAGACAGGGTTGGCTGTGGCCCAGAGCAGTCTGTGATGGAGACTCAAAGGAAACCAGCCTCGTAGCTACTTTTAAGTGAGGTTGTTCTCCTAATCAACCCAGCTGGCCGGAAGAAAGAAACACTCCCCCCCCTCCATTTCCTAACTACTCAGAGGCTCCACAAAGATCCCTGACACTGGAGGATGACAACTGGGAGCACAGTCTGCAATTCCCCTGCAAATCCAGGAAGTGGCATGGCAGTGGCAACAGCTGTCATAATTGGAAATGATGCAACTGTCCCTTGAGCCCCAGCTGCCCCGACATGAGCTGTAGATCACCTGCACTCCTACACACAAACCACACGACACACCAAAACAATTAAATCAAATTTTAAAAAATTTGCACAGTGAAAAGCAGCCCTGCCCCTGCTCCCATGTCAGTTCAAGTGTTGGCTACTCAAAGACCCAGCTGCTGCTCTAAAGGGAGTCCACAAGCACAAGCCTGTGCCCAGGAGAGCTGGTCCTAGGCAGCTGAGGCACACCCACTAAGGACAGCAAACTAGAACTGTAGGCTGCACTCCACCTGGCACGCTCTGTGACTGTTGGTGCCCCCTAGGTACTTCCAGGACTCTCTGCCTACTTCTAGGCCGTCTGGTGCAGGGACCAGTTACTTAATATTTACAATGTGTGACCTGGCCACAGCCCCATGGTTATCATTTCTTCCTATTCACTTTCTGCCCTCTTTTCTTTGGTGGCCAGGACGATCCAAGACGACCTATTTATTAAGCCTCCTTGCTCATAAACCAGCCTTCTGACACTCTGTAGGTGCCTACTGTAAGGTGCCCACTTACAGCCAATTTACATGGCACTTGTAAGCTACCACCACAAGCTGCTGTGACTCTGGCCAGTATCAGAGAACGGCAGTAAGCGACGGTTAGGACTAGACTCTGCTGAGGGAGGGGAGACAAGTCTGTCCAGCCATCCTTCTGCTTATTCTGTGTCCTCCTCTCTTGGGGACAAGTGTGGAGACAGAGACAGATGGCAGAAGAGCGATTTACAATTTGGCCTGTTCTATTTCCAATTAAACCACAGACATTAGTTAATATGCAGGCTGGGGATCTCGGGCGGAGATAATGTGCAGTTAGCTCCATAAACCTCCTCTTGGAACAAATAATTTTGTACAAATTTGCAAACAGCAGGGTTTTTGTAAATAACTGTCATCTTTCTACCAGCGTGGCTGCCGATTGTGCGGTTTTTCTCCATGATAATTTAATGATGACCTAATTTACCTATTGTTGCTGGGTTCTGGGTGCAGTCAGTGTGATTGTCCAATTTAGACCCAAATCCATCCTGATGGTGCTAATTCATATTGACCAGTGTTTACAAATCGAGCTTTCCTCTTGTTGTGTCTGACAGTTCGTTCCACTAACAAGGCCATCTGTGTGTCCAGTGGACACTGCCTGGACGACTCAGCCACTCGCCCATCCTGAGCTTACAGCACACAACACGGATGGACCACATGTGGCTATGGAGAATATCTGGCTTTGACGGGGCAGACCCAGATATTCTGGGGATAAGGAGCTGAGACATGAAGGGCTGGTGATAATGGTTAGACAGGAGCGCAAGGGAGTCAACAATGACTGGCTAACTCATGCAGGGAGGGGTTGGTAGGCGGACAGGTAGTAGAAGGGTAGAGCTGTAGTTTGGATCTAGAATGCTTCCCCAAGCTGGGCGTGGTGGCGCACGCCTTTAATCCCAGCACTCGGGAGGCAGAGGCAGGTGGATTTCTGAGTTCGAGGCCAGCCTGGTCTACAAAGT
>NC_034602.1:26947877-26958851 GCF_900095145.1 Mus pahari
AAAAAAAAAAAAATTAGAATGCTTCCCCATGTGTTAAAGGTTTGATCCCTGTTTGGTAGAACCTTTAAGAGGCAGGAGAACTTTTCACTGAGGATGTTCCTTCAAAGGGACTATGGAATCCTGGTCCCTTTCTCATTTTCATTCCACAAATATAAGGTAAGCAGTTTTGGACTCTGCTCCTCAGTGTGCAATTGCAGGCCCAAAGCAACAGCATTAACCAATCAAGGACTAAAACCTCCAAAACTGTGAGTTCAAATAATCCTATTCTTTTTCATAAGTTGGTTATCTCCAGTATTTGCTACAGTTACCTCACACTGATAGAAAGCTGACTCACACGAGGGGTTCAAAGGATGGATGGATGGATGGATGGATGGATGGATGGATGGATGGATGGTGGGTAAGTGGATGGATGGGTTGATGCATACATGGATGGCTGACTGACTGGCTGGCTGAATGCATACGTGCATGCATGCTGGATGCACGTATGCATGCACAGATGAGTCAGGAGATGGCAAATCCGCGTGGCACATGGATGGATAGAAAGTTGGTGGGTAGGTGGATTCACAAATAGGAAGAAAGGCTGATAAATAAGTGGACTGTGAATGAGCAGCTGAATGAATAGATGGATGGTTATATGGTAAATGGATGAATGGATGAGCCAATATCGGGATAAATAGAAGGGTGGATATAGAATAGATGTATGGCCAAATACATAGATGAGTAGTTGAATATTTAGATGAATGAATTAGTGGGTGAATGGTTAAGTGAATGAATGCTTAGATATTTAGATGAATAGATATGTGGTACATGGCTGAATAACTAGGTATATGGATGATTAGATGAATAGACGGATGGATGGACAGATGGATGGACAGATGGATAGCTGGATGATATATGACTGGTTAACTAGGTATATGGATGGATAGACAAAGAGATGGATGGTACATCTGCTATTACATTATATGGATGCATAGGTGTTTAGATAAATATAGATGAATGGTACGTAGATACTTAGACGGTTGAATGGATGGATACATGCATAGATGCTTAGGTTGTTAGAAGCATGAATGGATAGCAGATCGATACATGGATGTATGGATAGATGTATGGATAGTTAGCTGGAGGAACGGAGAAGACAAATTAGTGTGAAAGTAGGCGAGTGGATACTTGGGTAGTGGGTAGACAGGAGCATGGGAAGCAGGGTGAGTGGATTGTTCAGAGTGGGCATGGTTGTGGTTTAGTGGACAGATGGGTAAATGGACATAAAGATTTAAGGAGTGTTGCTAGCCGGGCGTGGTGGTGCACGCCTTTAATCCCAGCACTTGGAAGGCAGAGGCAGGCAGATTTCTGAGCTCGAAGCCAGCCTGGTCTACAAAGTGAGTTCCAGGACAGTCAGGGCTACACAGAGAAACCCTGTCTCGAAAAACCAAAAAAAAAAGCTCCTAAAAAAAAAAAAAAAAAAAAAAAAAAAAAAAGTGTTTCTATGTGGGCGGGTTGTTATGTGGGCGGGTTGCTATGTGGGTGGGTTGTTATGTGGGTGGGTGGGTTACCTGCAGTTGGCTGGGACTGGGCTAGAGAACAGATGACAAGGGAGGGAGGGAGCACTTGTGGAGCACCAGAGCTGGGAGCTAGAGGAGAACTGACTGGAGGGGTGAATGCACAGGGAGGTTGACAGGGCAGGGGCTTGGCCAAGTGTCAGCTTTCTAGACACCCAGAGGTAACTTACTTTAAAAGTTTATTTAGTACATGGTTGAAGAGGTTTCAGGCCATGAGTGCTAGGCCCTGTTGGTCTGCGCTAGAGCCGTGAGCAGTCCCACGCCTTATGTCAGGAGCACCTGTCAGAAGTGGCTGTCCATCTCAGAACAGGTAAGCAAAAAATAGGAGATAAAATAGGCCCTGGGGCCCCAGTAGCCCCTTTAAGAGCATCCAGCAATGACCTAATTTCTTTCCAGCAGACTCCACTTCTCAAGTGGTTCCTGCCAATTCCCAACAGTGCCACAGGCTGGGAACCAATCTTTAACAAGTGAACCTTTGGGGCCATTTAAGATCTGAGTTCTAGAGCTGGTGAGATGGCTCAATGGGTAAGAGCACCCAACTGCTCTTCCGAAGGTTCGGAGTTCAAATCCCAGCAACCACATGCCACCATAACCATCGGTAACAAGGTCTGACGCCCTCTTCTGGAGTGTCTGAAGACAGCTACAGTGTACTTACATATAATAAATAAATCATTTTTTTAAAAAAAATCTGAGTTCTAACATCAGGGATGCTTTCTCGCCTCTCCCTGCAGATATAGGACTGGAGGCTTTGTTCATATTCAGAAACAAACCAAGAGTGGCTGTGACCCCAGGGCATCACAACACCTCCAACAGAAGTAATAGGGAGATAAATTAGGGGGCCTAAGGGGAGTATGTCCAATTCAGTGGGCTGAGTTTCTGAGGGTAGAAACAGGCAGGGTAGGGGTCGGGGCAGTATGACCTTTGAGCAGCAGAGTACATTGTGTATGTGATGGGGCTATGTAGGCTGTGGGTGAGGGAGGGACCTAGCAGCCCAAAGCAGGAAGTTCCCTACATTGCTGGGGAAGGTCCTAGTATTCAGAGCTCTAGGAGCTGGGCAGGGGTATGAGGTACACTGTCTTCTGTTCCACAGGTGTCTGAGGAGAGGGCAGAGCATCCCAGAGGCATCCACTGGAGGGTGCGTTACATCACTGCAGAGGCCAAAGCAGGATGGTGGGCGTCTCCCTCTATCAGTCAGCACTGTGTTGGCTTGAGGCAGAGTCTCTCATTGAACTGTCAGCTAAGTCTCTCATCCTTCAGCTAAGCCAATGCATTCTCGGGATCCCTCTCTACCCACCTGTGCTGCCATGTGCAGCTTTTCACATGGGTGCTGGGGATTAAAGCTCAGGCATGAGCTCAGGGTCAAGAGCAAGTGCCCTTACCAAGCGCCCTTTCGTGCTGAGCCACCCCACCAACCCGATTTTTTTAAGTTAGCATATGCTTTTTTTTTTTTTTTTTTTTTTAATCCCAGTAGAGCTTGCATAGGTGGATGTGACAGTTTGTATATGCTCGGCCCAGGAATGGCATTATTAGAAGGTGTGGCCCTGATAGAGTAGGTGTGTCACTGTGGGTGTGGGCTTTAAGACCCCCTCATCCTGCCTGTCTGGAAGCCAGAATTATGCTAGCAGCTTTCAGATGAAGATGTAGAACTCTCAGCTCCTCCTGTACCATGCCTGCTTAGATGCTGCCATGTTCCCACTTTGATGATAATGGACTGAACCTCTGATCCTGTAAGCCAGGCCCAAATATATGTTGTCCTTAGAAGAGTTACCTTGGTTCATGGTGTCCATTCACAGCAGTAAAAAACCAAGACAGCAGACAGAAAGAGCATTGAAGGCATGAGCATGTCCAAAGCTAGGCTCCCTTCTCTTCCTCCTGTAGCCTCAGGGCAGATACGGCTAAAGACCAGTCAGATTGGAACTAAGGCACTAGGTTTAATGATTACAACCCAAATCATTCTTGGCCTGGTCAGCACTTTCATTTGGGGTGGGAAGCAAAAATGGGGCAGGTTCTGTGACTGAGATGGAGACATGGACTGGATGGGGTGAACACAGGTTGCCTGGACGTCCCTCAAGCTATCCAGGATGTGTCTGTCAGAGGAGACAAGCCACTGTCTACCATAATCCCAAACTGGACTTCCTGGCACAAGGCCTCATGCCTGTCCCACGCTGAGTCTGATCCGTAATTATGATCAGCATCCCAGACCCAGAAGAGAGAGCTAGGGTTCGTGTTCCCTCCCAAGCTCCTGGAAGTAGCTCTTCCAGTTTGCCTGGACCCAGCTGAGTCGGAGCTGCCACAGTGTAAGTGTGGCCTGATGCAGAGCAGAGACCACGAGAACCATAATGGGTACAGTCACAAAAGGCGTCAGGAAGCCACAGGGCTCCACGTCACAACCAACGGCTCAAATGGTTCTCTTGCTTTAGCTGTTTGCTCTTAGCTCTTAGATGCAACACACGATGGTGATGCTTTCTGCTCTTTTGCAGGGTTCATTTTGCGAGTTGCTTATGTGACCCGATCTGTATAAATTTAGTGACTCACACAGATCCAGCTACTACTAAGCATTGCCCAGAGCCCACTTCTCCTCTGGAAAAAAAAAACAAACATGTCCCTACTCTCTGGTGCTTGCGTCTGGGAACAGGAACAACCTAGCACAGGACACCTGCAACTTGGCTAAAAGCTGTTGCTGTGGAAAGTGATGGAGGATGGGCGGGGCTTCAGCGTGATGTAGTAAACCACGGGGACTCTGGTAGCTACTGTGGGATTCTGGGAAAAGGCAGTGAAGTAAAAACCAGAGAGAAGAACGTGTAAGGAGGGTCACTGAGGACAAGGAAGGATCTCCAAGGCCCCACTATACACTATATTCAGCAACGGGCCAGAAATCACCACAAAAGCGGCACTCACTAACTGCTGTGTCGGAGGCAAGGGAAGCAAGGGTGGCCAGGGATGGGCCTGTGGGGACACATCTTGGCGCTGAAATTGCTGTAGAATAAACGGGCAAGAGAGGAAGGGGAGCTCCCAGAGAGATGAGTGGTCCTGGAAGAGGGACAAAGCCCTTGGGGGAAGTTGTGAGGACAACTTGGGGGGAGTTCACATCTGTCCTCAGCCATGTTGGACATGAGAAGCCTGGGGGTGTCTTGGAAGAGTTAAGAGGCCTTTGGGTATCCAGCCCACAGTTCAGGAAAGCGTAGCTGGAGAAGTGGGGATCGTCAGCGCATGCGCGGAACGCTAAGGCTGAACCGAGTGGGGCGTATAGAGGCCAAGGGAGCTGAGACTCCGGAGCAGCCATGGGCAGTGAATGGAGTTGGAAGCAGTAAGCCCCAAAGCCACAAGCACGCTTCAGAAAAGAAGAGGTGGCCCAGCTGTTTTCATGTGATTATGGGAGCCTGCGTATTTCCATTTCAGCATCTCTGAGCATGTGTATTCCACGTGTACACGTGGGACTCTGTGTATGGGATGACATACCCCCAGGCTGGCTCCACACTGTCTCAAGGACAGACAGAGCAAGTTCGTTCAGAGTCAAGGCTGTCTCAACTACCAGAGGGGCTGGACATCAGAGGTCACATAACTGCTCCTACATCCCATAAGGGGCTGTAAATGGCCCCCTCTATAACCTGGTGAGTCAGGTCCCAGTACAGTCCCCACCTTGGTCCTCACAGTCCCAGACCCTCACTGTGGATGCTACAGTCCTTGTCAGGGCTTTGTATATAGGTCTATCCTGGTGTTAAAAGTTCCGGGCCAGACAGGGGTGGGGTCCTGAGGTGGCTGACGACACACTACCCAGACCCCCACGAACACAACCTCAAGTGTCGATTCCACGTGACTAACTCATTGATTGCCTCGCCTGGGTTAATTAATTAATTAGGGCAGTGCAGAGGCCAGTGGGTTGGGCCTAAGGAACGGATCCTCCACCGGGAGTTTTATTAGTACATAAAATGAGTGTTTAAAACCCACACGGCTGCGAGTGCGCTGTCTCGGCTTTTCATTAAACAAACCTATAAAATTACTTGCCTCATTATGTATTTTCGCGACTTCCTTTGCCTCCGATGCTCCCTCCCTGCCTGCCTCCCGCTCTAAGTGCCTATTTGAAATCAATTTCTCTAATAATGGGCTTAACGAGCTCATCAATTAGGGCTGCCATAACCGAGTGTCGCCGGCTCCCGTTATCAGTTAAACTCTGGAACTAATTTCCATGCTCCATCTATCACGGGGCGTCCACGACGTCTGGCTCCTGCTCCGGGACGATAGGGAGACCCCAGGCCCTTCCCACTGGCCATAGACATCCATGGGAGAGGACAATAAGGACAGAGAGGCCCACCTAGCCCAGGCTTGGGCACGTGGTGTGGCCTCCACCAGCCCAGCGTAATTAGCAGTAACGGATGACAGGGCAGCCCCGATAAGACCTTCCACAGAGCAAACCCCATCCTGCCTTCTCACACTCCGGGTGACCACCTCAACCCTCAACTCTCTGTCTCCCCACATCCTTGGGATCCCCAAAGCAGATCTCCTCCAAATATCCAGAGTTGGAGTTGGAGCTGGACCTGGACCTGGAGCTGGCCCAGGAATGGTGAAAGAAGCTAGAGGAAGGCAGGAGTCCAGGAAGGGGCCACTAGAGCAGAAGGTTCTAGAAAGCTCTGCTGGGATTGTCCAGAAGGGAACTGTCAGGACATCTAGGCTTCCTAGCAGAGAAGGATCCATGATCCAAAAGTGACCTGTGGAGCAAGGGCCAGGACCAGGGCAGCATCAGGACGGGCTTACATATATGCAGTATAGGCTCAACACAGATGTCTGAGCAAGACAGATGTCTCTGCTCTAGCTAGGTGGGTCTCACGTGGACAGCAAGGCCCCAAGATGCTACCAGTTACACATCCTATCCCTGCTCCAGGTTGAAGTGGGCGCTAGAGATAAGAACCCAGTCCTCCCTCCCACATCTTCCCCACGGCCTGGGAAGCCCAAGCTCCTTGCCCTCATCCTCAGGTCAAGCTGACTGAAGCCTAGAACCCAGAAAAATTTAGATCCCCCTGGCCCAGATGCATGGCCAAAGAAAGCGTCACACAAAGTGTCCCTCAGTGGCTGGTTGCAGCCCCCATGCCTACCAGGAAGATGGCTGAACAGCATTGAGGGTGAGCAGTAAGGGGATGGGAGGCAGGCAAGAGGGCCACTGAGCACCCACCCACCTGAGGCCCAATCCCAGGCTGGGGGGAAGGGCGCTGGCCCCTCCAGGTGGTGAGGGGCTTGCGTGTCACCGCTTAGCCTGCTGCTCCTTGCGATTTGTCATAATCAGTCAGCTTTTCTCATTAGCGAAAAGCCATTAGCTTGGTTTTATCAGCAGCTGGAGGGATGGCTGGCAGGCCCCGGCCCTTTCAGAGCACCACCCCCAGGCTGCCCACGAGGCCACTAGCAGAACAAGTTGGAGACCACACTGTCCCTAAAACAAGCTTGGTGCCTTCTGAACCAGCTCTGGGCACCCCTGCCTAGACTTGGGGAGAACTGAGCGGGGGGGGGGGTTCAGGAGATAGCCCGGGGGTTGGGGGGGAATACCTCCTGCATGTTAGCCCATAGAAATCAAGGTCATCACACCATGCAGGCCACCAGCCCAGAGGCCTGCCTAAGGACGAGGACTAAGGCGGAGATAAAGCTTCTGGGGGTGAGAAAGCGAGAAAGTGAAAGCACAGGTGAGGGCAGGACCAGGGGCAGTGCGGAAGGAGAAGAGCTGAGGGCTAAAGCTGTGGCTGCCTTCTCACTGGAGTGTGCCTGGGGGGAGAGGCGAGAGGAAGAGTATAGTGGGAAGGGAAGGCGGAGCCTAGGGACACGGGGAGACTCTAGGAGCTGGAAAGGGTCCGAGAACCTGTAAGGCAGAAATGTTGAAGGAGTGTGGAGGGGAAAGGAGGCCCTTGGAGGGATCACTGAGCTGGAGACCTAGCGAAGCAGGTCCCAGGCAGCTGCAAATACAACCACAATGGGGCCAACACCCTCGGGCATGCCTGCACATCTGCTTTCATAAGGGACTCCTCCTAAGTCCTTTTTAAAAAAGATTTGTTATTTTCAATTATGTGTAAGTGTGTTTGTGTGTGTGTGTGTGTGTGTGTGTGTGTGTGTGTGTGTGTGTGTGAGAAGGTGGCCTTGATGGCCAGAGGGGTTGGATCTCCTCATCCTTTGTACCAGTGGTTCTCAACCTTCCTAATTCTGTGACCCCTTAATACAAGTTCCCCATGTTGTGCTGGTCCCCAACCATAAAATTATTTTGTTGCTACTTTAAAACTGTAATTTTGCTTCTATTATGAATCATAATGTAAATATCTGATATGGGGGCTGGAGAGATGGCTCAGGGGTTAAGAACACTCACTGACTGCTCTTTCAGAGGTCCTGAGTTCAGTTCCCAGCAACCACACAACCAAGATGGCTCACAACCATCTGTAATGGGGATCTGATGCCCTTTTCTGGTGTGTCTGAAGACAGCTACAGTGTACTCATAAACACAAAGTAAATAAATTTTAAAAAAAGAAAGAAAGAGAGAGAGAGAGAGAGAGAGAGAGAGGAAGGAAGGAAGGAAGGAAGGAAGGAAGGAAGGAAGGAAGAAAGAAAGAAAGAAAGAAAGAAAGAAAGAAAGAAAGAAAGAAAGAAAGAAANAAGAAAGAAAGAAAGAAAGAAAGAAAGAAAGAAAGAAAGAAAGAAAGAAAGAAAGAACTGCAGCTTCTGTTTGAAAAAAAGGAAGACAGGGTGCATTGTGGGAACTGCGACAGTGAAGAAGCCCTTCCTCCAGAGCTCAGCTGAAACTTCTTGCCAGCTGAAAATCAGGAATTACAGCACACCAGGCATAATGGCACTTAGGAGGCAGAGGCAGGAGATCTCCGTGAGTTCACAGCCAGTCTGATCTATATAGTGAGTTTTAGACCAGCCATGGTCACTTAATGAGACCCTATCAAGAAAGAAAAAAAGAAAAAGGAAGAGGAAAAAACTACAGGACAGTGAACATTTGCTCCCTTCTCAGCCTAGAATTTTCTAGAAATCTCACCAGAAATCCTATTCGCAGAGAAAGCATGTCCCAAAGCCAGCTGTAATACATCCCAACCCAAAGCATCTTTGGAGCCACCCTGTAATCTTATTTATCCAAAAAAAAAAAGGAGTTTCTTTGCACCCCTTTGAGATGCAACTGGACAGGCCAACAGCATTTACATACTAATCCTGAAACAATTAACTGACCTGAGGAGCCCAAACTGGGTAGGCCTGGCAGGTGGGACCAGGCTGGACCACCGCAAGCAGGCGAGCAGGCAAGCAGGCAGAGAAGCAGGCCCGCGGGCGAGCAGGCGGGCAGGCGGGCTACAGAGGAAGCTGCCCCACCAGTGGCTTCTCACATTATAGGCAATGTCCCCGACTCAAACCCTGTCCTTACATGCTTGTTCTGGGACATGGCCACCTGTAACATACACACAAACAACTCTGCAATCCACTGGTCCCCAAGAGCGATCACAGGGAGATCAGGTAAAGGAGTAATGACCATGAGAGTGCAGACTTTTATTCCCTGGTTGTGGGCAAGGGAGGGCGGCAGGGGGATAGTGCCTACCCCTGAGAGTCTGAGAGGTCTCAGCTCACAGGGGACCATGGAAGGAGGGAGCAATGGCTATGGCTGGAGNCTCTTGGCCATTAACCAGCTGCTGCAGTCTGCAGCCAGGGTGTCTATGACCCAACTAATGGAGAAAGCCCTGCCTGCAGCCGGAGGGGAAGCAGATGGGAGGCAGAAGGAAGACAGTTTAGTTTTTCTTTTCTTTTTAGATTTATTTATTATTATATGTAAGTACAGTGTAGCTGTCTTCAGACACACCAGAAGAGGGCATCAAGTATCATTACGGATGGTTGTGAGCCACCATGTGGTTGCTGTTATTTGAACTCGAGACCTTCAGAAGAGCAGTCAGTGTTCTTAACGGCTGAGCCATCTCTCCAGCCCCTCTTTTTTTTTTTTTTTTTTTTTTCCCTGAGGCATGTTCTTATTCTGAAGCCCAGGCTGGCCTCAAACTCACAATAACCTTCCTGTCTTAGCTTCCCAAATGGGATTAAAAATATGAGCTACCAAACCCAAAAAAAAGCAAGAGCCTCCTACGGAATAGAAATCCTAACCCATTCACCACTTTGGAGCGTAACTGAGGCACCTGAGTCAGAGGGACAGAGGGACAGTAGGACAGAAAGACTTTAGATCCCCTTCCTCCCCAGGGTTAGGTGAGTGGAGAAAGATTAATCTGCAGGGGAAGAATAACTTTACTGGGAGGCGCACATGTATGGGAGGAGCATCTGCAAAGGAAGACAGTGCAGGAGAGGGAGGACTGCTGGGGTCAGCATGCCTGCAGCAGAGCAGTATCTGCAGAGGTGGCGTGTCCATAGAGAGCAAAGGCGTGTTGGGCTGGTGTCTGGTCATCAGGTGCTTTCTGCTGTAGATCCCCCAAGAAGAGGAGGCACTTAAATTGTCCAGAACTACAGAGAGAGGCAGGATGCCTCTGTAGGGGCACTGGCTATATGTCCCCACACTTTTCTGCCAACCAACCATCCTTAAGCAAAATGGGACTTTTTTTTTTTTTTTTTTTTTGCATGGAATACCTGCGTGCTCACACAGAGGAGCCACTGTCTAAGCTGTCTACACTCCCTTGCCTCAGTTGCCCTTTCTATAAAGTGTGAGTGCCTTGGGGTGGGATTCTGTGAGATGACAGGAATGCAGGACCCAGGATGGGTCTGCTGGGAAACGGCTAGAGAGAATGGCCGGGGGAAGAACTGCACGCAGCAGGGCTGGTGACTCTCCAGAGAAGTGACAGGGAAGGGCAGCACAGCCCATCAGCAGAAACATCAGGCTCCTTGAGGGCAGAAGCACAGTGAACTGGGAGGACAGGAAGCCTGAACCAGAGGTGTGGCTCCGTGTGCGGGAGTCTCCAGAAGAGAGGGCTCTTCACCTGGCGGAGCCTCTAAATGCCCAGAGTCTAAGTGGGAAAGTCCCCAGGAGGGGAGTCCAGACATGGGGATCTCCAGGGATATGGGGGTCTCCAGGTTAGGGGGGTCTCCAGATGAAGGAATGTCCACGCTACAGGAGGTATCCAGGTGAGAGTCTACAGTAGAAGGATGTGCTGTTAGTTTTTGTCAACTCAGCATAAATTAAATCACCCAAGAAGGAGAGGGTTTGAGAAATTGCCTCCATAGACAGGCCTGAAGGCCTGCGGGTCACGTAAAGCAGACTGAGCAAGTCATGGAGAACAAGCCAGCAAGCAGCGCTACTCCTGGCTGCAGACTGCAGCAGCTGGTTAATGGCCAAGAGNCTCCAGCCATAGCCATTGCTCCCTCCTTCCATGGTCCCCTGTGAGCTGAGACCTCTCAGACTCTCAGGGGTAGGCACTATCCCCCTGCCGCCCTCCCTTGCCCACAACCAGGGAATAAAAGTCTGCAC
>NC_034602.1:26959112-26965513 GCF_900095145.1 Mus pahari
AAAAAAAAAAAAAAAAAAAAAAAAAAAGCCTTCCTGGTAGCAGCAGGAAAGACCGACTGTATAGTAACCCTGTTTTTTCATTTTATTTCTTCTCCAGGAATCTCCCCCACCTCCAAGTTGCTTTCGGTCAGTATTTTATCACAGCAACAGAAAGCAAGTTATTATAAGGAGTCTGCCTCTGGCCAGCTTGCTCTGGCTGGCTCCAAGGGCCCCACTTTCAAAGGTCCCAAGCTTGGACAGGCCTGTGTGTAACCCTTCCCTACATCCTGTCCCAGCCCAGTCCTTTGGCAGGGACTCTGGACTGAGGGGTAATGGTGAAGGGGCTTCCCTAGAGAGGTCTGTGGATCTGAGGTCTGTGTCCAGCCTAGCCCTGCAACATGGAAGGTGTGCCGAGATCTCTAGGATGATACGTGCAGTTCCAGCCTCTGAAGGGAGAGGGCAGGGCATAGTGGTGGGGCTCCTTGGGATTGCAGCAGGGGTACCCCCTGTCCTGATCCTACCCCAACTCTGGATGAATTCTAAGAAGACCTGAGTCTCCCCAGCCCCTTCCCTGGGGCATTTGTGCCCGAGATGCTGAGACCACAGTCTGAACCAAAATTTGAAAGGGGTGGAGAATCCCGTGACAGCTGACATTGTTACCACAGCCATAGACTCCCAGAGAGGGGCAGCCAGAGAAGCATCCCGAGTGTGTGGTGGTGTGGGGATCCGGGTGGGGGACCTGCCTGGACAATTCTTCTCTGTGGGGGCTCAAAAAGAAAAGCCATCCCTACAGGCTGAGAGAAAAGTCTGGAAGCGGGTGTCAGGACAGCTGCTGAGCCCTGGAAGTCCTCCAAGTCCTCACCTGCCAACCTTTCCTTGGGATTCTGGCAGTCCTACTACTGTGTCTTGTAAGCCCAGCCAGCTCACCCCAAGCAGCAGGCTGGCAGGGACAGGGTTAAGAGCATGGTGCCTCCCCCGTTCCTTTGAAATGGCTCCCTGGTTCCGGAATGACTCTGGCTTCCCCTCTTAATCTGTATTTTACGAGTGAGAAGCTTTGCATTATGCAAATCGTTAGATAGGAACAGGTGACATTTCAGCAAAGAACATGAGCAGGCGGCGGGCCGGCCGGGCGGGCTGCTGATTTAGACATTAGTATTTGTCACTGGGGTGGAGGGGGCGGCGGGACTCGGCCGCAGGGGGCTCCTTGCACCTTAAGGTGGAAATCTCAATTGGGGTAGGCCCTGAGCTGTGCTCCAACAGCTATCCTCTCACGGGAAGCAGGGAATAGTATCTGCACCCACAACCCCCCAACACACGCGCGCGCGCACACTCACACACACACACACACACACACGTAACAACATCTCCTGGAACTCATGGCACCTGTGGGCAGCGTCAGAACAGCCCCATTGTGCTGATTAAGGAAGCCTAGGCTGAGCAGGGCTGGGCAAGCCAATAAGGGTCTACCCCACACTGTACCGTCCCGGCCCCAGCTGTGACACCCCCTGCTTTTGCACATCCTACCCCACCGCTGCCACCTCCCAACCTCACGGTTGGCGCTGGGCGCTTTCCTGGTCAGGCCTGTGTGGCGGCCATCCATCATCCCAGCCTCCGAGGCAACCACCGTCCGTTTCCTGGGAAGTTGCTAGAGAGGAAATGGACGGAACGCGAGGCCACTGCACTTCACAGCTTGTCTTTCAATTTTCTAGCTGCCTGCCGCTGCGTGCGCTCGCTCGCTCGCCATGCTCGCCCTTGCTCCTGAACACCACTGAGCTTGGATAGGAATTAAAACAAATGCGGTGCTCCACCACTCTCAGGCCTCCAGGGTCCAGGCGCTGGTGACCGCCAAGATAAATTTCCTTCTGGAGACTCAGAAAGCTAGGACTACTACCACACTTGCAGGGTGGAAACTCACCTCAACCGGCAGTGTTGTTCCCAGACCGGCGTTGCTCTCATGTAGGCCAAGGAGAGCGGGAGGCTGACCTCATTAGGCTCCTCATTAGCAGTTTGAACCCTGAGTCTGGGTGACCTCTGCTGACCTCAGATTCCTCTAGTTCAGACCAGTTGACACAGCAATGGAAGTCCCTTCTCGGTCTTAAGGGAGCAGGAGCTGGAGTGATCAGGATTGGAAATCCAAGCTGGAGCCACAGTGTGTACTGCAGGCCCTTAGGAGTGGGTGGGACAGTGACATCTAAATGACAATTAGAGAAATTTGCCACCATTAACAAGACAATCTGAAAATGTCCGGTCCGCCAGAAAGCAGGAATGCCTAGTAATCAGGGTGAGAGTATTCAGGAAGTGAGGGGACCTCTCTGAGGGCCTGACTCTAGTCTCTGACAAAGGGACAGAATTGAGGATGAAGAGGTCAGACCAAGATGAAACAGAGGCCACGAGTGCAACAACCCCACCCCCACCCCGGCACAGCTTCAGGCATTTGCTTATGTGTTTGAACCGGACTCCATTTTGACTCTGCGGGCTTCCACAACAGGGTAGGGCCAAAGATGGTGCTGTCCTTCCTATCTCGGAGGAAAGTCCGCCTCCTGAGGTGGCTAAGCTAACTCCATGCAGCCTGGTGGATCTCCCTGAACCTTCGGGCCCCACACCCTGCTTCCCAATGAGGTGTCTGCCAGCCTCCTGTTTTCTGAACCATTTCCAGGAGACACGGTGGGGGGGGCAGGCATGGAGATTAAGGCCAGAACCCAGGAAAAGCACGACCATAACTTCTTCCAGAGCCTCTGCATGTCTGGACCTCTTATGCACTTGCTGCATGGAGCCTCCCTCCCTCACCCAGCCTGAGGGGCCCACGCGCAAGGTGAGACCTGACTCCAGCTTCCCTGACTCTCAGAACTCTATCTCCAGGCCAGAAGGTTCCTACCACAGAACATAGTCTTAGCCCCCCCCCCCCCGTGTGGAATGTGGCTCTTGTGGGCCACACACTTTGCTTTCTGGCTGGATGAGTGAAGTGTCTTTGTACAACTTCAGAGCTGTGGCTCAGCAGCCCCCCCCCCCCCCCAGCATAGCAGCTCTTCTCAGCAGAGGGTGAGAGCAAGGAGGGTCAGGCCTAAGATACCTACAGCTATCTGCCACTCAACCACAGACACAGGTACCAGGGAGCCAAGGCCACCGGCGTGAGAGAGATGGGTGGGTGACCATTAGAAGCTCTGCTTTAAGCTAGGCTCAAGGTCACCAGCGAAGGCTAGCGGAGAAACCGCGGGTAGCATCAGCCCCGCCCAATACACGGGGTAGGACACTGCCAGGTGGGCTCCCCTCTGAGTCAGAAAGGAGCGAACAATTTTTGGCCCTGCCTCCTGGATTTCCCACCTCTGGGCATGTTCCTGCTTCACCCCCTGCCCCTTGGGTACCGCTTCTCCATCCCACCACCTTCCATCCAGCCCCTGTCCGCTACAGAACAGTAACCCACAGAAGATGCGACCTTAATAGCTGGCAATGGATGAGTCTCAAGCCTCAGACCCTCTATGCACCTCCCAGGACACTTGGCAGTTCTCCAAAGGGTGCTAGATTAAACAGTGCCACTTAAAACAGTCCCCACAAGGGAGAGGCAACCTACAAAGGGTAAGCGGCTCCGGTACGAGGAAGTGCTGGAGGCTGGAGGAGCCCCCGACAAACATCTCTGCTTCTAGAGAAGTGTTTGGCTGTGGCAACTCTCTTCATCTTAAGTCCTCCAGTGCAGGGAATGTGGCTTGCCCAGAGGGGAGGTGTGCAAGCTCAGAGCTTGGCATGCTTCTGTGCCTTGGGCTCTTAGGAGAGCAGGCAACAAGACTTCCTGATCTTTCCCGGGTGGCCCAGAGCACCAGCTGCTCCTTCCTACCTGTGCTGCCCGCCACAGAATAGTAGGGCACGCCATAAACTCACAATGAAGGGAAACTCAGACCCAAACCGAACAGTTCTCCTCCTCAGGCACTCTCTGAGGGCAGAAGCCGCATGTGATAAAGGGGTCCCTACCCTACCTGCCTGGAAAGAGCTGAGACTCCTCCACCTCAACCCCCAGGGTTCCAACAGCTGAAGCTCCCACCCCCAATCCCGTCCAGAGGAGGAGGAGGAGGAGGATCGCTAGGCTCAGCAGTGACATTTAAGAAGAGAAGAAAGGGGCGGCCGCTCCAGCTCCAGCACGGGGCAGATCTGAATTAGCATGAGAAAGGGGCCGTCCTTATCACCCAGGCCTGTGGAATGGACGCTCTCATCCTTGTCCCTTTGTCTACTGTCAATAATCACTTACCTTCAGGCCCATAAATGCCATTCTTGGGGTGTCCATAAGCGGCCAGCTCCTTTTTAAATTAACAGGTAGAGATATTTACAGGCTTCTATGGAGGGTGATGATGGGAGAGTAATGAGCTGCCACTCCAGCTGCCCAAACATAAGAGAGCCCCACCGCATAGTAAGGGCTGGGCCTCCACAGCCCCACCTGTGAATGGGCATGGAACCACTGTGCCCCACTGCAGAGAGCATAGTGCAGCCAGGTCCTAGTCACAGAAAGGCACAGGGTGGGGTCCCCAGTGCACACTCAAGACACAGCTGTACACACTCATTCCTCACACAGTTAAAGGCACGTCCATACACACAGCTTACATATACACACATGCATGTACACACTTGCATGCCCCTCAACAATCCCAGAAGCTCCTCAAAAAACTGCTTCTCACCCCTGACTCCCCACCTAGGCTGTCAGGACAACTTCAAGGCCACCCCACTCCAGCTCCTGTTTATCCTCAACTTCTTCCTCATCCCCAGCTTCCCCCTCATCCTCAGCTCTCCCTCATCCCCAGTTCTCCCTCATCCCCAACTTCCCCCTCATCCTCAGCTCTCCCTCAACCCTAGCTCTCCCTCATCCCTAGCTTCCCCATCAACCCCAGATCTCCCTCATCCTCAGATCTCCCTCATCCCAAGCTCTCCCTTCATTCCCTACTCCTCCCTCATCCTCAGCTCCAACCCACCCCTCCCCTCCCCACCCCAGCTCCTCCTTCTTTCTCAGCTCCTTCCCCATCCCTAACTCCTCCTTTCAGCTTCTCCCTCCCCTTAGCTCCTCCCTCTTTGATAAGGTTTCTTTTTGTTTGGTTAGTATTTTGAGATGGGGGGGGGCGGGTGTGTGTGTGTGTGTGTGTGTGTGTGTGTGTGTGTGTCTCACAATGTAGCCTTGGCTAGCATGGAACTCACAGAAGTCCACCTGCCTCTGCCTCCTGAGTGCCATTTGGGCTTGTCTAGTATTTGCTTCCCACCAAAGACATCTCTGAGTCAGTGGCTGCACTTGCTTTTCAGGCCACAGCCACACCCCTCAGTGCTCTGGAGCACACCACACATCACTGAGCCCACCTCATGAGCCCCCGGGGTGTTTCTTGGTTTCTGCTGTGAAGAGACCCAGGCCTCTTTTCACCCAGAGATGGCCTCTAGACCCACCTGCCTCCCTCTTCTCTGACCCTGAGGACAGGCATTGAGCCCAACCTGTCCCAGGCCCTCTCCTAAGATCCTGTGGTCCTGGACCCCAGGGATTCGGTGAGTCTAGTCTGCTCTGCCAGGGAGCCAGAAGTGACTTGGAATGCGAATGAGCTGCCCAGCTACAATGACCTCCATCCCTGTTTCCCTCTGTGACAACACTCTTGGCAGAGAGGTTAAAAAAGTGAGCGAGAGGCAGGTGATAGGTGGCTTCACCACAGAGGCTGCAAAATAACATCCCAACAAAGCGAGACCAGGGGCATCCCGGGCAAGAAAGGGTGCATGCAGCTAGCTGCAGGTTCCGTCTGCTCTGTCTGCTCTGTCAAGGGCAACGGTGCAGTCCACCCCTGAGCACGGAATGCCAGCTGGTTCCTAAGAAGAGGAAGGTTCAGAAGGAGGTACTGGGTGTAGCTGGGTATATTTAAACAGGTGCTGTGTGGGCTTGGGGTCCCATGCATATTCAGGCCCCTCTGGCTATCCCTGACCCAGAAGATGGCTTTGTGGATTCTACACTATTGCATCTCTTCCTGCCTCAGGCAGGAAAGCAAAGAGGTAGGGTAAAGACACCACACACACACACACACACACACACACACACACACACACACACCTCCCCAATATCCCAAACAGTGGAGTAGGCATAAGGAAGCTGTCCCCTGGGGATTCAGATGCAAGGGAGAGGGAGGAACGAGAACATGAAAGGATAGGAGGGCTCTGCAGGGAGAACTGGAGGCTATCCTCCATCAGTGTCCTGGGGTCTTGGGGTCTTGCCTGAAAATAGGCCCCATGCATATCCAGATAGAAGGATATCTCATGCTTACAACTGAGTCTGAGCTAGGCTACACTGGTCTGTCACCTGTCCCACAGCCAGCCAGGTGGCCCTTGGGTCCCAAGGGACCAATCTCCCTTAGGGCTAGAGTAAATTAAGAGATGAGGTTGGTCAGGCCATGGTGGTGCACACCTTTAATCCCAGC
>NC_034602.1:26965588-26979157 GCF_900095145.1 Mus pahari
AAAAAAAAAAAAAAAAAAAAAAAAAAAAAAAAAAAAAGATGAGGTTGGAGCAAGATGGCAACTAAGGCCAAGCCAAGAAAAAGGATAGTCTTGGAGGATAGTGAGATCCGAAGGCAGGTCTGTTAGGCCCCTCACGGCCCCCTGCAGTCTTGCTATCCAAAGGGCGATGAACCCCTGGGCGTGGCTACGGGCTCCCTCCGGGGCTGGTAACCGCCGCAGCAGCATCCCACACCGCAAGCCTCGGCTCCACCTTAAATGGGTCTGATCAGCGCTGCACCGGTGAGCACATGCTAATATTGGCTCCAATAAAGAGCAAATCAGGACCCAAGTCGACTCGTCTTATCGCACAGTCAGAACTGATGGCTTCAGAAGTCATAAAGATCCCATTTAATCTCGCGCCTATCTATCACACGGCCGCCTTCATCCTCTTTGTGCCGGGGTAATATGTGCTCATTACGAAAGCAAAACAGATCTGGCATGAATAAACGCGGGATGAAGTGCTCACTCGCAACGTGACAGCATGATCAGTGGCGGCAGTAATCGCAGAGAATCGAGGGCTAAATTATTCCATAACCGTGATTTGAGGGGACAGCCCAGAGCACCCCATAGCTGCCTGCGGCACCATGACGTGTCCTGATAAAACATCCTTCCCAATTTACGGGGCCGCGCTTGACTAATCTGCCGCGGCGCGCACACTGTCTAATCATGCCATCAGCACGAGAAGGGGCTCAATTGGGACTCAAGTGGAAGGAGGTTGGAGAGCCACCCTCAATTGAAATTACATTTGTAAATGAGGCAGAGTTTTCTGTTCAGAGTGTGAATGTTACGGTAAATCTGCTGGAGGAGACGGCAGAGAGGCAGGGGTGGGCAGGCCGCTACAGGTACCCAGGGTGGGGGAACAGGGGAAGGTTAAGGATCCTGTTACTGAGAGATGATGGCACCGCGGTGACACAGGTGGATGCCAGGTCTGGTTAGCTAAAATAGAACCAGTTCTATCAGGAACCAAGAGTCGGCAGTGGGAAGGCCATAGGATAGATGAGTGAGTGCCATGTTCTTCTCTGCCTTCCAGGGGAGGCCCAGCCAGCCTCCTTCTGAGTCTCTGTCCTGGCTACCTCCTTCCATCATTCTGTTGGTCGGTATATGTGTCTCTCTGGTCCCTGTGACTAAGGCAGTATGGTGGGGGCCCGTCCACTCTCAGAGGCAGGTCTGGGTTGCTGAGATTGGAGTCAGAAAGGGACAGGGCTCAGCTCAGTACAATGGGCCACGTGCTCCAGGACCTTGGCATCTACCAAGGTCCAGGGGAACTCCCTGGAGATACTCAGCAAGAAGGGGAAGAGGAGGGGAAGCCTTAGCCCTAGAGGAGGCCATGGCAGTGTTTAGGTCCCTGGCTAAAGGGGCCTTTGTGCCTGGACCCCTACTCCCCAGACAGTGGGCAGAGCTTACACAGTGGGTGAGGACCCTGTTTGCCAGACAGGGTGTTAAGTGACAAAACCTTCCCCGAGAAGACACAAACAAAGGTCTACTCACCCCAGATGAGAACCCCATGACAGGCCATGGTACGAATACCATTAAAGTCCAATTTGGTGACCCAATGAGTTTTATTACTTACAGAAATAAAGGTGGGGGGGGGATTACTTCCAAGTGCAGAAATGACTCAGAGGTGACTACATCCTCAAAGCCAACTTCAGCATGGAACCACAAAGCTAGAACCTGAGCACATACTACCCAGCCGGCAGGCAGCTCAACAGGTTGGAGGATGTCCTTTCCAGGTGCCTCGGTTGGTCTGAACCTTTTCCGGGCAGCTCAGCCGGTTTGTGTGTCCTCCAGGCAGCTGGCCGCGTCTCAGAGTCTTCTTTGCAGCTCAGCATCCTTACTCTCCTAGGGAGGGACCTCTTGAACCTGGTCAGTTTCTGGAACTTCCTGAAGGTATTTTAAGTTGTTTACCTTACTGTTTAAAGGGTCTCCTGGCAGGATGGAAGGGAGGAAAAGTGTTACACAACAATGAGTCGGGGCTGAGGGGTGGCTATTGGGCTTCTGGGTTTGTTCTGGTCATACACTGTGTCCTTTTGGCTTAGGAGGTGGTGGCGATGGTATCCTGGTTAGCTGATGGTGGCCTGGAAGTCCCAGAGACCAGCATTGGCTGAGCCACCACATGGCCTGCAGGGGGCTCCCACGGCCTTGTCTGGCTGTCTTTGAGGCTGGCCAGACTGGCCCCCACAGCCAGCTAGGTAAGGTGGCTCAGGCCTCCTCACAGACCTTTATGTAAATCAAGGCCTAATTAGCCCATCCGGCATTGGTGTAGAATATCATTTTTTAATTACTGGCCCTGGGCAGGTTTGGCTGCTGCCTGTTGTGGGGCCAATTACCATAAATCCCCCGGTAACAATTAACAATGCTGGAGCCGGGGCGCGTAGCCAGTGTTATAATTGTGCTCGCTCTTGTTAATTGGCCTATCTGACTCTTTACTTTTTATGCCGCTCATCTGCTCATTACCGCAGCCATTTAATTCAATTAGCACCTTAATTAGAGGAACAGCCTTGTCCAATGTCGGGGCCTTGTCAGGGAGCCGGCCTGATGAGCAGAGACAAACACACCAGGCAGCACAGGGAGGCAGCACAGGGAACTGGGGGGCTGAAGGCTGCCCAGGGGGGTACAGCTAGCCTTCCCCTTAGCCACTCTTGGGTACTAGAAGCCACCTAGGCATCCCTGATCCTACCCGCCATGATCATAGTTCTATCCCTGAGCACTTCCACCCACCCAAAACACTCCACTGCATTGTGACCTTCAGGCACCCACAAATCTGCCCACCCCCTCCAACGTCTCTAGAGACACCAAGCCCCTGGACACCACCCCCAACGGAAAGGGTCCCCAGTGGTTTTGTTTTGTGCCAGTCTGTTGAACCCGCCATCGCCTGCCTATTAATTCTCCTAATTAGAATTAAATGAAGCATGCTAAATTGCTAGATTAACCAATAATTAAGCAGCCAACACACTAAAACTGCACACCCATGTGGCCAGCACCCCTCTGTCTCCCATGCCAGAGCCAGAGCCAGGGGTGGGGGTGGGTAACCGTCAGAAGAAGAGGCAGGTGGTGGTCTGAGGGCTGCAGCTCCTGTGAGTGTGTATACACAAGTGTGACTGTGTGTGTGGACAGACGTGGAAAGGAGCCCAATGTAGAAGCCCCACATAAGCCTGTGGGACAGGAGGTGGGGTCCTGACGCAATATCTAGGAACCTAAGAACCTGTTTGGGGACACAGGCTCTAGAGACATGGAGATAGGGCGTCTAGGGAAACCTGGAGCGGTACTTTGGGGCAGACCAGGACCCTTCCTGTTGCCAGGTGGCACTGCCACAGACCTGCCAGGCCCTGGTTGCAAAGCTCTGACACAGTGGGGGCGGGGGGAGTCCCCAGCATTGGACAGCAGAGGGGAAGAAAAGCAACTGTGAGGCGCAAGGTGCCCCTCAAGGAAATGCTAGCCCAGGAGCTTCTATCTTCATGAGCACCCCGCCTCATCCAGCTCCAGCCGCTATGCCTGCCTCTGCCCTGCCTCCCTGCCACCCTGCCTTATGTGCCCACCAAGATTCATCATCACTATCTACAGCCCCCAAAGCTTGTCAAAGCTAGCCAGTGACTCACACAGCACCACGTCTGTAGGGTGCCCCCTTGTGGCCAGTCTGGGCCCTGCTCAGCACCACACATGCCCTTGAGGAGGGCTCCTCAAGAGCACTGTGTGACCCTCCATCACCTTGTCTGCCACAGGAGCCAGGAACCCATTCAGGGTAAGGGATTTGAGCTGGTACCTCAGGCATCACAGAGGAGCACAGTGCACACCCTTCAGCCTGCACGGTGAGATGCTCAGCCAGCATGGAGGAATGTACTCTGTACTCGAGCCAGTGTCAGGAGAAGGAGGTTTATACTCAAATCCGAACTGAGTGTTCTCAGCAATGTGCTATCTTTGAGACCATGGCTGACTGCCCAACCTTGGACCACCTTAGTTTCCCACGCCTTATAAGGGGCAGCATCTGTAAGAGTCACTGTGAGGATTGCTTTGACTTAGGTGGTCAATCACCTTGCTTGGGATACACTAAATGTACATCACACAAGAATGATGTCCACACAGTCCCAAGATGCCTCCTGTCACCATAGGAACAAGCTGAGGGTCAGGACAAGGGAGTCTCGGTGACTCCTTGTGCCCCCAGATCATGGTTTTACTGGCACCTGTGATTAGGTGTGATACTGGCGAGGGAGCACTGAGAGATCATTCAGGGCAGAGCCTTGGCTTCCTGCAAGGGCTTGGCCCCCACCCTGCGTGGCGGGGTCATCCATCCCCACAGCCCATCACATCAGGGCCTCGAGGCTGTAAACTTCCTCATAACAGCCGCTCCTGCAGCTGGAAGATATTGACTCTGAGGAGAAACAATGGCACGAATAAAATAAAAATAAAAAAGTTAATTATCCTTTGTGTTTGTAATTTAATTAAAGATGCAGTAAAGTTTTACTGTTTTTCCAGGTGATGATGTTTAGAGCTCCGAAAAGCTATTTGTGCTGGTGAGATTAAAGTGCATTTTAAAATGTTCCTTGAGTACTTTCACATTTGTTGATAGATTTTTAAATTAAACTTTAAATTGTAATCTAAATTACCTCCAACAATTCATGGCCCCTGTAATGAACTCCCACTGTTCCCGCTGTCATCCTCCGATGATGGACTGTGAATAGGGCTCCAGCCGCTTGTGCCTGAGGAACTGAAGCCAAATCAAACCCTCAGACGCCACACGCCAGACCAGGCAGGAGGACAATCACCCCGACAAGGACCTCTGGGACACAGCTATCCATTCTGGGACTGAGGAGACATCTGTCCCTGCCCTGAGGACCCCAGTCCAACAGCCTTATGCAAGGGTCTGCTCAGGGAGAGCATGCATCTCTAACTAGAGGCACCGGAAGCCTCCGGGGGCTGGAGGAGGACCACAGGGCCAGGAAGGCAGCTCAGAGCCAGAACCTGAGGCCAGGGTGACAGGGTGGCAGCGCATCTCCACAGGGCAGACAACACCCCTGACAGCACACTGCCTCCACTCCCAGAGTCATCATTCCCAGAGCAGGGTCAGCAAGGCAGGGCTCAGTCCAGAGTGTAACAGCCCTTCTCCTCCCAGGAGAAGCGGAAGAAAACAATCAAAATAAATTATAAGTGTTGAAATTTCTCCAAACATTTTGCCAATTGTCTTTTCCCATTCCAGCTTGAGTTTTGTTCGTGTCCTGTGCATCGTCGCTGTGACTGACCAAGACAGGTTGAAGGCAGCACGGGGGAGGACAGTGCAACCTCCTCGGCTGGCCAAGGAGAAGGAGAAAGGGGCAAGAAAGCAACTACATACTGTTGCATGTGACCCTACACTGTCTACTGCAGTGACCTACTCTATGAGCCAGTGAGGCAGGAGAGAAGGCACCGTGACACAAGGCTCACAGCCATCACCTCCTGGGAGCCTGTGGAGTGGTGCTCAGCATGCAGGACTAGTGCTATGCCCTAGGAACACCCACTGACACGTGTATGAGCACTGAAAGGCATAACTGGTGTGGTCAGCTACAGAGTCATCCAAGCCAGGACCTCAAGACCTCAACCTGAGCTTTGCCAAGACCTCTCAAAGCTCAGCTCCTGCTACCCTTCCTCCCAGGCAGCTGTCAATCCAGAGCAGCATCCCGAAGACACAGCCCCAGTTTTGTTGGTCCACTTCTCAGAATCACTAAGATCCAAACCCGGTGACAGGAGAAGCCATGGCAAAGACGGACTTCCTAGGAGTGGCATGGCTGCTGGAACCCCACCCGTGACTCAGAGAGGCCCGGATACTCTTTGTCCATCACACAAGTGGGAGCAAGTCTGCCGTGAGGGTAAATTGGGGAGCTACCACGGGGAGAGATGCTCTGGATAAGCCAGATAAACACATGTGGCATCCCCAGGGGCCACCAAGGATGTTGCGCCAACTGCATTACCAGAACAAGCCAACAGTGGGTGTGGTCTGGTGGCAAAGTCCTGCCCAGCTCTAAGCCATGGTCAAATGTGGGCTGTGAGCTGCAGGAAGGTGGGTTCCAGGGTGTGTATCTATTACTTTTCTCATTGCTGCAAGGTTGTTCCTGACAGACGGAAAGTCAGGGAAGGAAAGATTGACCCCAGGTTGCAGTTTCTAAGATGTAGTCCATTGAGACTAAGCATGGTGGCTGGCGTGGCTTTGTCTGTAGCAGTGGGATATAGCAGTGCCTTCATACATGACACTAACCAGGGAGCATAGAGCTCAAACCGGAATAAGAAGTAGCTATTACCTTCAAAGCCTGTCCCCGGTGACCTATTTCCTTTGAGCAAAGGCTCCACAACCTTGCAACTGGAGCACAGCTAGGGACCAAACGTTCGGACCCATGAGCCTATGGCAGACAGTTCAAACCCAGGCCATCACAAGAGGAAGAGACTTCTATGGCCTGATTCCATTCCTTCACCAAAGGATCTACACCTCTCACGCAGCCAACCACACTCTGAGAGAGGGGCAAACACTTCAAAGACCAATAGACAAAAGGTCCAGATAGATCGTGATGGCATTCGGGAGCAATCCTGAATGTGTGGTCCAGGTAAGACACGGGTCTGTCTTGTGGTGGAAACTGGGATTTGCAATCCACCTCTGTGGAGACTCAGCCTTTTGGGGCTGGTAGTATGTGGTGACACTGATACCCACATGCATAGAGATGGGGTGTCTGTCCTTCAAGGACAACTTGCCCACGGTGCAAGGCACTTGCATCCTACAGGGAGGAGAGAGAACAGTGGTACCCCACTGAGGTGATCCAGCCCAGACTCCACTACTCTCCCACCCTCTGCGGGTCAGAGGGGACTGGAATGATGGACACCTGTCTAGTGCTCCATTGTCTCAGTGGTACAGCAGCTAAGCAACGGTTGACCAGTGTGCTGGAGCTCTTACGAGGCGTGCTTCCCAGCAGATGTCAGGCCCGCCATGTCTGCACTTATCACAGGGTCAGTGTCTAGGGTTTGCCAAGATCGTCTTTGAAAGTAAAACACAAAAGTCACATCTGCTGTCTCTTTAAGAAGGAAGCACAGTGCCAGGTTAGGACAACACAGCCCATCCTGAAGACATGGCTCTGACTTGGGCCCCCTGACATTAAATGTGAGCAGCCTGTGTCTTCTCCTGTGTCTTCCCAGAGTGTCTCCCAGTAGGCTCAGAACCAAGCCGCCTCTCAACCAGGCCAGCTCCTTCAACATGATGACAGATGTAGAGATCATGGTAGGACCATATGAGTCTACGGCCCTCTGTGATATGCCCCCATAGGAACCAGGACCACTCCTGGGGGCGCTCCCATCCGGGGAGAAGCGTGAGGATGAGGACACAAGACACAACCAGTGAAGCGGTTTGGGAACAAGGACATCCATGTAGTCTGTCGTATGTCCTCTGTGACGACCGCTTCCATGTTCCCACCTGCCATCAGTGGCTGCTGCCTCGGTCTTGTGAAGAAGTCACTGTGAGTGTGCACTGAGAGAGGCCCCACCCATCTGCTACCAAGCCCTTCTGCTCTCTGACCACAGTGCCAGCAAAAGAGCTACAAGAGTGGCTGAGGGGCCCTGTCAGGAGCAAGGCTTATCCACCTGAGTGCTGAGATGCCCTGCAGTGAGTGCCCCGGTGGTGACCATTTATGTGGGGCAAAAATATCTTCATCATCTGTGCCTATTCTGGGAAGTTCTGGCAGGTTCCAGCACACAAACACAACTCTTTACCACATTCTTTGTGTGTGTGTGTTTATTTATTTGTTTGTTTGTTTTTTGAGGCAGGGTCTCTACATAGCCCTGACTGCCCTAAAATTCACTATGTAGTCCAGGCTGGCCTTGAACTCATAGAAGTCTGCCTGCTTCTGCTTCTGAATGCCGTAGTTAAAGGCGTATGCCTACCACACCTTCTTTTGTCACCAATATTCCAGTCAGGCTGCCATTAACCAATCCCTTGGAGTTGTGGCTCCCTCTGCCTGGGCAGGATGTATTGCAGAGTGGACACCCCAAAGTACTGTTCCCAGCTCTTTTTTTTTCCTCCATTGTCCTTCAGGTTAGCCCTTGGGACAGAGACCAAAGGGCAGGAGCTGGGTCTGCCTGCAGGGCCAGACCTCAGTTTGCGGCTTCTGATCCAAGGAGCAGGGTGCACAGAAACAGCAGTGACACACAGGCATACTTCCTCAGCCTCGGGACTTAACCTTCAACCCAGCAGTGGGCCAGGTCTGCTGGGTGACTCTTGGGAGCTTGGACAAAGCTGTAGTCCGTGTGGAATTGGAGTTGCCCTGGAACAAGGAGGATGGAGTTTGTGCTCTCTGTGGACCAGGGACCCTGGGGATCACATGGAGACTCTAGAGAAGGCCTGTAGGAAATCCTCAGGGGACAAGGGATAGTGAAAAAGCAGTCAGGGAGTCAGGGAGTCTGATCATATGAAGGAGAGAGACATAAGGCAAGGGTGGAGCAGGGAGCTTAGATGCTACATGATTCTAAAGATGCACAAGGCCAAAGTGGCCAGAGCTTGCTGTGTGCTCAGACCCATGAAGCTTGCTGTGTGCTCAGACCCATGAAGCTTGCTGTGTGCTCAGATCCATGAAGCTTGCTGTGTGCTCAGATCCATGAAGGCAGTGGCAGTCTCTGTACCCTGCATAAAGCCTTCCTCTCTCATCCAGACATGGGCTCTGGCAGCAGCTTGAGTTGGCCTCCCAAGTTCATGGTGCCAGGGTCAGCTTCTCTTGAACATGTTTGGAGCACCACTGGAGCCCACAGCCACCCATCAACTCCATGCCCCTGACTCAGACCCTTGTGTTACCACACTTGGCTAGCGTCTTGGATGTTTCTCCAGGTCACTGTCAGTGTGATACTCATGTGGACTTGGCTCTGAGCTCCTGCCATGCCCTCTGCCCCCAGCCAGGCTTGCTTTGCTTCCTCCCTACATCTGTGAGTATGGAGCATGTCACCTGTCACGGTGGAACCCGAAACCCCACTACCTACTACCAGGTAGTTTTGCATAATGTCTTCCAGGGCTAGACAATATCTCCTGCCTACACCTTGGAACAGTACAGTATTCTAATTTTTGCTCATCTGACATCTGCTGAGTCACCCTTCTGTCCGGATCCTCTGACCACTGGAGATCCCAAGAGACTCCATGCCGCTTGGTTTATCGGGGTTCTCCTGGGGAGTCACCAGTTCCCAGCTTCTGCCCATTTTTCTTTCGGGAGCCTTGTCATTCTCAAGGTGATGGGTGGTGGGCTCTTGTGTATTCTATCAATCCCTCGTGAGTTTCAGATGTTGTGAATACCATCTGTTAGCCCACTGCCCATTTGTTAACATGGTCTATTGAATTCTTTATCGAGCAGAATCCTTCATTTTGATACCATCAAATCCATCCATTCTTTACCTTATGATTTGTTCTCTTGGGTCTTGTTTGAGAAATCCTCTCTTCCAAGGTCACAGAGAAATTCCCTAGCACCTTGTCCTCCCAACCTGCAGTTTCACCACTACCCAGTACTCGGGTCTCTGACCCCCTTACATTCGGGCTTCCCTTGTTTATGGCCTGAGGTAGGGATTCTGTCTTCTCTTTCCCAGGATATGAGGGGACTGTCCAGTATTGTTTGTTATAGTTTCCATGACTGTGTAACAAATCATCTTTGCTCCCAAGCAAACATCTCCATTTGCCTTTGTGTTTGAGCACCAGGACTTCCAGGAGGACCCAGAAAAGGACCCACTCTCACGGGGACAGAGAGCATGCCCCTCTGGAAGCAGCCACAGGTTATAATGTTAGCTTATCCGAGTCGCCAGGGTAAGTTGGTCATGTGACCATGGCCAATCCTCAAGTCAGGTGCTCAGCTGGGCTGTGGCACAAGTCCCTGCATGTGTGGCCACTCTGCAGGATGGCCTTGAGCTTTTCAGATTTCTTACTTCGGTCCTAGCTGACTCCAGAGCCACAGACTGGAGAAAACCAGTCAGACATATGTGCCATGTGCTGTCTCTGATCCCTCATGTGGCATCTGTCACCATTCAACCTGGTATGAACCCGCACGTCCCTAAGATCCATCTTCATTGAAAGGACAGGAGACTACTTATTTTTTCAATTTTTTTAAGTTAGTTACTTTTTAGGGTCGGCAAGATGGCTCAGCAGGTGTCTTAGTTAGGTTTTCTACTGTGAAGAGACATCACGACCACAGCAGCTCTTTTTTTTTTTTTTTTTTTTTTTTTTTTTTTTTTTTTTTTTTTTTTTACAGGGTTTCTCTGTATAGCCCTGGCTGTCACTCTGTAGACCAGGCTGGCCTCGAACTCAGAAATCCGCCTNCCTCTGCCTCCCGAGTGCTGGGATTAAAAGTGTGCGCCACCACGCCCGGCTAATTTTCACTTTTTATTGACTCTGCATTTCATATCATGCACCCCAATCTCACTCATTTCCCTGTCCCTTCATATCCACCCCCACCCTTGCTACCTCCTCCACAAAAGAAACACACACACACACACACACACACACACACACACAAATATCATGGAAGCTGTAGTGTCGCAGTGCGCCCCCACAGTACACCCTTTTGTCCACACTTCTTTACCTGCAAATGTTTTGTTGCAATGAGTCACTGGGCCGATTTGAGGCCTGTGGTTTCTATCCTATCAACCCTCACCAGGACTCCTCTCTGACATCCTACTGTTGCCCCGTGTTGTGGAGATCCTGCAGCTTGGGATCTGGAGGACTGGCTCCTTCACACTATCCAGCAGTTCATAGATTGGGTAAATGTTGGGATGGACCAACTCTAAGCCCTGCATCTGGGCCTGGGTGGTAGCTGAGCTGGCCACCCTGATAGCCCTCCTGCACCCACACCACCAGGGCAGAATCTGCCCTAGCACTGCCCCAGCTAGCTCACCCAGTGCTGCAACTGGCAAGGAGCAAAGCCAGCTCTACTGCTCTCATGCCTTCAGTGCCAGCTCTCCAGCCTGCTGTAGGTGGAGAGAGGTGATGGGGGAGGGCATCTCTCCCTCTCTCATGCCACCACATGGCATACAGGTGGTGGGTCCAGCTCTTCCATGCTCATACGCTTAGGACTGCTCACCTGTGCCCCACCTCCACCAAAGCACCAGGGTCAGCTCTGCTGTGCTGCCCAGGCAAGGCTCAGGGCCCACTTTCCTGGGTGCTCCCAGTGAGGGGCAGGGCCCACTGCTCTCATGACTCCAGGGTCAGTTCTCCCACTTGCTGCAGGTGGCATGGGGTGAGGTAGGGGAAGGACAACTCTTCAGATGAGTGGCTCACACCCTCAGGGCCGGCTCACCTGCAACTCCCTTAACCAGGGCCAGTTCTACTGGGCAAGGTGCTGAGTCCCACTCTCCCAAGTACAGCTGTTGAGGGGTGGGGCCATGTCTCCTGCTCTCACACCTTTAGACCGGCTTTCGCACAGTGCCCAGGCAAGGGGTTGGGTGAGATCTGCACAGCCCACCAGATGTCAACATTGCCAGACATCAACATGGCCCCAGGCGGCATCTCAGATCAGGGATGTCTACTTGCATTTGGTGGTAACAGACACCCACAGCTGCAGAGCCACAAGCCCAGACATGGCCCTAGGTGGCAGCACATGCCAGAACCTCACCATGGCCTTAGGTGGCATTACCAGGTACTCACGTCAGGTTGCTCCTCACTACCCTCAACTCTCAGATTCTGCCTCTCTTCATTGGTCCCACATCCTTCTGCTTCTCATTCTCTTCCATCTCTCCATCATTTACTTGTTCATCTTAGTGGTGTCCCAGACCTCCCAGTCATCTCAGGAGTGGTCCCAGGAGTGCTATACCCTGCACAGGGCCTAGTGGCACCAGGCAGTGGTCATCTCAGGCGAGTTCCCTGCCAGGGTCCTGTGGTGCCAGACTTGGGGCTCATCTCAGGCATAGTCTGCTCACCAGGGGGGGTGTCTCATGGTGGGACTGCTGACCATGGAACTCTTATAAAGGACACAATTTAACTGTGGCTGGCTTACAGTTCAGAGGTTTAGTCCATTATCGTCATGGCAGGAAGCATGATAGCATGCAGGCAGACATGGTGCTGGAGAGAGTTCTGGATCTGCAAGCAGCAAGAAGAGACAGTGAGCCGCTAGACCTGGCTTGGGTTTCTGAAATCTCAAAGCCCACCCCCAGTGACACACTTCCTTCAACACCTACTCCAAGGACACACCTCCAAATAGTGCCACTCCCTATGTGCCTATGTGGGCCATTTTTATTCAAACCACCACAGCAGGGAAAGATTCTTGCTGCTAAGGCTAATGAACTGAATTTGATCCCAGAACCCACATGGTGTAAGGAGAGAATGACTCTGGAACATTACCTGGACCTCCATCCACACATGATAGTGTGTGTGCCCACACATGCATGTGCGCGTACAAAAACAAATATATAAGCAGTACGCGTACAAAAACAAATATATAAGCAGTAATGAAAATTAAATTTGTTAATTTTTTTTGGTTTTCTTTTTTTTTTTTCAAGACAGGGTTTCTCTGTATAGCTCTGGCTGTCCTGGAACTCACTTTGTAGACCAGGCTGGCCTCGAACTCCGAAATCCGCCTGCCTCTGCCTCCCGAGTGCTGGGATTAAAGGCGCGTGCCACCACGCCCGGCTAAATTAGTTAATTTTTAACTGACCATAAATGCTGTGCATTTATCACACACCACATGATCTGAGGGGTTGGGTGTAGCTTGGTTGATAAGAATGCTTTGCCTGAATGTTCAGCATGTTCAAAGCTCTGGACTTAAGTTCACATGAAATGGGGCATGGTGTATTCATATGTAACCGCAGCATGCAGGAAATGGAGGCAGGAGGAAGTTCAAGGTCATCCTCAGCTACATAGTGAGCTTGAGGCAATCCCAAGATACATGAGGATATGTCTCAAAAGCAAAGCAAAGCATAATTTGAAACATATATAGATCGTAAATAACCTCAATAACTAAATAACATACATATCTTCATGTACTGACACTTAAAATCCACTCTGCCATTTTTCTTTGTTCTTTTCTTTTTTGTGGGGGAGTGAGTTTTTGATAAGGGTCTCACTATGTATTTTTGGCTGTCCTGGAACTCATTATGTAGACCAGTCTGTCCTCAAACTTATATAGATTTATCTGCCTCTGCCTCCTAAGGGATTAAAGGTGTGCACCACCACTCTGCCATCTTTTAAGAATGCATTGCTAACTTTTTGGTTGCCCTGTTGTATCTTGAACATCCTCTTTCTACCTAACTGAACTCTTTTATCTTTTATCCAGCATCTTCCCTCCATGCCAGGCCCAGCCCTGGTCACCCCTTCCTACATTCTGCTTTTGTGAGTTTGGCTGTTTTAGATTTCATGTGTAAGATCATGAATCCTTTGTCTTTGTGCATCAGGTCCATTCAATCATTCATTCCAACCTGATGTCCCCAAGGTCATCCATACTGTCACAAAGAGCATACCCAGAACTTTTTTTTTCAAGACAGGGTTTCTCTGTGTAGCCCTGGCTGTCCTGGAACTCACTCTGTAGACCAGGCTGGCCTCGAACTCAGAAATCCACCTGCCTC
>NC_034602.1:26979246-26983919 GCF_900095145.1 Mus pahari
TGCGCCACCAACACCCAGCTAAAACTTTTCTTTTGACGACTGTGTAGTGGGGGTCTGAAGAGATGACTCAGTGGTTGAGATCATTGGCTGCTCTTCCAAAGAATCCAGGTTCAATTCCCAGCACTCACAAGGCAGAGCTCACAAGTGTCTATAACTCAAGTTCCAGTGGACCTGACTCCCTCACACAGACATACATGTAGGCAAAACACCAATGCACATTAAATTTTAAAAAACTTTTAAAAATAACCGTGTAGTGTTCTACTGTCTGTGCATTACATTTTTGTCCATTTATCTACTAATAGACACTTAGGGTGAGTCCGTGAACAGTACTGTAAAGAGAGTGGAAGGGAAGGTGTCACTGACTTCATTCCATCTGGACATGCAACCTAGAAGTGAGCTGGCTTCGTCATGTGGTAGTTATATTTTTATTTTTCAAGGTGTGGTGGGCTTTTTAGATGACCTCATAAGCTCATGTATTTGACTACTTGGTCCCCAGTTGGTGGAACCATTTGGGAAGGAGGTGTGGTCTTGTTGGAGGAGGTATGTAAGTTTAATTTTTTTTCAAAACCTATTTTTAATGATGGTTCTTAAGTGCTTTAACCTCTCTCTAGCCCACCACCCACCAGAGGTAGTGGGAAAGAAAGGATACTGAGTAAGTGGACCTGTTTAGAAAGGTTCTTGGGAGCAACTCCCGTCTGTGCTGTCTGGATTCAGCAGTTCAGTTCACAGGTCAGCAGCAGCAGCTCCATCCACTTGCAAACACGTCACAGATACACCAGCAGTCCAGTTCAGTAGAGTCAGGATAGCAAACAGGAATCAGCAGTGGTGGCACTGCCTAGCAGAGACAGCCAGGCCTCAGCTTCTGTACAAGTCAGCAGGAGGGACACCAGTTCTCAGCTGTGTCTCTCTCTCTCAGGGACTCGAAGGTCAGCAAAACCCGCAAGACCCACAAGCCTTGCACAGCCAGCTCTGTAAGCAAGGCTAGCTCTGCCTCCACTGTCCATTGAGACCTATTTATATCCCTCCAAACATCATGTGTCCTCCATGGGTCTTGTCTCATCACGTGGCTTGTTTCAGCACACACATCTCTCTCAGCTGATCAACCCTGTCAACAGCTGACACTCTGCTGACCAACCGGAGTCTGCAGAAGCGGCAAGAAACTGCAGCACACCACCAGACGTTTTTTTTTGATGCATTTCTCTCTATGGAGTCCCAACACATGCAGCTCAACTATGCAATGTTAGGTGGACCCTATGTGCATTAGCAAAGAATCCTTCATAAAGTGTCCTTTCACATGCTTGCTTTAGCAGAACATCCTCTCTCCCGTGTCTGCTTCAGCCAAAAGTTCCTTCACGTGTTTGTTCTAGCAAAACAACATCTGACTTTCCAAAGAACCTTTAAGTTTCCACTTCAGAGATTTGTCACTAGGGGTGAGCTTTGAGGTTCCAAAAGTCCAGGACGTTCCCAGATAACGCTCTCTGCCTCCTGCCTGTGGATCAAGAATGTAAGCCCTCAGCTACTGCTCTAGGACCATGATGTCCTGACTTCCTGCACTCTCTGAAATGTAAGTCCCCATGAGATTCTTCTAAAAGTTGCCTCAGCCATGGTGCCTTGTCACAGCAATAAAAAAGTAATTAAGGCACAAGGGAAACAAACTCCATACCACCGATTTGCTTAGCTCCAGCTCTCTTTAGACAGGTCGTTCTAAGGGTGGATGATCTCCCTTGCTGTTTCAACTTGCAGCTTCCTGGGATGAGGAATTTTGAGGGTCTGCCATACATCCACTGGCTATTAATGCATCTTATTTTGAGAACTATATATTCCAGATCCTTTACACATTTAAAAATCTCTTTTCATACTTATTGGTTTACTTATCTAGTATGTGCACAATGCACATGTCTGTGTAGGTGGGCACGCATGTGCCATTGTCAAGTGTGGAGGTCAGAGCACAACTTGCTGAAGCTGGTGCTCTCCTTATACCATGTGGGGATCAAATTCAGGTCGTCAAGCTCAGTGGCAGGTGTCTTCACCTACTGAGTCAGCTGGTCCCCCTACATATGTTTTATTTTATTTATTTATTTATTTATTTATTTATTTTTGGATTTTTCGAAACAGGGATTTTCTGTATAGCCCTGGCTGTCCTGGAACTCACTTTGTAGACCAGGCTGGCCTCAAACTCAGAAATCCGCCTGCCTTTGCCTCCCGAGTGCTGGGACCTACATATGTTTTAAAGTCACATTATTCTCTTTCTCTCTGCTGAGTGGTTTTCTTTATATACTTTAGATAGCAATCCCTGTCAGATAACAGTTCACAGGTACTTTTTGTTGTGACAGGGCCTCACTATACAGCACAGGGTGGTCTAGAACCCTTAGTTCTCCTGTGTCAACCACTCAATGCTGGAATTATAGAAGTATGTGTACCAGCTGTCCAGATGGCTGGAGAGATGGCCCAGTGGTTAAAGGCCTGTTCTGCTCTTGCAGAGGACCCAAAGTTTGGTACCCAGAACTCACCTTAAGTAATTCACCACCACCACCACCACCACCACCACCACCCCCGCCCCAGTAACTCCAGCTCCAAGAGATCCTCAGCTCTCTGCCATACTCCTACCTTACAGCAGGCACTGCCCACTGTCATGATGTGTATCTCCTGGAACCATAAGCCAAATAAGCCCACCCTTCCTGCTTGTTAGGTGTCTGGTCACAGTAATGAGAAAGGAACCCAGAGGCTGCAGACTTTCCTCTGTTCGCTAAGGTTTTCCACATTTCCCTGATATTTGCCATATTCTTTCTCTCTAATTATTAGCCCGTATGAGCTCTGATATATCTTTGTAAAATCTCTTGAGTTCATTAAATTTTTTTAAAGATTTGTTCATTTTATTCTTATGTGTATATATGTTTTCTCTGTGTATGTACGTGTATCATGTGTGTGGCTGCTGTCCGCAGAGCATAGAGAGAGCATTTGAGTTATGGATGGTTGTGAGCCACCATGTGGTTGCTGGGATTTGAACTCAGGACCTTCAGAAGAGCAGTCAGTACTCTTAACCACTGAGCCATCTCTTCAACCCCCCTTTGGCTTTTAATATCTTTATAGCTACAGATATTGCTGTGGGCACTAGTGTAGGCACACCCTACAATCCCTAGCATGAAGTGTTGTAAATATTTTATAATAACTTTGTGATTTTTCTAACTCAGAAGTTATTTAGTGCTTAAGAGACTTTCTTCCCTAACATCTGGATTTTCCACAATCTCTTGTTATTTATCTCTCTGCATGATTGTTGCAGTATTATGTTAATTCTTTGACATTTATTATATTGTCCCTTATGGCTGTGTGGCTTTCTGCTCCCATAATCTGGTGTTTGGCTGCAGACAGCATCATTCCTCCCTCTTCCCCTCAACCCAGCCACTGCTGCCCTGGTCTCTCTCAGATGATGAAGAACCTAATCCAGTCATTTCTGGGGCAGAGCATCATCGGCCCTCATGTCTGAACTGGCTGTGGGGTTGGCTCACCTCCTCTTCTAGTGACATAACAGTGGCCTGGTATGGGGTCCATTCTTGTGCATAAATCTCTATGGGTTGTGCCAGATGATAATTAATAGCTATAATTTGACTAATTTACTATAGCATTCAAATCCAAGTAGCGCTACATATTTTTATGTTTATTCTCATTTTATAAGAAACTGTGAAAGACATGGGGATCTCTGTAAGTTCGAGGCCCAGCCTGATCTACATAGTGAGTTCCAGGACTACACAGAGAAATCCTGTCTCCCTGTCTCAAACAACCAAGTACCAAACACATAGTTTTATCATAATGTTCTTTCAGTAATAATTATAATATTTAGGACTATGCTATTTAAGGTGTATACGATTGTACATTCTTCATTGATTTATTCATTACATTGTGAATGCACATACATGTGCATGCATGCCCTGGCACACATGTGGTGGTCAGAGGACAACTTGCAGTTGTCTACTGTGTAGATCCTAATGAGCAACCCCAGATCCTCAGACTTGTCAGCAAGCCCCTTGAGGAGCCATCTCACCAGCTCTCACTGACCCTTGACCTTTTGTCCCTTTGAACCAGGGTCTCTTTTGAACAAGGTCTAATGGTCTCTTTTGACCCTGGGGCTTTTTATTTTTTTCCTTTTCGTTCTTAGTTCATTTGGTTTGACACAAGGAGGGCTGCCCTGCGTTTCTCTAGTTCTCATTTGCCTGGTACGTCCTTCCCCCACTTCTTGGCTCTTGGTCTCCCCGTGTCCTTCCTTTAAAGCCTTCTGGGAACATTCTGCAGCAGCTTCAGTCAGCAACACAGCACTCACATGACAGCACTCAGCCAGTTATCATGGTCCGTCTCTGCCTCCTCTTCTGTGTCCCCTAATTTCTACACAGCCAGTCTAATTATTTTTCCTCTTCCCCTTTTCTCCTTTACTAGAGTCACAAAGATCTGACCCTTCTCCAGGCACAGAGTGGATAAGCAGCCTGCCTTGTATTGGTGTCTCCCAAGCTCTGACGCTCAGCAGCTCTGTGCCTCAGGATCTGTTATGTCCATGGAGAAGCTAGATTCCTGACCTCGTTGGGAGGTAAGAGAAATATGCAAGCCCCACAATATTCTTTTTTTTTTTTTTTTTTTTTTTGGTTTTTCGAGCTCCTTGTATGTGACTCATTAAATGTGTCATA
>NC_034602.1:26984005-26989840 GCF_900095145.1 Mus pahari
AGTCGGTGCTTTTAACCGCTGAGCCATCTCTCCAGCCCCACCCCACAATATTCTTGCAATAAACGTCACCATGCTATTCTGACCTCCATGGGTCAAGATGATGTTCAGCCTTCAGTCCCCTGCAGGGTGCCTATGTCGTCTGTACTACTGAACCTGAAAGACTGGATAAGTGGGTACTATTTGTTATAAACATGTGACCCAGTCTGAGGCACTTGCTCACCTATTTCTTCTTCCAGGTGCGGGCTTAGGTTAACTCCAGCCCTGAGAGTCCCTGGAGTGAGAGGTGGCCAAGGAGGGACCATAGCAATGCAAGAAAACTGAACCCCTGAGCTGAAGTTCCCTCCAGAGGCCCAGAGACCGACCCCAGGGCCTTGATTGCCAGTGGGGAGTAATCAACCAGCCCCACAGCCCTATGTCCTAGCTGCTAGCAAGAGACTAACAGCCTCTGTTTCAGAGGTGCAGGACAGAAAGGGAGGCAGGAGCCCAAAAGTAACAGGGAGGCAGGCTTGAGCCCAAGCAGCTGACCGGCCATCGCAGACCTCAGGCACAGCCCAGCACCACTGGCGGGATGATAAATGGACACTATTTTTAACGAGAGACGCCACAAAGACCATTTCTATTTGTTTTTGTGGTTCACCAGGGCCGTTGGGCCTGCGTATTAATGCACTCTGAAGGAGATAAACTGGGAAAGCTGAGCTCTGAGTCCACCCGATACCATCAGGCACCATGGGGAAAAATGCCTCGTAATAATCTCGTGAAGGTTTTCTAAATTAAGACCAAACAGATGACCTGCGGTGTATCGCCCCATCAGCCGCGCCCGCCTCTGTGCTCCTATCCATCTGCAGACAGAGTGACAGCTCTGGGCAGCAGAAGGAGGAGGCAGCCCATGGCAGCCATGTGGTTGTGAGGACGTGGCTTCCATGGGGTGGCTGTCTAAGGACCCTGAACATCACTCTGGCTCCCTAGGAGGAACAGGGACAAACCCAGCATCCGGAGCACTGCTAGGCTGGGGGAAGCAAGTAGGAAGGCATAAGGTGACTTGTCATGGTTCCCTTCTACCGTCTCCCACACGTATCCTCTGAAGGCCACTTAGAAGCCACCAGTGTCCCTAACCCGAGTCACTCCTGCCTCATGCCATGCTTGCCACCTCCTGCAAGTGGCTTCCTCCTACTCTACCAATCCCTGTTTTCCGAACCACAAGGCTGGACCTCTCCTGAAAGAGAGAACACAGCCACCAAGGGCAGGGGGCCAGGGACCTGCCACAGGCTCTGAGACAGTACCCAAGTGTCCTTACCCATGACTATGGTGCCAGATAGTGTCTCCAGGACCACTGGCCTTGTGTTCAGCTCATGTGACCTCAAGGCAGACGGAGCAGGTTGGAGGCCATGCTGAGAAGTCCCCCATGGGTTCTAGCCCCAGGTTCTGTGGATCTCCCAGGGGCCTGGATCAGCCGCCCTTTGCTTGCTGGAGTAGCTATGGGAACCTTTAAGCTGTGGGAACCTGATGGGTCTTCCCAACTTTTCCCTTGAGTTAACTATTTGCTTGTGGGTACAGCAGCCAGGAGGATACAGGCCCAGGTCCCCTGCATGGTAGCCATTCTCCACACAACCCAAGAACAGCCCCAAGTGTGTGCCATCTCATTTCCTCTCTGTAGAAGCACTTACCCTAGGTGACTCTAACCCTAGACCTTGAAAATCTCAACCTCCTCAGGTAGCTTAGCACCATGTGCCTACTCAGCATCCAAGGAGGCTCCCGGGCTCAAGAGAAAGAGCAGGTGGCCATGACCAGGGTCCTGGGTCAGGGGTAGCTGGCATCCAAGCCCCTTCTGCTTGTTGCCCGTTCCTCCCTGGTTTCTGCAGCCGCCAAGGCCTGACTAAGGTCAGTCCTCCACAGCCTTTCCTGGAAGTCTCCATGTGACCTGAGAAAGGATGCTCATCTGGGAACAGTGGCCCAGGGAGGCACTTGCAGCCAGGCCCAGCACTGGCCAGAGGTCAGTCAGGGAGTCCTACAGCCGCTCTCAGGTGCTCTGGGGTACAGGGCAAGCTCAGGCCCTCAGGACGGCCCCAAAGCTGTTTTGGATACCCTGTCCCATGCCCCCCCCCCTCGGCAGATCAATAGCTTTGGATTCTGAAAAGAACCCAAACAAAGAAGTGGGCTTGTAAGTATCCAGCTTGTATCAGCTGATAAATGGTCCCCTCTTTAAGGGACTTATCTCTTTAGGACTTGCGGGATGAGGGATGGCGTCATTTGTCCTGTTGGCTCGTCTGGACCAGCCGAGCCGGATCTATTTAAAAGATAGTGTGATACTGTCGACAGCAATAGACAGGGTAATTGCAGAGCGACTGCCGGGGTATAAATTACAGGGCTCTAAGTGGTGGAGTGGCCGCTGGCGAGCGGGGGACTCCTGACAATTTACTTGTCCCTCTGCCCCGCCGCCTGCTTATCACGGGCCAGCAGAAGAAACGCGTTCTGGGTGAAAAAATTAAGTATTGATCAAATTAACAGTTTTTACTGATCTTTTTAAGGTAGAAAAGGAGTGCAACAATTAAATTTAGAACACAAAAGACGCAGTGGGATAACTCTTGACCCCAAGTGGCAAAGTCAGTGACACCAACAAGCAGGAAATACAGTGTGGGCAGGCGGCTGACCTCTGAGATTTACCCAGCCTGCTTTTACAGGGCCCAGGCTGGAGTGGGAAGTCTGGCCTTAGACAGGGAGGAATATCTGGGACCCTCATCCCTCAGGCCAGCCAATGGCAGCCAAGCTCACTGAGGACAACCCCCTTTAGCAAGCCACCAGGGCTGGCCCCCTCAAGGCACAGGCCTTGAGGATGAACAAGGGACTCAGGCATCCTGGGTAGTGCAGCCCAAAGGCATAAGTGGGCCTTGGATAGTCCTAGCATGTGCTAGCCCTGGGAGCACTGGGCAGAAGCTGACCACTTCTGGCCTCAGTGTCCCCTACAGAGAGCATGTAATCTCCCAGAATGTACAGGGTTCATGGAGAAACCAAGAGAAGAACATAGTTACCGCTGCCGTTCCTGGGTGGGGGCCTTTCTCTCCCTCTTCAGACACCCTGGCCCTAAGTACAATCGTCTGGAAAGGTTAAAGATGCAGAAGATCACACTCCTGCCACAATATGCGCTGGGCATCAGAGTGGGCCCTGAGACTAAAGGAGAGGCCCCCTCCTACCGTCATCATCTGCTTGAGGCCCTGCACATGCCCACTGGATGATGCCCCGTTTGCCTGCATGTCCTGCCGCCTCCTCTCAAGGGATGGAGAGCAGCAGGCTCATTCACAGGTGATCCACTGAGGCTCGGTATGAAGTGCAGTCAAGCAAGGTTGCAGAGTACCAGCATCCTACTAGGGTCAGAGGACAAACATGACATGGGACTCTTGAGCCCAGACAAAGGTGAAGGCACCTGCAAAGCAAGGTCCCTCTGGCCTCGCACTTTATCCTCTCTACCAGGCAAAGGGAGTCCTGAGGGCCACGGACTCTCAGAAGGCCAGGGCTCTGGGTGACCACTGGACAGTGACCGTGGAAACCAGGACACCCCAGGCTGGAATGGGAAGGGCTGTGTGTTGAGAATGGAGGAAACAGACAGACAAAACTGAAAGCCATACCCACTGTGCCCCTGTGAGGGGACAAGCCACCTCACACTTGGAGGTATTAAGGCACCTGGGGTTAGAAACAGGTCCCACAGCTATGGGAGAAGGGCAGGCAGGAGTCCTGAGGACCAGCACTGGTGGGAAATAGTGGCTTTGATGGAAGATAAACCAAGGGCCTTCGAGCAGAGCAGACCCCAGCCTGGTTGGAGCCACTGGTTCCCTGTCCCAGATGGGCAGGGATAAGGCCTGGAAGTCCCCCACCCTGACATGTGGAGAGACTTCCGCTAGGCTTAACTGTGGTGCACCTGGGTCCTTTGTCTCCTCCTCTACCTTGTGCTGCTTGGGAAGAGGCATCCCAGAACCCAGGCTGTTGTCTTGGGCTGCCCAGATTCTGGGTGAGACCCCACAGAGCAAGCATGACTCAAGCTACTGTTGGCTGAACTCCAATTCGAGACTCTGGGGCCTATCGCTGCCCACGTGACAAGCAGGGTCACTTCAAGCTGCAAGTGAGTGGAGTGACACGGTAGGGAACAGAAGGCCACCCAAACCATACCTCAGGAACTAACAGAGGGCACAACCCCCAGTCACTCTATAAAGGCTGAAGCCATAGTTAGCCAGTGGCCAGTCCACTCTATCAGGACAAAGAGTTGTCCCACCCTCTCCATCCACTTTCCGCAGGAGTCTGGCCCCTTACCAGTTTGAGATGCTTACAAACGGAACTAAAAGAGGCTGTGCCCAGCACCTGCAAGGAAAGGCCTCTTGGAGCTTGCTAAATGGTGGAGGCAGTGTCTGCCTGCCCCTACCCTCTGTGGCCCACACAGCCCCAATATACACAAGGGAGGCAGACAGCAGCAGGGAGGGCCTGAGAAGTTGAGAGTCCACAGGTACCGATCCATCAGAGCTGGCAGGCCCATCCAAACTGTGGTGTACATCCCCGAAGCTGCTTTCTCTCCCCCGGGCTGCCCCTGCACATCACCTAGATGTGTCCAGCACTCCAGGTCTGGCCTGGGCCAAGGCTGCCTCAGGGCCCTCAGGGTATGGGTATGGGATGTGGGTATGGGTGTCCCTGCAGGTGGGTGGGAGGGATGTTTCCTCTGCATGAGCCTACCACTAGGACTTGTTTTGTTTGTTTGTTTGTTTTTTGGTTTTTCGAGACAGGGTTTCTCTGTGTAGCCCTGGCTGTCCTGGAACTCACTCTGTGAGTCCTGGAACTCACCAGGCTGGCCTCGAACTCAGAAATTCACCTGCCTCTGCTTCCCAAGTGCTGGGATTAAAGGCATGGGCCACCGTGCCCGGCCCATTAGGACTTGTGACACAGTTTCTAACTAAACTTTGCATCTGAAGAAATTGTAAATTCATATAAGGTTATGGGAAACAATATGGAGATCCAACATGCATGTCCTCTGGTGTCTCCCAGCAGACATCTGTAGGCTGCCAAAGGTCACCATAGCCAGGACATTGGTATTATTTGGTTCAGATACCACATGGCCCCTTTGGCATTCTCACAGAGCATTTCCTTCTCTTCTCAGGCTTGAATCTATCTCCAGTGCCATGATTCCCTCATCCTAGGGGCTTGAGATGGCTCGGCAGTTAAGAGTGCTGGGTGCTCTTCCAGAGGACCTGGGTTCAGTTCCCAGCACCTACATGGTGGCTCACAACCACCAGTCCCAGGAGATCCTATGTCCTCTTCTGGCTTCCACAGGTACCAGTCATGCAAATGGTATAGAGACATACACACAGACAAAACACCCGTACACATAAAATAAATAAACAACAAAAAGAATTGTTTTGTTTTTCAAGATAGGGTTTCACTATGTAGCCCTGGCTGTCCTGGAACTCGTTATGTAGAGAAGGCTGGCCTCCAACTCACAGAGATCCAACTGCCTCTGCCTCCCAATGGCTGGGGTTAAAGATGGGAGGCACCACTGCTCAACTTAAACAAACAAACAAACAGAGATATTCTAGACCCAGAATGCAGCTCAGTTGGAAAATTCTTACCTGGCATATGCAAACTCCAAAACACGTAAGGGAACAAATAAACATTTTGAGAAATATGCTAGGGTAGATAAGATGCCCCAGCAGGTCAAGGTTCTTCCTGCCAAACCTGATGGGTGACTTGACATCAATCCCTGGATCTCATGAGGCAGAATGAGATAACAGATTCCCAAAAGTTGTCCTATAACCTCAGTACACACACACACACACACACACACACACACACACACACACA
>NC_034602.1:26990330-27000370 GCF_900095145.1 Mus pahari
TGCTCTTCCAGAAGTCCTGAGTTTAATTCCCAGCAATGACAGGGTGGCTCACAACCATCTGTGATGAGATCTGATGCCCTCTTCTGGTGCTTCTGAAGAAAGCTACAGTGTACCCACATCCATGAAATAATAAATAAATAAATAGATAAACAGATAAATAGATAAAAATAAATAAATAAATCAAAGCCAGGTGGTGGTGGTGGGTGCATTCAAGAGGCAGAGATGGGTGAATCTCTGAATTCAAGGCCAGCCTGCTCTACAGAGTGAGTTCCAGGATAGCCAGGGCTACACAGAAAAACCCTGTCTTAAAAAACCAAATTAATCAATCAATCAATCAATTAATTAATTAAAATTGTATTATAGACAGAATTCCTAGGAACGTGGCCTTAGGGCTTTCACTGCCTGACACAGCTCTCTGGAGTGCGGTCATCTCTCCTTTCTACCGCTGTGTACTGTTCCATGTCCTGCCGTGTGCTGTTCCATGATGGTTGTCGTGACTGGTTTATTCATCTGTCAGAGACATGTTGGCTGTTTCCAGGTTCCTAAAATGAAACCTCATTACATGATTAAAATGGAAATTTCTGGTTTCCTTGGAGAAAAGTATATGCCTACACAAGACAGATTGATAGAGCAGAGAAATGCACTAGGAGGGACAAGGACATAGCTTCTTAGTAGAGTTCCATGTGTGGGGCTCCCAGACAGAGATCTGCCCCTGGGAACTCTGCCCATCAGCCCCAGCCCGAAGCCTCTAACAACGTTCACCTCCAATTACACGCTGCAGAAAGGCCCAGGCCACTCTTGCTAGGATCACAGGCTCCAGAGTTCTTCCCTGCTCCCCTCATCCCTCGCAGGCTCCAAGTCTAGCTGACCCAGCTTGTCTGATGCAGGTGTCCTAGAAGGGCTACCTGGGCCCCTACCCTGAGGCCTGCCCACCACGAACACTTGCTCTGGGACCCCTCCTGCTCCAGTAGAACCTGGCAGAGTCTCTGAACACAGAGTCTGAACTGACACTAACCCCAGGCATTGAAGCAACAGAGGCCCTGCAGGCTCTGCCCCAGCTCCCCAAGATGACCCACCCCACAGAAACAAGTGTCCTTAGGTGGCTCTGAACCTTTGCAGGGAGATGGCAAACCAGGAATTGTGGGGTCCCTGCTGTTCAGAAGCCATGCCCAACACGAGTGCTCCCACTATCTGTCACTTGGTGGTGTCGGAGGTGATAGGGAAAGTTGGTGAGGTCCTAGGCCAGGTTGTGGGATGCCAAGTGTTGAAGGACAGCCCTGGGATCTGGAAGCTGCTACTGAGAGACCCTGCTGCACCTCAAACCCCACCACAGAGCATGCACAAGGCTCCGAGCCCTCCCACAGCCCACCCCTGAGAGCACATGTGAGCCCAGCAGCCCAGGGAGCATCCCTGCACAGCAGTGCAGATAATGGATGAGTTGTATACTGAAGTCCCAGGTTAAACCATGACATCCTCAACATGAGGGCAGGGAGACTGGGCCAAAGATTGTTTGTGGTCAGACATATATAGCTGACAGCTTCCTTACCCAAAGGGGTATAGACAGGAGCTGGGACCCTGCTCCTGTCTGACTGGACTCCATTTCCCCAAAGCAGAGATTATCAGACCCCCACCCCCAGAATCAAACAATGAGGGTAAAAAAGGGGTGAAAAAAAGACAGGAAGGGAGAGAGAGAGAGAGAGAGAGAGAGAGAGAGAGAGAGAGAGAGAGAGAGACTTACCAGCAGCATGTCCCTCAGAAGACAATTTTTAAGCATGAAGAATTGCTATTGCAGATCCTTCTGGAAGTCCCCCTCCTGCGTTTGATGCCTTTTCTCTGCATAGTAATGTGTCTTTAAAATAGAAAAAAAAAAAAAGGAGCTACTGATATATGTTACAAGAAGTGTATCTCTTTCACCAAGACAGAACATTTTAATTCCCCGACACCTTTTAGTGATTGCTTCAATTTCCGAAGATTTTGATAAAATCATGCGGTTTAGGAGTCACGGGATAGAGCCAGTGCGGGCAGAACGTAATGAAACACTCCTGTTCCACCGCCTTCATTTGACACAGCCCAGCTCGGGGGCTAATAAACGCGCTGTGATGAATGCCCGAGCCACGATTGTAAAAATATACTTGTAATTGGGTTAATATGCCTTAAAATACGGCCCATCAGTTATCTTTCGTTCTCTCTGTGGCACGCGTGTGCAGGGGTGCATGTGGGCTGCCTGCCTCTTCCCCCCCCCATTCTACTGCTTCCATCACCCCCCCCCACCCCCAGCCACAGGATGTTTACAAACCTGTCTAGATCATCCCAAGGCTGGGACTGAATAACTGCAACAAATGTGCCTGGCACTGGGCAGGAGCTGACAGACAGGACACACAGGGATGGGTGTCCTTCAATGCAGAGGTAGGGTGAGGTGGGCTCCAGGCCTCTGGGGGTCTCGACAGGGGGCCTAGGAACAGCATCCCCTCACATGGCTCTACCTGTTCCCAGTGGACATCTATCCCAAGGAGGCAGGAGCCTGGGGTGGGGCTATAAACAATAAGGAACAAGGCAAGGAAGGCTACTAGGGAGAAAAGCTCTGGCCTGGAGCATTATCAGAACAAATATGCCAAGACTAAATCAAGGGGTCCCTAACCTGGGCCCCAGTAAGCCCATGGTTGAAGTCTCCAGACACAGCCTTGTTGCTAGCCTACTTGCACGCAGGTAAACCATGCTGTTCCCTGCATGCAGAAGTGTGGTTTCCTGAGGCTCTGAAACCCCAGGATAAAGCCTTTTTGACATCTCTAGGACTGTAACCTAATCTCACTGGTGTCCTGTAGATGTTTGTGGAGAGGTTGGGTGAATGGGCAGATGGACTGAAGGATAGGTAGGTGCTTGAATGGACAGATAAATAGAAAGATACATAGATGTGAATGTATGGTTGGGCAGGTCCATAGGTAGATGGCTGGTTATCATATGGATGAATGAGTAAATGAAAAGATGGATGGATAGATGGAGTGGGTAGATAGATAAATGGATAGATTATTGGATTAATATGTGGATGGATGAATGAGTAGGTGAGTAGATGGATGAATGGCTGGGGTAGATTGATTGGTAAGTGTATAGATGGGTGGATTGATTGTTGGATAGTGAGTAGGTTAGATAAATAGGTAGATAGGTGGGTGAGTGGGTGGATGGATAGGTAGATGGTTAGGTGGATCTTGGTCGCAGAGATTGGTAAATGGGTAGATAAATGGATGACAGATGGAGGAGTGGATATGTAGGTAGTAGATAAATGAATACTTACTCTGAAGAGTCTTGTTTGAGAGCTACTCTACAGGTATGTAAAAGGCTGCAGCAGCCTTTGACTGATACCAGGGAGCTCTCCCTCTCTTCTCTAGGGAAAAGGCTTCCTTCTCCTGAGGAGCCTCACCTACCCCAGGTCTCATTCCTTGCTGAACACCCTCTGCCTCCATTTACCTCTCTGATTTGATCACTCAGTCCCTCCCCTCTCTCCCCCCAGTTCTATGGGTTCAAGTCTTAGGCCTCCTGCAAGACTGAAAATATTCAGTCTATTAGAAACGAACATGTGAGGGCCAGCCAGACAAGGTAGAGCCTGGTAGCACCCAGGAAGAAGACAGGACTCTAGAGAGAAGGGCCTGGATCAGTGGAGGAAGTCAGCACCACACAACAGACCCGGGTGTGCTAAGACAGACTTCCTGACTCACTACATCCTGGAACACCACCAAGGGACCAGAATGTTCTGGAAATGCCACCCCATGGGGATGCGCCAGCCACCCAAGAACCCACTATTAAAGGAATGGAATGCTTGGCTTCTCCCCAGACAGGACCAGAAAGACAGCCTTTCACTGGCCAGATGAGGGGCCAAGTGACTGCTCAGGCTCCACAGCCTTGGGAAGAGTGAATATGAGACAGGCCAGGCTGGGGGTGTCTGGCTGGGACAGCTAGACCGAGTGCCAAGAGATCAGCACATGGGGTCTGTATGAGGAAGACGTGTACAGTGGCCCCGTGTTTGAAAAAAGGACCCCTCTGTTTCAGCCTGGATAATTGAGATCCCTCAGCCCCACCTCTGCCTCGTCCCAACTCCCTTGCCTCAGAAAACACACATGACATGTGAACACACAAATGCAGTGTCAACACATACACTAGAGAGGAAGGGGGAGCGAGTGAGCCACGGGCATCTGTACACACCCTTCCTGGGGCTAATGTCCTTAGGAATAAAGGCATGTGTGTGTGTGTGTGTGTGTGTGTGTGTGTGTGTGTGTGTGTGTGTGTGTGTGTGTTTGTGTTCCCTCTCTCAGGCTAGAGACACCTCTGTCCTTACTTGAAGGCCAGCCCTGCAGGTAGGTGGACAATAACACAGGGGCTGTGTGTAAGTCCTCTTGAGAGTCTGGGCAGGCCCAGATAGAGAAGATGTACACATAACCCTCAGAAAGGGTCAGCGTTAGCGTGCTCTGGGCAATAGGGAGTGTGTTCCCCACCCTCCTGGGACACACAGGAGTGGCCCTGCAATCAGCTATCCTGTAAGTAACCACAACACCTTGTCCAAATGCAGCCAGAAGCATTCTCGGAGCGTGTGTCTTCCCTAGATCTCGGGAACCGTGAGTATACTAGGAAGTCATACACCCATTCATCCAGTGTGATCTGGCATGGATCATCATATGAGTGTGCTGGCGTGGCATGTATGTCACTGGACATCTGGCCCACCAATGTAACTATGCAAACTGCCCTGTCTCCCTAAGATCACAGTGGGCCCAGGTCACTTGCTCTATGGCCCACCATCCCCACCATTTCTGAACTGCTGCATTTCCCCATCTTGTGGCAAGACATACATACACTATGCTAGGTGCTCTCTGAAAGGTGAACACAAACTCAGGCTCAGAGGCCCAGCTGCCCTTGGGATGGCCATCTGGAAGGAGGGATGAGAGAGCCAGAGATTACTTCCCAGGACCAAAACCAGAACCAGCAGGGTAAAGCATCCCCAGCTGCCCTCTGTGGCCTGTCTGTCAGTGGAGGCTGGGATCCCATCAGGTCCCGCACCAGTCACCAAAGTGCAGGTAAGGGTAGGGGCAAACTGCACAGAAGAGCCCAAGTCCATGAATTAGGTCATGAGAAATGGTAAGTAAGACACAGAGACCTCCTGGAGGTATCCCAGAATTCAGCAGCTCTGCTAATGGGGTCTAACCTGAAGGCCTTCTGCCCCAAATACCCAATAGAGAGAAATGGTTGTCAGGAAAGGTAAGCTGATTTGGGGGTGAGAGGCCAAGGTGTTTTGAGGAAGGGGCATGGCTCCGTGCCAGGACCAGACAGGGAATAGGGAGTGGGCGGTAGGGTAGCATCCTGGCCATTGTGGCTGAGCCCAGCCATGCAGGGCAATCGTAATTAGATAATTCCACCCTAAAAGGTGGGGACGGGAGGGTCTGCAGGAGCCAAGTCCCAAGCCCTGCCTCTCAAAGGCCAGAACAGAAACCCCTTAATTGGTTGTGGGGCAGGGCATGACGAAATGCTGTCAATCCCAGGCCAGAAAAGAGGCGCTGGGGGTTCTCTGGCCCAGTGAAGGCTGTGGAGATGAAATGGTATTTGCCTGCTTATGGGAAGAATGATGGAACTCTGAATGAGCGGCTGACCTTCTGGAATGACAGGTGACCCGCAAGATAGCTGTGGTGGGCAGCGGCAGCCGCCTCGAAAATTGCTCCTGCTGCCCGAAAATAAACAATAAGAGAGCAAATGTGGTTTGAAAAATTGACTCGTTTCAACACTGGGGGAGAAAGTGAATTATCTCAGGCCACCGGTCCGAGTCATCGGCCTGCAACAGAGAGGCCAGGCTGAGCAAGGAGACCCCTTGTAGGGCACCACAGCAGGGGAGGTGGGCCACCCCAAAGGTCTCACGCCAACCCTTCGTGGTAAAGGGGGCTCTACGGGACTAGTGCCACCGGGGAAGGGTGAGGAGGAGGCAGGAATACTGTCCAGTGGGCAGTCCTCAAAGCAATGACCAGGGCTGAGGTCACAGGACACCTGAGGCTGTCTACAGACATCCGGTCTGACCTCACCCCCTCCCAGGGCCCTTGGCTCAGCTCTTCAACAGGACCCCACCAACCAGGCCACCATCTCATAGATGCGGGGACCATAAAGGCTCCCTGGGGTACTTCCTGAGGCTGCCCTGTGGCTCCTCCTCCAGCTCTACTCCACCTACTTCTGTCACCTCTCCTTCTGCAGAGAGAGAGATGCTCCTTTGAGACCCCAGCATGCAGGGACAGATGTGGACTATCCTCCACAGGCTCCAGTGTTTGAACTTGATCCCGGTGCACGGTGTTCATTGGGGAGGTTGTGGGACATAGAAGTGGGGGTCTTGCGAGAGGAAGTGGATGACTGGGGTTGAGCCTTATGGGGGCTGCTCCATTCTAACCCTAGCTCTCTGCTTCCTGGTCTGCAGAGGGGTCTTTTCACATACTCCACCAGGAACCCCACGACTTCCCCACTGTAGCCTCTGGGGAACCCAGATAAATCCTTCCTCCTTCGATTTGCTTCCCTTGTAACCAATCCAATGTGGTAGGAAGTCTGAGGGCCCAGGGGAACCAGGCCTTTGTAGCCCTGAAGCCTCCTTCCTCTCTCCCTGACTCCCAGGAAGCAGCAGACTCCATCTACTGAGACGCAGGACGGAGACCACTAGGCCACCTCCTGTTCCCTGACTGTTTGGCCTCCCCAAGGCCGTATCCTCAGCCAGTGGGGCCAGCAGCTTTCGCCTGCTCCCCATGCTAACAAAGTGGAAGCCTGGGATGTCCAGCCTGCACAGTACTCCACCCTGCGAGCAAAGCACCCTTTTAGAGGGACACTAGAGAGTCCCCACACTCACGTGTCAGTGTCTTTGGAAGCCTTGAGGGAGGGGAGCCACATACAGAATGCTTCTTATTTTAGAGGCCAGACTTGTGAAGCCATGAGGAGCCCCTGGCACCTCTGCTCAACATGGGGATTTGAAACAATTTTTGGAATACTTTCTGGTTTTGTTAAGACATTCCAGAGACCAACCCCAAAGAAGAGACTGAAACCAAAATAAAAAAACAAAGAAGCACCCTAAAAGAAGGTCCAGGAAGCTAAGGGTGGGGCCCCAAATCAACCGTGGCGGGGAGCCCTGCAGACACCAACCTCAGGCCAGAGCAGGGCTATTGCTCTTCTTGGCTTCAGCCTCCCTGTCCAGCTGGGTATGAAGTAAGGAAAGCCCCGGGCAGCAGGGTCCATCCACTGCCTGGTGACCAGCACAGAGCCCTGTGCCTTCCATGCTCAGAGCCACATTCGATTCCTGGAGCTACTCTGTGATTCAGAGAAGCTATCATGGCATCTGCCTTAAGCAGTAAAAGTGGCCAGGAGCTGCACTCGCCACGAGACACCTAGGTCCCACTAAATGCCACTGCGCTGAATCCAGAGAGGGAGTCTGCAGGTACCTGAGACCCAGGGCAGCTCTCCCATTCGAGCTTAGCAGCTGTGGTTGGGAGGGGCTTGGTGAGTGGTCCTGTTAGGGGGGACACTGTATGTTTCCATGGAGAAAGCAGGGCCCAGGGCCAATACTTCCCCAGAGGCCCAGGAGTCTCCTGCTCTCCAGCATCTCTTGCCTCGCCACTCTCTTCTTTTCCCAGATGCTCAGCTCATTCAGCTCCCACCCACTGAACTATGTGGATGCCTTGATGGGGAGTCCTTTCCATGGGGGCACCCAAGACTTCTGTCTCTCCACTTCCTGACCTCCACTCCAGACAAGTCCATTCCAGCAGTCACAAAGGGACTTCCTAGATGTCTAGCCCAGAAGGAAACCAAGAGCCCTCCACCCCTCACCCCAAGTGCCCCCATTGCTCAGAGGCTCATAGGCAAGCTCTCAGCCTCTCCCAGGCAGCCAGTGTGGGGACCCTGGCATCACACGACACCTGGGATCATGTCAGGCGCAGAGTCAGTGGCCTGTCAACTCAGGTCTAGCTGTGGCTGGGGTGCCTTGAGGTCCTTCCTGTAAACCCTGTCGACTGAAAAGGAACAGCTCACCTTCTCATTCATCAACTGCGCAGACACAAGGCGCTCAACTGCCCCCTGCTCCACGGATGGAGGCTGGAGCAGCAAGTCCCACCCTAGCCCCTCACAGCCAGGCATTGGGTCTTCTGGTTGTATCCACTTCTCTCTCCAGATGTGTAAGCAAGCTCCTGGCCTCTGGCCTCTACTGTGGAAAATGCAGCCACACACCTCCACAGGCCTCTTCCCCTTGGGGCTGAGAGAACACCATCCTGGTTCCGTGGCTCCATCCCAACACTTTTTCAGTGCAGCCCAGAGGGGCCTTCTTTGCAATGGGGTTATAAAATCGGCCACCTTCAAGCCGCATTTAAGGGATTCTGCTAGAAATTCTCTACTGATCCTTTCTGGATCTCGTCACTGGATGGAAGCCACATGACAAGCCACCTACCACCAATTCTTTTCTGTCTCAGGCTCTATATGGGACTGCTACGACACAAGGGACAACACTCTTTGGGCTCTGTGAGCCCTGATAACCACTAAAGAGAGCCTCGGTGCACCTTTAAGCAACAGAGCTCATGGTATCTGCTGGCGACAGATGGCAGAACATCTCACCCATCAGAGCAAGGCCACACTCTTCCAGCTTCTCCACACCCATCACCCTCTCCCATCACTCAGAACCCAGGGCACTCCCCACACCAGGCCACATGCCCTGCGGTGTGCCAAAACCTGATCTGCCAATGTTCACCCAGAAAAGCAGAACCTACAGGATGAAAGCTGGGCTTACCAAGTGCCCTGGAAGCCACCTCAGTAGTCCACAAAGCTTGTCATGACTCCACGTTGTGGGAGCCAAAGTGGATATGGGGAGGAGAGAAGGCCACCAGATGGGGTGGCCACCGGGAGAACAGGCTTTGGGAAAGGAGAGTAAGAAAAGCAGGAGCCACATCTATGCCACCTCCTCTGGGCCACAGAGTCTTGCAAAAGAAAGTGGTACCTGTTCTCAAGGAGTTATCCTGGCTGACCCAGGGCTTGGAAGACCCGAAGAAGCACATCTTCTGTATTATACACCACCATCACTACCCAGAACATCCCATCATTCCAAGCTGAGAGCGCCCCCCCCCCCATTGCCACGGAGACCAACTCTTCTTCACTGCAGCCCCAGCACGCACTTGCCAGTCTCTAACGATCTCCATGGAAAATATGGAGAAGCTGAATGCTCTATGGGCTTCCTCTTGGTGGACTCCTCCAGAACTCGCCCTTTGTTGACGGCTTGTCACTTTAAGGACAATGTTGTGATGAGTGTCAGGATAGCCTCTGTTTTTAAAAGCCAAGAGACAAAAGTGCAGAGTGCATACACAGAGGCCCCTTGGCTTGTGATGGGTAATACCCAGGGAAACTCATGAGGAGAATTTCACAAGGTGAAAATGCACTGACGGACTCTAACTCCCAGGAGCACTGTGTGTCAGGCCAACTGTGCTGGGCTTCGCTAGGTCTCTGTTTGCCCAGGGGCACAGGCTAGCCCACCTGTCAGGGACCATGGAAATAAACTACGGAAGCCGGCACATGAGAATCTGTCCAGATTCTCTGCTCTCAGGTTTTGGGATCTAAGGAAGCACAGGGCTATGTTCCCCGCCACCCACCACGCTCATACATACAGAAGAGCAGAGGGATCCAAGTCTTGGAGCCCTGGATACGCTCAGTCACTGACTCAGGAGGACTTTGGTCCCCAGGTTATCTAGTGACCTCTCTGTGTTATTCCTGTTTGTTCTCTCCTTCAGGATATATTCTGAGGCAAGGAGAAACATTATTTACTTGAGTGCCCACATAGCAGCCAGGCTTCTTCAGGAGGTGACTCCCTAGGTGTCTATCTTACCTGTGCGCAATTAGTTCAGATCGGAGCCTAGGCAAGACATGCACATCCCCATGCTTCCCGGGTCACCCACTCAGAACTCTGATGTCCCCCAGATCCTTCTTATACCCCTAGTTGGTGTCTCCACCTGCCCTGCCCCTACCCCTGCCCCTGCCCCCGCCCCCGCCCCTGCCCCTGCCCC
>NC_034602.1:27001072-27017094 GCF_900095145.1 Mus pahari
AGCTCCAGCTCCAGCTCCAGCTCCAGCTCCAGCTCCAGCTCCAGCTCCAGCTCCAGCTCCAGCTCCAGCTCCAGCTCCAGCTCCAGCTCCAGGCCAGGCCAAAGGGCTGCCCAGCTAAGAAGCCCTTGAATCTGACTCTTCCCCCGACTCCCAAGCCTAGAGGGCCACAGAAGCCTCTGCAGGGCTAGCAGTACCACGCACGTCCACCTCCCGGGTCTCTTGGTACTCTAGGCAGGTAGGAAGGCCATGGGAAGGCAGGGATGGGGGGGGGAGTGTCTGCCCTCTCCACCAGCACCCAGTGGCTCCATCCCATTCATCACCCTCTGTCCTTCACCACTCCCTGCTCCTTGCCCGAGGGAGAGCCATTCGGATCTGCCCAAGCTGAACAATACAATATTTCTATTGAGCTGTGGGTTTGATTAATAATTTGGAAATGAAATCAATATGGGCTCTGCTTTTCATTCCTGGAGGGCCCTTGTGCACCACCAGGCTAGCTGAGGAAGCGGCAGGCTTAGGACATGGGGACAAGGCACCAGGGGCAGGTGCCACTCAGTCTGGGAGTCGCAGGGTGTGGTAGCCACCTCCTGCTGGAGAAGCGGGATGGGCGTGGCTTTGTGTCTCAGGTAAGTGATGCTCTGCCCGTGCCAGGCACTGCCCTCCTAGGTGCAGAGCCAGGGCCCTGGATCCCACATAGCTCATCAGCCTCCCCTTATTCTCAAGTTCCAACAAGGCAGGTGGCTAAGCCACACACTCTATGGCTTCCCTGAGTGTAGGATCACCCATGACCCCCAGATCTTCGGTGCAAACTTTCCCACCAGCTTTTCTAGCTATGGTTCTGAGGCCTGAAATCCTAGGATGATGTCACACCCACACTGCTCCCCCAAATCTCCCTAGTCAGGTGTTGAGACAGCCTACAGGTCTAGCCATGTCTCTGCCTCCCTGCCAAAGAGTTTCTACCAGCTCACATCAAGGCAAGGCAATCAAGTGCTGGAGAGGTGACCCTGCTGACTTCAGTGGCCACGGGCCTAAACTGGGAACACAGCTTGCATCCCAATCCCACCCTAGCCTGCCCATGCCAGTGCTAAGTGGGCGGGCAGCCCAACACTGTGGCCCATTTGGCCTACCACCACTACCTCTAGCACAGGCTCCAAATGCCCTCCCACCTCCTGGAGCAGCATCAGGGAGGTGGGGGGAACAGACCAGACACCCTCCCTTCGGGCTCCCAAGGCTCAGAGACGGTACCCTGCTTCAGGGTGCTGGAGGAAGTGGCCTCAGCCAGGCCTGTGTAGGAGGAGCCTGTGACTTCTTCCTTATCACTTCACGGGCCCAGGAGAAGAGCCTAGCTTCTCCCAACTGTAGGGAAAGAAGCTTGAGCACATGGCCTTGACCTTTGCCCAGGGATCTTGGGCACATCCCTTGGGCCTCATCTGCATTTAGGGAATGAGGTCCATGAACTATCCTACTAATCCGTCTTGATCTCCCAGCCCTAGAAAGAATTCATACACTTGAACAAATACAGAGAAGGTCCCTGAATCCATACATGTACACATCTGTACCTGCCATAGAGCGGGAGCATGGATAACACCCCCTTCTCTCTTGGGTGTACCGTGCCAGCCTTGGCATGGGCCTTACTTCTCATGTTCAGCTTATCCTTGGAGCACAGCATGAACCGGGAATTGAGAAATGTGTTCTCTGGACCCTCAGAGGCCCCAAATGGCAGAACCCAACCCACCCATCCTAATCCAATTCTTTGACCTTCAGCAATCCGTCTGCCTCCACCCAGCCCAGGAGGTTCTAGGTTTCTATAACCGAGAACACTTCAACCCCAATCTATCCCAGAGCAAGTGTTTGGGCACGGGGACAGCCACAGAAGTAGTCAGTCCTGGCCCCAAAGGACCTTCCTATACTAGCCCCCAGGACAGTGGTGACAGCTAGTCATGGCCAGGAAAGCCAATACAACCCCACCTAGGTAATTCCTGGCACACATGAAGACAGGGCACTTCTCTCTCAAGTCCTCCACTAGGTCCTGAGACACAGACGGACCTGAGGCTCAAGAGAGCTCTGCTGTACAACACAGCCAGCCTATCAGCCACAGAATAGGGCTAGGGTAAGGACCAGCTCCTAGGCTCAGGGTCTCTGGCCCCTGGAGAGGGAGGGGCCCCAGCAGGAGAGGGAAGGGCCCCTCCCCAAGACTCTCTGGGCAAGCCTGGATGCAGCACCTCTGTCAGCGGGTGGCACATGAAACCCTGGAGCCGCTCCCTGGGAGCCAAAGTTCCTTGACCCACATGCCGGGGAGGCGGTTTTATAGGAGCCATTGACCGGCAGCATTGATCCCCAAGAATGTATCGCACAAATCATTTTGCACTAAACTGCGGAATCGATGGAGAAATCTCCCGGAAAATTTATATTAAAAGTCCCTGTTTGCCTAAATGAGTTCCCTGTGCCCATATTGAATATTTGGCTGATGAATTGAATGGGTTTAAATTTGAACATTGCAGACCCATTAAAGAATGAATTCTTAAATCAAACCCTGCCATTTATGATTGAAATGAGATTTCCTCCGCGATGGACCAGCCACTATATAAATCAGCTGCGCATTTTATACCAAACCATAAACAAGATATAATTCTTTTAAATACACAACAGGTGCCTTAAATCTTTTGATGCATCTTGTATTTATCTGAAGTGTGGATTGCTGTATTTACACCAGGTCACACAGGCCTCGGATGGCCCTGGCTGGTGAAGGTTAAATTCAGAGGGCCACCGGAGCCTAAGAACACGGAGACCTCTGAGGAGTCCAGGAGTGGGGCAAAGACGCTGAGTTTAGGTTCCTACCAGCAACCCAGCCAGGGTCTGCCAGGGTGAACTCAGAGTCACACACACACACACACACACACACACACACACACACACACGTATACACACTCTCACATGTAGCATACCTGACCATACTCACACAGTACCCAAATTCACAAATATGCACCTGGCACATACTGAAATGTACATGAACACAAATCCTTATCAATGTACATGTGGGCATACTCATATGCACAGCATAATGCTTACACATGACACATCACAAAGAACCAGGCACACATCAGCACTGTACACAGAGTAAAGCCACAAATTCACACGTGTGAACTTGCACTGAAGTACATACACAATCGCATGTACAACCAAACCCACACAACACCCACATGTACACAGAACGTATGCCCAACAAGCATACGTGCATCTCTATAAAAGTGTAGTAGCAAATTTGGCATGGTGACCCAAGCCTGTAACCTCAAGCCTTGGGAGTCTGAGGGAGTAAGTTCAAAACCAACCTGGGCTACCTAGCAAGCTCTTTCCAAAACACTGAAGTGCACCACAGCAAGAATGCTTGTATTAGGGGTTGAAGAGAGAGCAATGGCTAAGCTTGCTTACTGTTCTTGCAGAAGACCCAGGTTCAGTTCCCAGCACCCACAGGGACTATCAACTGTAATGCCTGTAACGCCAGCTCCAGGGAATATGACACTTTATGACCTCCACGGGATCTCTCTCCACTTGTTCTTTCTATAATTTTTAAATTACATTTGTGTGAATATGTGTGCATGTACGTATGTATGTATGTATGTATGTGTGCATGTGTGTGCCATAATGTGCATGTGGAGGCCGGAGAACACTTCTGGGAGTTGGTTCTCTCCTTTCACCGTGTGAGTCTGGGGATAAAACTGAGGTTTCAGGGCCTTTATCCGCTAAGACAGTTCACCACTGTCTTGGTCAGGGTTTTACTGCTATGAACAGACACCATGACCAAGGCAACTCTTGTAAGGGCAACATTTAATTGGGGCTGGCTTACAGGTTCAGAGGTTCAGTCCATTATCATCAAGGCAGGAACATGGCAGCATCCAGGCAGGCCTGATACAGGAGGAGCTGAGAGTTCCATATCTTCATCTGAAGGCTACTAGCAGAATACTGGCTTCCAGGCAGCTAGGATGAGGGTCTTATAGCCCACACCCACAGTGACACACCTACTCCAACAGGGCCACACCTCCTAATAGTGCCACTCCCTGAGCCAAGCATACACAAACCACCACAACCACTCATGTCTTTTTTTTCTTTTTCTTTTTTCTTCTCTCTGTCTCTGTCCCTGCCTCTGTGTATCTCTCTGTGTTTCTCTTTGTCTCTGTCTCTGTCTCTCTCTCTCTCCCCTCCCTGCCCTCCACCCCTGGTTTTTTGAGACAGGTTTCTCTGTGTTTCCCTGGCTGTCCTGGAACTCACTCTGTAGACCAGGCTGGCCTCAAACTCACAGAGCTCCACCTGCCTCTGTCTCCTGAGTGCTGGGATTAAAGGTGTGCACACCACCACACCCAGCCTTCGGCCCCATTTGTTATTCTTCTCTCCTCCACCACAGTTGCCCAGGCCCAGGCCCTCTTCACCCTCTCTGTCACAGCATTCAGCACAGCAATCTCACGTATGCGTCCCAGTCTTCTGTCAGTTCAGAAAACACTGCCTGGCCGTTCTCCAAGAAGCAGATGTTGGCCATAGCTGCCTTGTTGGGGAGACAGGATGACTCTCACCTCCACCTTTCTTGCTACCACTAAATGCCACAGCTAGGCAAGTTACAACTAAAAGTCACACAGTCCTCGCAGTTCTAAAACCCAGCACTGGCACGCTCCTTGTCTGCTGGGGACCATGCTGTTCCCACTGCTCCCGATTGCTGCCCTCGCACAGTAGACGGGAGCCCAATTCTTCAAGGCCTTCTGTACAGTCCTCCTTCCTGAGAGCAGAATCCCTGTGACTGTAGATTAAGTTTCAGTATGACTTTTGGAGGGATACGATCCTTCAAGCCAAAGGTGCCCTGATGTCAAAGCACACAAGGCAGAGCACTTGTAAGATAATCACATGACTGTGACATGCATGCACACATGTGCATGGACATGCATGCACACGTTCTCATGTGTCTGACCCTGTGTGTAGATCACAGACTTTCTTCTTTTTTTGTTTTGTTTTCTCAGTGTATTTCTCAGTGTAGCCCTGGCTGTCCTGGAACTCACTCTGTAGACCAGGCTGTCTGAGAACTCAGAAATCAGCCTGCCTCTCCCTCCCAAGGGCTGGGATTAAAGGTATGTGCCACCACTGCCCAGCAACTTTCTTCTTTTAAAGTAAGTTTTATATTTATTATTTTTGTGAGTGTGTGGGTGCACATGCCACAGTACATATGTGGAAGTCAGCTCTCTTCTTCCACTACGTGGGTTCTAGGACCACCTAGCTAGCTAGCTAGCTAGCCCTTTCTCCTCTTTTTAAAATAGAGGCTTACTGTGTAGCCAAATGATCTCCAATTTCTTTCTTTCTTTCTTTCTTTCTTTCTTTCTTTCTTTCTTTCTTTCTTTCTTTCTCTCTCTCTCTCTCTCTCTCTTCTTCTTCTTCTTCTTCTTCTTCTTCTTCTTCTCCTCCTCCTCCTCCTCCTCCTCCTCCTCCTCCTTCTCCTTCTCCTCCTCTTCCTCCTCCCTCCCCCTCCCCCTCCTCCTCCCCCCTTGTTCTTGTTTTCTTGGTCTTCATTTTGGTTTTCCAAGACAAAGTTTATCTTTGTATAGCCTTGGTTACCCTAAAACTCACTCTGTAGACAAGGCTGGCCTCAAACTCAGAGGTCCACTTGCTTCTGCCTCCCAACTGCTGGAATTAAAGCATGCCACCACCACCTGTCTCACAGCAGGTGCTCTTAGCTGCTGGTCATTACTTCATCCCCTGATTTCCAATTTTCAATCCTCCTGCCTCAGCATCTGGGCTTCTGGGATTCCGGGTATGGTTCACCATATCTGGTGATGTATATACTTTAAATGAGATGTTACTACCCGTGTCTAATGGAGTATTTTAAGGGAGACTTCATGACGAATTGGGTCAGATGCCTTCAGAGGGCTCCACACCAGAAAACATGCCAGGCAAACATGGCACTGTCAAGCGTCTAGAGAAAAAAACCTGCACAATTGTCTCAAAACATGCTCCATGAAGTTCAATATGGGGTTTGTTTGTTGGCTTTGTGTTTGTACATGTGTGGTATATGTATGTGGGTGAATGTAGGGGCCAAAGGTGACAACAGTTGTCTTCCTCCACTAGCCTCCACGTCACTTCCTGAGGCACGGCTTCTGTCTGAAGCCAGAGCTCACCAATTCTACCTACTCTAACCAACTTGGCCCAGGACCCCCTGCTTTTGCCTCTGAGATGCAGATGAGAGCTGCCAGCACATCTGCCTGGCCCTCACATGGGCTCTGCTGATCTGGACTCTGGTCTCCGATGTTGCTCAGCAAGCACTTTATCCACTGAGCCATGGCTCCAGGCCTTGATATTATCTTTTTAAAAAAAAAAAAAAAAAAAATATATATATATATATACATATATATATATATACTGCCGGGCATGGTGGCACATGCCTTTAATCCTTTAATCCCAGCACTCGGGAGGCAGAGGCAGGCGGATTTCTGAATTCGAGGCCAGCCTGGTCTACAAAGTGAGTTCCAGGACAGCCAGGGCTATACAGAGAAACCCTGTCTCGAAAAACCAAATATATATATATTTGTATTTAGTATATATATACTAAAAACTAGGGGTGGTGGTGGTGGCGCACGCCTTTAATCCAGGGGACTGGGGAGGCAGAGGTTGGTGGATCTCTGAGTTCAATTACATCCTGGTCTATGAGTCCCAGCCAGGGCTGCACAGAAGAACCCTGTGTTGAAAAACAAAACAATGACAAACAACAACAACAACAAAAACTAGAGATGAAAGAGAAAAACAACAAAAATATTAGCTGCATCCTTCCTGGGGCCAAATACAAAGATGTATTAGGAGAGCATGTCAGAAAGTTTTGGAAACTGATGGAAAATCAGGGTTGGAGACATAGCACAGTGGGCAGGATGCTTGCTTAATGTATTCAAAACCTCAGGTTCCCCCTGAGCACTGCCTAGAACCAGGCACAGCGGCACACACTGGTAACCTCAGCATACAGGGGTGGAGGCAGGATGATCGGAAGGTCAAGGTCATCCTTCAAGGTCAGCCCAGCGAGATGGCCCAGCGAAGTAAAGCACCTGCTGCACCAGCCTGAGCACAGTCCCTGTGTCTCACAATGGGAGGAAAGAACTCTGAAAAGTGTTCTCCGACCTCCATGTGTGCGCCATGGCATTCACACGCCAGCACTCCGCCATGCACTTGTGCGCACCAGCATGCATGCAAGTGTGTGTACACACACACCAAATCTACTCACAGTACAACGATCAATAGTAACAGCAATACATAAATAAATAATAAGACCCACAGCCAAACAATAGGTAGAGCTCAGGGACCCTCTCAGAAGACAGGGAGGAAGGATGGTAAGAGTCAGAGGGGTTGAGGTCACCAGGAGAACACAGCTCACAGAGTCAACTAAGCAGGGCTCATAAAGGCTCCCAGAACCTGAGGCATCAATCACAGAGCCTATGTGGAGTCTGAGCTAGGTCCTCTGCATATATGTTATGGTTGTGTAGCTTGGTGCTCTTATGGGACTCCTACTAGTGTGAGTCCGGGTGTCTCTGACTCTTTTGCCAGCTCCTGGGACCCTTTTCCTCCTACAGTGTTGTCTTGATATGAGGGTTTGTGCCTAGTCTAATTGTAACTTGTTATACAGTGTTTGACTGATATCCCTGGGAGGTCTGTTCTTTTCTGAAGAGATACAGAGAAGGGGTGGCCCTGGTGGAGGGGGGTGGGGATTGGGAAAAGAGAAGGGAGGGGGAACTGCAGTTGAGAGCTACTGGGTGACTTTCTGGTGAAAGATCCCACAACAGGCATCCCACTGATGTGAACCTGACACAGTGCCCTCAAGACAACAGACACTATTGCTTAGATCCTGACACAGTGCCCTCAAGACAACAGACACTATTGCTTAGATCCTGTCTGAGGCTGGCAGGCTCAGGAGGCTGAGGCCATCCTGCTGCAGACAGTAAACCTTGGAGAGGTAGGTCGGAGTCTGTGGACCCTCAGGCTCTGAAATCCTACTGTAGAGCTCATGTAGCTAAGGATACCTTTTCCAGGCACCCAAGTGTTCACCCTTGGAAAGGATGGGGACACACACATGTGTAGACCACCCCATGGGACACAGCCACACATGGGACTTCATCACAAGAGTTGGGTGAGCACTTCCCCCAAAAGTCACACACAAGACATCGATGCCAACACGATTCAGGGAGGACTGGTGAGGAACAGAGGAAGTGGGCACAGATAGCTGGGGTCTAGGGACATTTGTTTGACCATAGGCACAAAAGCAAACTGACTGTGACTTGGGTGTTCCTGCTGTGTAAGCCCCAGATACTTGTGTGGGGTTAGAGTTCAAGGCGACACGGATGGACATGGGAAGGTGTGTGTGTGCGCACATGCGTGCGTCTGTAGGTTCTGTATCCACAGATTCTGTTAACCTTAAATCAAAACTATGTTTAAATTCTTCTACACTAAATGTATACAGGTGACTCTTGTTACTCACTAAAGAGGTCAGTGTGCCAAGTGTTTCCATGGCACCGACCGTCTGCTATGGACTGTATGTAGGCAGTCTAGAAGAGACATGTGCAGGCTCTAACAATACATCCTTTCACAGGAAGGATTTCAGCACCTATGGGCTTTAGTGTCTCTAAGGAGCTTGTAATGGGTGCTCTGGGGGATCTGAGGGACACGTGAACACTCATATATATTTAAGAATGGAGAAATACAGGTGGACACACCATATATGCAAGCCCTGCCCATCTACCCTGCTGCTCAGAGCCCTTCCTCTCTGTCCTTGTCACTTCCCTCATGACAGTCACCTCAAGATACATATCACACTTTGTTCTTTGTTCCCTAGGGTCTCCACCCTGCCCTGATTCAGCCAACAAGCCAACTTTTGATTCTTATTTCTGATACCTCCTCCTTCTCTGGCCTCTTGCCATCCCTGGGGACACTGACCCTAGTTGTTCGATCCACTGAATGCCACTTCCTTGGCTTTTGTTCCAGCAGAAAACAGATGAGATCTAGATCCCACCCCATAGCTGGAACACATCTGATGACCCTAGGACCGAGCTCAGTTAGCTCTGTACTGTCCTAGATCCTTGGACACGGAAACAGTTAACAGTTAATGTTCTAAGCAAAGAAGTTTGGGGGACTGGCAAGATAGCTCAGCAGGGGAAGGCAAGCAAGAGGACCTGAGTTCCCTGGAACCCATGTTGGAAAAAGAGATCCACCTCCTGCAAGCTGTCCTTTCCTGTCCACACAAACTCCATGACATGCACAACCACACCTATACACAGATTTAAAAAAATAGTAAAAATTGTTTAAAAAATAAGTTTTGTGGGGAAGGGCTAAGGAACTCACAATATCACCACTGGAATTAATAAATGAATTAGCGAGACCACAGAGATAAATTCAGTAAACAAAATTCAACTCTATTCTATAAGCTAGTAGAAAACAATCAGAAAAATGAAAAAAAAAATCCTAATTAACACCAAAAAGACACATGGAAATAAATTGAACAATTGTGTGCAGGAATGCTGTGGTGATAATTGAGAGAAACTAAAGACAGATAAGTAGGGCAAAGGTCATGGAAAACTCAATAGTGTTAAGATGTAAATTATCCTCTAAGTTGGTATATAGATCTAACATGATACCAATCAAAATACCAATGGCCTCTTTGTAAAACTAGCTGAGCCACGCAGAAAGTCTAGAATGACCTAAAATTTTTGTTAGAAAGGATAAAAGTCCTAACACTTCCTACTGTAAAACCCTCTCTTATGCTTTGCGTGAAATGTCCCCACAGGGTCATGGGGTACAAAGCCCAGGTCCTCAGCTGCTGAAGCTGTTTTGGAAAGTTCTTAAAACTTTAGGAGATGGAACTGTGAGATGAACCGGTCCCTTCCCATCACTCTCTGTTTTCTGCCTGCATGATGTGAGCTGCCTGTCTTGCCTTCGCTACCGTGATGGAACGAATCCTTCAAAATTTTAAGCCCAAATAAGTCTTCCCTCCCTTTGATTGTGCAGGTCTGGTGTTTTGGGCGTGATGTTGCCGAGTCAGAAAAGCTAGGCTGTTCTTATAATAAACCAGACCTCATGGTTCTTAGGCCTCTGGAACTGGCTTGTGGGAGGAATGTGGAAGAGTTTGAAATGTGGGCAGGAGAAGCCAGAGAACGATGTGAGCAGAGCTCAGCGGGTGGCTCTGGTGGGATCTCAAGGTAGAATGCTCACAGAAATGTGTCCAGTGAAGACAACACTCAAGAGACTTCCGACAGGAGCAAGGACACCATCAGTAGCTGCTGAAGGCCACGCCTGCTATCCTCTGGCAAAGCTGTATACACATCACCCATGTCCTGAAACACTGTGAGATGTTAAGTCCAAAGGCAGCAGGCTTCCCTGCAGAGGAACCTTCCAGGCCATGAGTGAAGCACTGTGGTTGTGTAGTGCTTATTTCTAGACACCAGCCTCACAAAAGGAATCAGTGGCAAAAATTAGAGACTTGGAAAACCCGCACTTTGGTCAATATGTGTAGAAGTTGGGCTAAGGAAGGACTGGTTGCCTATTTTTTTTTCCCATAAGAAAGGAGCCTAGCATGGCTGTCGTCTGAGAGGCTCCACCCAGCAGCTGACTCACAGATACGGATATCCAAAGTCAAACAGTGGATGGGGCTTGGGACTCTTATGGAAGAACAGAGGGAAGGATTGCAGGCCCAAAAGGAGATATGAACGCCACAGGAAGACCAACAAAGTCAACTAACTTGAGAGCTCTCAGAGACATCCACCAACCAAAGAACATACATGGGCTGGACCTAGGCCTCCCCGCACATATGTAGCAGATGTACAGATTGGTCTTCATGTGGGTCTGGAACAACTGAAGCGGGGGCTAACTCAAAAGCTGTTGCCTAAAGAAAAGAAAAGAAAAAAGAAGAAGAAGAAAAAAAGTAACAGAAAAAAAAAAAAAGAAAAAAAAAAAAAAAAAAAAAAAAGCTGTTGCCTGTCTGTGGGATATGTTCTGGCTGGGCTGCCTTGTCTGACGTCAGTGGGAGAGGATTCTTCTCGTAGCCCAGCAGAGATGTGATGTGCCAGGGTAGGGGGGATACTGGGGGAGGGGGGGGGACACTCAGAGGAGAAAGAGGGAGAAGGATTGTGGGAGGGGGTGACCTGGAGGGAGGCAGTGAGCAGGATGCAAAGTGAATTTGAAATGTAATTTAAAAAAAAAAAAAAAAAGAAAAGAAAAAAGAAAGCAGCCAAGGGTCAGCAGTATAGTTCAGCACAGAGCACATGCCTATCATCCCTGAGGCTCTGTGTTCAGTTCTCAGCATGGGGGATGGGGAGGGGACAAAGATTTTTGCTTCGGGGCAACAGGAAAGATGCTTTGAAGGCATCTCAGGGACCAGGTAGAGATCTACTGCAGGCTCCAGGACAGCCCGTCACACGGGGCTGCCTAAGAAGTGTCTTCTCAGGTTCTTCTCAGGTCCAGGCACATAGAAATCACTAAAGCTATGGCATCCAAGAGGGCCCAGCTAAGGGTCAGGCTGACGGCAGACCCTGACATCACTCACATGCAGACTGTACGGGTTACATGGTCATGGAGGTAATCAAGACAATAGGATCCAGACACGCCCACAGATCAGAGGGCTAAGACAGAGGACACAGAGTGGTCTGGGGGTCTGCACATACAGTCAATTACATGTGACAAGACATTAATGCTCTTTAATGGAGTGAGGAAGGATTCTCCCAAGAACAACACCGCCACAATCAGTTAACAGCCTGCAGAGAATGGCTTTCCACAGTAACCACACGGGAACTCAGACCTCACTCCAAAAGCTGATAATGTGACCCTTCTAGAAAATTCTCGTGATTTCTTCACGGTTCCGGGTCATTCGCTGAATTGGTGGGCGTCTTGAGTCTGTGGTGCACTCCGGGCTGCTGCTGTCTGTCGTTGCTTACATACACGTCCCACAGCTCGCTGTTGCTGGTGCTGTGCCATCTGAGTGAAGTGTGGAAATGTCCCTTTGTCAGTGTCCCTTTGCCGGCCTTACTCAGCCTCTGTCAGGAGTTCTATGACACCACGTCCGGTTTGTGCCTCAAGGCTCACTCACACAGGCTCTAGATTGTTCCCAGAGATGAAGAGGCCAGAGCTCCCAGCAATCCCTGGCTGCTCTGTTCAGAGCCGGAGCTGCTGTCTCTTCTCACTCATCTTTCTTTGGTCACTCTTCTAGAGTGGTCTGTCAGTGCCCAACCCCTAGCTTCTTCCTGTTACCTGGGATCATCTTGATATTCTGAAAGATAGCATCATGGAGCGTCAGCATCCTGTGTAGATGTAGGCCCTTGCCTGCAGACATACCCCTCCTTCGGCATCGGAAAGAGCAGATCCTCACACGGGTCAAAGGGGTCCGCGTCAGTGGAAGCACTGCAAAGGTCTCCCCGCACACAACCCGTGTCACCTCGCCATGGAAAGGGCACACCCTCAGCAGAAACTGACATCAGAAGCATCTGCTTGGCATGGAGTGGGCCAGTGAGCAGACGGACAGACAGGGCACTGAGAAGGTGGAGGCCTAAGTTATGCACCAGCAAGACATGTGGGGAACTGTCACAGGCACTCCTTGGGAAGATGAGGGCAAACAAAGTCCTGAGAGTGGGTGGCAGAAGTGGGTCAGCCACCACCTTTGAGTGACAAACAGGGCAGCTGGGACCCTAGTAAGGAGTTAGCTGGAACTGAGCCAAGGCCTCAAAGGGCTGGCACTGAATGAGCAGGCATGAAGGATGCTCCTCCTGACACCAACCGGTGGGCAAAGAACAGTCAAGATCCAGGGGAAAGCAGCCCTAGGGAAATTCTGTGTCCTGGATGCCGTGAGGGGAGAATCAGACCAGATCCCCTGGTCATAGAACTCCAGGTCCCCTGGTACCCCACTTTGTCTGGATTATGGGCTGGGGCTTTACGGTAATGAGTAGTGGGCTGGAGTATGATCATGCTGTGAGCCTGACATGACCTTGGCCACGGAGCTGTAGACTATAAAGACTGGCTCCTCCCTGGCCAGCAGCTCCTCACTGACCTGAGTCGAGTGCCTTGGACTTGACCCACGGTGGTGAGCCCTGAGCAACAGAATGATAGCCCTTAAACAGATACTATAAGGAGATGGAGACATCTGTGAAACACCAGACATCCAGACTGGGGCTGAAAGCAAGGGGGCACCCAAACAGACCAGGGTCCCCCTAAGCGGCAGGGCTGAGGCTAGACACACTCATGTGCTCACTTCCAGCTCCAGCGCCTTCTTACAAGTAGCTCATTGACACTAACATTGGCTGTAGCTGCCGGTATAGGCAAGAGGTCACCATTGCACCCTGTGTGGGTCAGGGCAGAGGGAAGAGGCCTGTAGCCATGTGCAGGGGGAAGGTGGGGCAGGACCCAGGGTTCCACAGGATCAGCCCACACCAATGGCCTACCCTCTTTCCTTTCTTATCCATCCAGGAACCATGGGAATTAGGGTGGATGGTAAATTCAGGGTCCTAACTAGGACAAACCCAGACAGATAGATAATAGGTCTGGGCAGACAGAACAGAGAGGAAATGCTGGCTCCTGGACTAGCTCCACTCCCTGAGTCATAACCATCTTGGCTCTCATCTCTTGGCTCGATGGCTCCACGCTAATGTGTTATTGAGTGCCTTCTTGTTTCCATAACAAACCTTTTCTGAGTGTGTTCAATAGCTGGTATTGAGTGAAATGACTCTTTTTCTATGAGATATTCCCCAGGGCCCACCTCAAGCCTCTCCTCTCACCTTGTTGATGATCCTAGATATGATGAGATCTCAGGGATGATTCCTCCCATCGTGGAATCCTTGGTGTCGTACAGGCTCACACACAACCAACAACAGTAACACTGCCACCACCAATAAACCATCACAACACACCAGCATCCTTACCAATATCCTAACAAACAATAGCCCAACAATAACATTAACAACACACCCCCATCAATAATAGCACACCACGCCACCATCACCACCAGTAACACTAGCAATGCTAACACATCCAGCAACCACAACAGGCCACTGTTCCCTCCAGGATGACTAACAACACCCACCCTCAATACCAATATCACTAACCACTGGAACATACTGCCATCAATATCACTTCTAAAGCAGTGGCAATCCATCAACAACAGAACAATGCTAACTAAAACATCATCAACTCTATCACCCGCATGCAACATACCAGCCACTGGGCACACCACAGGCCCTGCAGATGCCCCACCATCATGGAAACTTTGGGGATAACTACATCATTGGAGGCAACACTGCTCCTCACTGTGTCCCCCATGTGGGAAATGGGCTCCAAACCCTGACAGGTGCCTTAGACCGTGGATACATAAGCCCCGTATCCACAGAGATACCGAGATGGCTAACTCTGATAACAGGTGGTTACTAGGCAACCACGGGATGGCACAAGTGTTGTGGACATGGCGGGTGAGAGGGCACGAGACTGTGCACAATCCCATCATGCCACTAGGCATGGGTCACAATTTAAATTAGGAATCGGCGTTTCTGGTGTAGTATTTTTTCGTATAGAAGGCAACTTCAGCTGCCACGTCCTGCAATGGTCTGGTCCTGGAAACCTGACTAAGGGGATGCAGGAATGAAGGACAGACAGGCACACGCACACAGACACAGGCACAGAAGAGATCTGCTGAGTTGTGTGCTCTCTGATAGAGATACAGTACCAAAAGCGTAGCAACTGGGGAGCTTGATGAGTTTACACCTCTGAGTGAGCCCACCTCTTGGGCTTGCTGTATACAGCTGAACAAGGAGGCAGGTTTGGTTGATCTCTGTAGGTGTTTCTGTAGAGGAGCAGTCCCAGGCTGCCGTCATCCCAGAGGAGGAAGGGGTGGTTGGTGGTTCCTGCACACACCATCAACGTTCCCACTCAGACAAGAGGAAGGCTTTGCCTCCCCCTAAACATCGCCCAGGAAAGCTTGCCACGCCCACGGATCCGAGACACTGCAGTTCTTGGCATGACCCTAGCTGTGTCAGACAATCCACATTCTCTCAGGACCTCATCCACTCACCACGCTCAGGTAAGTGAGACCAGAGTGCAGAGCAGAGGACGAATGACAGACAGATCCCTGTTGGACACTGGTACCTCCCTGCCCAGTCCCTGCTCAGTTAGGAGATCAGCCATGTGACAGAGTTCACATTGGAAGGGGCAGACACAAGGACAAAGGAGTTCCAACCCCAGGAGCAACTACATCTAGAACTGGATTTACCTCCATCAGCCAGTGCCTCCTGTGACCATGCAGCCAGAGCAGAAGGGGTGCACAGAGCAGGGGCTGAGTGTGCACAGAGTGGGGGCTGAGTGTGCACAGAGCAGGGGCTGAGTGTGCACAGAGCAGGGGCTGAGTGTGCACAGAGTGGGGGCTGAGTATGCTCAGTGCAGGGGCTGAATGTGCACAGTGCAGGGGCTGAGTGTGCACAGAGCAGGAGCTGAGTGTGCCCAGTGCAGGGGCTGAGTGTGCTCAGTGCAAGGGCTGAGTGTGCCCAGTGCAGGGGCTGAGTGTGCNCAGAGCAGGGGCTGAGTGTGCTCAGTGCAGGGGCTGAGTGTGCACAGAGCAGAGGCTGAGTGTGCACAGAGCAGGGGCTGAGTGTACACAGAACAGAGGCTGAGTGTGCTCAGTGCAGGGGCTGAGTGTGCACAGAACAGAGGCTGAGTGTGCTCAGTGCAGGGGCTGAGTGTGCCCAGAGCAGGGGCTGAGTGTGCTCAGTGCAGGGGCTGAGTGTGCTCAGTGCAGGGGCTGAGTGTGCACAGAACAGAGGCTGAGTATGCACAGAGCAGGGGCTGAGTGTGCACAGAGCAGGGGCTGAGTGTGCACAGAATAGAGGCTGAGTGTGCTCAGTGCAGGGGCTGAGTGTGCACAGAGCAGGGGCTGAGTGTGCACAGAACAGAGGTTGAGTGTGCTCAGTGCAGGGGCTGAGTGTGCACAGAACAGAGGCTGAGTGTGCTCAGTGCAGGGGCTGAGTGTGCACAGAACAGAGGCTGAGTGT
>NC_034602.1:27017694-27029081 GCF_900095145.1 Mus pahari
TGAGTGTGCTCAGTGCAGGGGCTGAGTGTGCACAGAACAGAGGCTGAGTGTGCTCAGTGCAGGGGCTGAGTGTGCACAGAACAGAGGCTGAGTGTGCTCAGTGCAGGGGCTGTATGCTTTGCCCAAGCAGCCATTATCCTCATCCAAAGCCAAGTGGCAGGCATTGTGCTCTCACTGTTGTAGCGATGGGTAACAAAGCACAGTTAACAGTCACAGCCATGTAGGTGCACAGTGGGTCACATGACATTTTGCCATCAGTCCCCATGCTGGGCAGTAGGAGTAAAGCTGGTCCAGGTAGCTGCCTACCTGGTGTGACAGGACTTGGAGCATTTTCCTCAGGACATGACACTGACAATGTCACACTGTCCCTGCTGCCATCACTGGAAGGTGCCCTTTGGCCCTGGGTTTTCCTGATGATGTGACCTGGCTCCACCCTCCACAAAGAGGGGTGCACCGAATGGCTGTGAGGCTGAGAGCCAGAATTGTAACTGTGCCATACATAATAGGGCAGGGGCACAGGGCTAGGCAATTTTGGGGTCTATGTGGCTATCTACCATGAGATTGGCCATCTCCCCCAGAGGCCTAGCCCACTCCTCTAGTGTGGTGGCGGCTGCACGGTGACCTTGTAGTAACCCAAGTGCCATCCGTCAGCAGCCGGCCGCCAGCCTCCGGAACGCCACCGCAGCTCATCTGAATTCAAATTACCCTGGGAGCTACACGCTGGTGCCAGCCATAACTCAGTACGAGGAGGAGCATGGCCGCCCCTAGATTGGACATCACCATACATTCCTGGGGCGTCGGACAGGGCTACTAATGAAAATATCAATCAAAAACTCGGCTGACTTAATGGTCAATTTAAATTAATTAATTGGGGAGGAGAAAAAAAGTTGAGGAGGACAGCGCTGCTGGGCTCTGTCTCCAGCGGTAGTGAGACGCACTGGAACTGGCTAAGCACAGTCCCCAGGCAGGACAGATGCTCCTTCCCAAGGAACCCACAAGGCATGTCCACGGGCCCAGGTGCTAGCATTGCCAGGACTTCATGTCTCTGTGGTTCCTGTCCAATTGTGAGCAGCCTGGGTTTTACAGTTTGCAGGGGTAGCCAGTGCCCAACAAGACTGGGGACAGCTGGCTCCATGAGCACTGGACAGTGCCCCTGGCCCCTCCTCCTGATGCCTGGTCAGTTCTCTGTACCCTGTCTCTTCATCTGGAATAAGATGCCACATCACTGCCAGAACACTGCTGGCCGAGGGCTTACCGGGTGCTCTGAGTCAGTCAGCAAACATTCTTCTATGTATGAAGCAAGATAAATCTCCAAAAGACTGGCCCAGGGCTGCAAGGATGTCAGAGTCCTGGCTGTATGGTATTCCTGAGTATTCCTGTTGGCACCGAGCAAATCAGGATTTCGGTGAGGAGATGCTTCCACCCACATACCCAGAGCTTCAAAGATGATTAGTGTCGAGACATAACCACGCCAGAGGATCTGAGCGAGTCACCCAGGAAACCCCCATGGGAGGTAGGTTCACCCCAGACACCCTGGGACATTATGCACCCTCAAAAGCAATGGTGGAGTCCTCCATGCAGACAGAAAGGTAGGGCCACCCATGCATCCTTGCCATCCTGCAGGACAGATGAGCTGACACCCCTGCCGGGAAAGATGCTGGAATCTGCACTAGCCACTCACATCAGGTGACTCGGGGATTTGACTCAGACACTTGGATTTGAGGGATTCGTGCCACCGGTTACAGAGCACCGTCGCCAGCCGGCTACAAAGACAGGCTGGGGCAGAGCAAGAGTGGCTTTATCTTGGTGGAGAAAGCATAGGAGGACACAGGACTTGGGGGACAAGAGTTCCAGGGGCCAAAAGATAACAGAGCCCAGGACTCTCTGCCACCAACTGTCTCATTGTACATCCTACCTGGGAAGAAGCCAGCTTTCTGTAAGGTAGGTACAGCATGGGATGGGCCAGGAGGCCTGGACTTGAACCTTCAGGCTCCCGACCCCCCCCCCCCGTGAAATCACTCTGATGAGCAGCCCCATCTCAGCTTGTGTGCCGTAACCCTGGGCAGTGTCTCCTCATCTCCGTGTTCAGGGTTCAGAGCACCCAACAAGGAGTGAGGAGTCCACGGGTCCAGGGTTTATACCTGGTGCCACACACAAGGGCTTCCTCCTCCCTGAGCTGATGAACAGTCCTTGGTGCCTTGGTCTCCATGGATATGGGCAGGGGTTTCCTTCCCATCCATAGCTCTACAGGATGCCTAGTGCACTCTTCTAGGGCCAGCATCGATGCCTTCAGGGTGACCCCGGGGTCTAGACCAAGCTAGGAAGTAGAAGTCAGGCCCGTGGAGCACAAGATTGGTGGGAAAGACATATTTTTCTCTCCACCACCAAGGTCCAGAAAGTCAGAGCACCCACTTAGGCTCCTGTTCTGGGGCACCGCAGGCTAGGCCAACTACAGCATGCCAAAGACACGGGTACTGCCAGGGCTGATCTCTGCTGCCACCCAGTGGCTGCTGAAGGCAGAGGACTGGCCAAAGGAGGCAGAATCACAAGGCCTTAGCCCCCAGCGTGGCCTAAAGTCAGGGCTGGGGCTGGCCAGGAAGGAGTAGGGAGCTGTGGAGGTCAGGCTGGTCTCTGGGCATGATCATTCCATCTCTCTGGGGTCTCTCTGCCCTCAGCATCAGGTGCCCCAGTGTTCATCTGCCATGGTTTCAGTTTCACAGTGGATGGATGACATACAACAGGGTCAGACTGCAAGGCCCAGGCTCTTAGTTTCAGAGTGGCATTGGGCTGGGCTACCACAGGAAGGGCCACACCTGTCTTCACTGTGTCCTCAGGCCCACTGATGAGGGGTGGATCATCAGAATGCAAGGATTTCTTTGGCTCAAGGCCCCAAATGCCCTACTACCCCAAATCCCCTTGACCATGCACTGTGCTGGGGGGGGAGGGGCTTCTGCTACACCTGGAGCATAGTGATCCAGTGCCCAGCACAGCACAACTCAGCCTCCTCCACCTTACCCAAGACCATCCAGCAAGGACCCAGCACGTCTCAGGCCTGGGACTCACTTTAAAAACACTAATGTGGGGACCTATGGGATGGCTCAGTGGGTAAAGGCATTTGCTGCCAAGCCTGATGACCCGAGTTCAATACCAGGGATCCATGTGGCATGTGGTAGAAGGAGAGAACCAACTTCCACGGGTTGTCCACATGCATGTAGTACACACACACACACACACACACACACACACACACAGATATGTTCACTGTATAAGCCTGATGGCCTGGGTCCCCATCCCTGGAACCCATGCAAAGGTAGGAGGAGAGACGGCTCCACGAAGTTGCCCTCTGACCTCATATTCCTGCACACATACTCAGTAAAACAAAACAAAACAAAAACAACAATAAAACCCCAAAACTACAATGTGTGCATGTGTAGGCTGAGCAAATCATTTTGCAGATGGATCCAGACAGAAGGGGGCAGCTGGTGCCCAGGGCTGGAGCAGAGTTCCCCAGGGGGCTTGATTTTAGGGTCGTTAGTGGGCTTCATTCTATGGTGAAATGTTTTGGAACTGAGAAAAGTGGTGTCTTCATAGTCTTATGAATATACTATACTAAATGCTATTAAAGTGAGCACTTTAGCTGGGCGTGGTGGCGCACACCTTTAATCCCAGCACTCGGGAGGCAAAGGCAGGTGAATTTCTGAGTTTGAGGCCAGCCTGGTCTACAGAGTGAATTCCAGGACAGCCAGGGCTACACAGAGAAACCCTGTCTCGAAAAAAACATACATACATACATACATACATACATACATACATACATACATACATACATAAATAAAATGAGCACTTTAAAATGGTTAATTTTACATTACAGAATTTTTAAAGTCTTAATAAGGCAGGTAGAAGCCAGGTGTGGTGGCGCACGCCTTTAATCCCAGCACTCAGGAGGCAGAGGCAGGAAGATTTCTGAGTTCGAGGCCAGCCTGGTCTACCAAGTGAGTACCAGGACAGCCAGGGCTACACAGAGAAACCCTGTCTCGAAAAACCACAAAAAAAAAGAAAGTCCAGCCTCACAGGGCAGCTGAGAGGCAAGTGGCCGATGACAGATGGACAAAGTCCCCAGCACTGTCAGGAAGGAAAGCAAGGACACTAGAGCCACAGGCCCTGAGATGGTGAGGCCCTTGAAGTTTCTAGGAAAAGAGCTAAACAAGGCTGGAGTTTACCTTGTCACCAACAGGTAGAGATGGCAGGTCCATACAAGGCTACAGAAGTTACAGCAAAGCACGGCGTGAAACTGGTCAGCTGGGATGAGAAAGCTCTTGGTCTGCTCCGAAGCACTGGCTCCTGAGGCTGAGGAAGCTGGCGGCCCACACTGCTGCGCTTCTGCCCCAGGCTGGAGCAGACAGGACAGCAAGGACAGTTTACTGAGGGATGGAGGGACGTCTCAGAGAGCAAGTTGGAGGGGAAGAGGCTCCTAGCTGCAGAGCATAACCTAGCAGGGGCCACTCCAGAGGCAGTGGGTATGGGGACAGCAGGGGCCACTCCAGAGGCAGTGGGCATGGGAAGCTGACCAGGCTTGGCTTGCGGCGTGAACTACAAGTCCAGAGAGTAGGTGCTGTCTGGCCAAATCCACACACAGCCACAATCACTCCAACAGCGACACGGGGGAGCTCCCCACCGGGGCTCAGTGAGGACTTCAAGGACAGCCTGCAGCATCAGGACAACCAGGTCCAAGCACCTGCTAGAGAAACTCGCACAGAAAGCCACAGCAGTGAAAATGAGCCTGGTGAGAGTGTACCCAAAGTATGCAAGCTAGACAACTTTGGGGGTGCTTCTTAGACTCACAGAAGGGGTCTGGTGACAGCCACATCCCATCTTTAGGATGCAAATGGTAGAAGGATTGAACAGACTCCCACAAGCTGTCCTCTCCCATCATATGTGTGCGCTGGGGCATACACGTCCCACCCCAAACACAATGATACACAATAAATAGGTGTAATTTTTTTTTAAAGTTCGAAAAGAGTCAAGCTCTGTCTAAGCATGCAACCTTCAAAAATGAGGCGAATAAAGGCATCTTCAGATCAGCGAGAGCGTGGGTGAGGTGGAAGAGAAATGCAGAGGGAAGCTTGGGGCTATGCGGAAGATGGAGAAACGGGAAAATGGCAAGCTTGTGCCAGAAAGGCTCACCACAATGAAGGTGGTGAGCTACATTCTACTCTGGCAAAATAGAATATAGGTAAAAAGTATTAGCAGAGACACACACACACACAAAAAGTCAACTTAAAAGTTTCAATCCACTGGCGTGGTGGTGCACGCCTTTAATCCCAGCACTCAGGAGGCAGAGGCAGGTGGATTTCTGAGTTCGAGGCCAGCCTGGTCTACAGAGTGAGTTCCAAAACAGCCAGGGCTATACAGAGAAACCCTGAATCGAAAAACATAACAAACAAACAAACAAAAAGTTTCAATCCATAAAAATGTATAATTCTATTGTGGGTTTTTTTGTTTTGTTTTGTTTTTTTGAGGCAGGGTTTCTCTGTATAGCCCTGGCTGTCCTGGAACTCACTCTGTAGACCAGGGTGGCCTTGAACTCAGAAATCCACCTGCCTCTGCCTCTCGAGTGCTGGGATTAAAGGCATGTGCCACCACTGCCAGCCAAAACGTATAATTCTTTTTTTTTTTTTTCTTTTTCGAGACAGGGTTTCTCTGTGTAGCTCTGGCTGTCCTGGAACTCACTTTGTAGACCAGACTGGCCTCGGACTCAGAAATTCACCTGCCTTTGCCTCCCAAGTGCTGGGATTAAAGGCATGCGCCACCACGCCCAGCAACGTATAATTCTAAATTTCTATGTACCGACAAAACTGGGAAGGAATAGATAAATCAGCCAGTGCAGAATCTAACTCAGCAATCAATAACTAATGTATCAGGAGGCAGGCACAATGGCACATAAAAAGAAGAGTCCAGTTTGGTCTACAGAGTGAGTCCCAGGACAGCCAGGGCTACATAATAGGGAGACCTTGTCAAAAAAGGAGAAAAGGACCATGAGAAAATAGGAACATAGATTTGAACAATAGTAACTATTACAGACGTACACAGAATGGCCTGTGGGCATGTCTGTGAGCTAGTTTCTGGGTTGCTGACATATGTGAGGGAGCTCTGGTGGTCAAAGGCGGTATAGGAAAGTTAGCTGGACATGAGCCTGGGAGCAAGACAGTAGGCAACATTCCTCCGCTTGGGTTCCTGCCTTGGCTTCCGTCATGGACGACGTGAAAGCCAAATAAACCCTTTACCGGCCCAGGTTCCTTTTGGCCATGATGTTTATCACAACAGGCAGCAAACCAGGACACCAAGCACATGCCAAATGTCCACATAGTCACACAAAGTCACAAATGTCCTAATTGCCACACAAGGTAAATCAACGTGCGGCTGAAATAAAAGTGAGTTAGATATCAGCAAACCTTCCCAGGCTGTGTGTGTGAACGCTAGGATGTCAACCGAAACAGGACAGAGACGGAACACACTAAGTGCAGCGAGGACGTGGATCAGCCAGAGTCAGTGACATACACAGTGGCACAGCCACTAAGTGCAGCGAGGATCAGCCAGAGTCAGTGACACACACAGTGGCACAGCCACTAAGTGCAGCGAGGATCAGCCAGAGTCAGTGACACACACAGTGGCACAGCCACCATGAAAAAGAGTTGGTTCCTCAAAAGCTAAAAAATGCAATCGCTGATGTAGCATTAGTTACTTGGCCAATCGTGGAGGAGAAAGCGGAGCATCAGGAGCATGTGGCAGCTGGTCACGTGGTGTCTACAGCCAGGAAGTACAGAGATTAACTCTGGCACTCAGCTTGCTTTCTCTGATGTAGCGACATTCAGGGTGGGTCTTCTTTCCTAAGTCAAACCTTTCTGGAAACATCTTCAGAGACACACCAGATGTGTTTCCTTGGTTATTCCTAATCTAACTGTTGTGACAATTCTCTCCTGGGGCAGGGTGACTGAGCAGCACCTCCTCCTAGACCCTTCCTTCTCCAGCTCCAATGACAAACCACAGTTCAATTCTGTTGATGGTCCCTCTTGGGAAACAGTGAATTTCTTAGGCTACTTACAGAGCATAGATGAGAGGTTGGCTACTCACAGAAGCATGGGGGGGGGGAGCCTTAAAACTGCAACACTGTATGTCCTGAACCCAGTGTGGATGACTCTCTCGTGGCTGTATAGATGGACTCCTTCCAGCCTTCCCTGGCCTGTATACCCAATTGCTTGCACTGGACAGCCAGGTGCAATCTGGGCAGAATTGCATACAACTGGCTAGGACGGGTGACAGAGAGTCAGATGGGGTCATGATGACCTTCCATGCTCCCCCCTTCTATGAGGAAATGCCAACAGGGAGCAAACTCAGTTGTGACAGTCATTCACAAGTAGACACGGCTGGTCTTACGAAGGTGAGGCTTCTACTCAGAGGACATCACTGTCAGGCAGATGATGTAATTAAGCATCACATGTGACCCTGCAACTCTACTTCTAGGGACAGACCAAAAAAGAATGGAGCAAGGTCTCAAGGAGACACATGCACACCACCGTTTATAGACTCACAATAGCCCGTCGTCAGTGTCTGTCATCGGTGGGTAAGGAAACTGTGTTTGATACGATATGGCTCTGCTTCAAAAAGAAATGAAAACTAGGCACTCCCATGACATATATAAACCCTGAGAAATTATGAAGAATGAAAGGGGCCGGTCCTGAGACAAATACATGAGGGACACAGAATGGGGAGGGAGAGTGGAGTGTCAACAGCCAGGAACAGAGCCTGGTAACTGTAATGCACACAGTTAATCTCAGCACCCAGGAGGCAGAGACAAGTGGATCTCCCAGTTCGAGGCCGCCCTGGTCTACAGTTCCAGAACAATGGGGCTATACAGAAGAACCCTGTCTCAAGAAGGAAAAACAAAAATAAAAACGAAAAAAAAAAAAACCCAATGTTTAGAATGGCAAATGTTGCCGTTACTTTGAATGTCTTTGAAAAGGTTATCAAGGCCCAGCCTGGTCTGTGGCATTGTCTGATCACAGCCCAAGATGTCACATGACCATCTTAGCTGAAAATAAAATTCCAGCTCCACTCACGATTTTAATTAACAAACTCAGGAGAGACCAAAACGCTGTGTTTGAAAATCTCCCGGCGCCCTTCCACAGAGCTCTGCGGTTTAATGATGAGAGCTCCTTGCCAAGCTGGAAGAAGGGCACAGGGCCCCCAGGTCAAGCCCATCTCTACACATTCTGTGCAAGAAACCTCACATTTCTCAGTGGCCTCTTCAGGGTGAGCCAGTCACAACATCAAAGGTGTCTGTCTTCCACTGAGTTTAGAGAATTTCTGGTAGACCCACCCTCAGCCCTGATCACGACAGTGCCATGAGTCTGGGACCCGTGTGATGGGCACAGGTGCAGGCCCCAGCTCCCCCTGTGGAGGCCGGGCTTCAGACCACCCTGGATGATGCTGGATTTCACCAGAAACCCTCAATCAAGAGAATTAAGCAAGAGCAAGTCCTCTCACAAGCCCTGACTGGGCAGCTGTATGCTCACAGGTCCTAAGACCCCACACATGGCATGTTCACCCAAAGCCACAGTTCATTGCGCATGTATGCATACACATGTGCTTGGATATGGATGCAGACTGTACCCGAGTATATAAACATCTACATAGTTACACAGATGCACATAGTATATTGTATACACAGAAACACGGGCACACACAGACCCACATGCAAACACACAGGTACATAAAGGTATGCGCGTGCACACACACAAAGGTACATACGAATGAGTTTGTGGACCCCACACAGACAGAGGCAGGCACACATAGCCACCATCTAGGCCCATATTCATGGCTATGTATGTAGAGCCATGCAGTGTATAAACATGCATGTTCACAGAAGCACAAGGATGCACATGATACTTGTATGCATATACATATGTGTGTGAGGGTCCATCTTCATGCAAACACACACACACAGCTCTCTATAGACATCATTATTTAAACCAAAGCGAGAAACCTGAAAAGTTCAAGAGAGGATCTAAAAGCTAAAGCCAGATGGTTTGGAAACTGGGAGATGCTCTCCTAAATTATTCCTAAGGCAGAGAGTTAATAAAAGGCGGGTGACAGGCAATTTTACAATTATACTGGAAGAGCAACTGCACGTTTGTGGAGCAGCTTCAGGGAGTTGGCGGAGAATTCACAACCTTAAATGTTTTTATTACTGAGCAAGAGCGACTGAAAATAAATGAACTAAACATTCGACACAAGGAGGGAAAAACAGAACAATAAAGTAAATCCACAGGAGGCAGGAGGGGGGGAAGATAAAGGCGGATTAATGAATTGGAAACAAGAAAAATGGGAGTGCCTGTCAGTAAATCCAAGAGCTGGTTCCTCTAAATAAATAAATAAAATAAACAAACCTCTGGCCAGTCTAATTCACAAAGAGAGAGAGACACACACAGAGGCCCGCAAGGATGTGGAGAGGGAAGTCAGAACAGCAGAGGAGATTGAAAGTGACAAGCTAATACAGCTGATATTCTTGACAAAATGACAATTTCAAGACAATATAAATTACCAAAATTAACTTAAAAATACATTTTTAAAAAGTGCAAGTCCGCAACTGCGGAACAATAGAAAGAGGTGTATTGTTAGGCTCCAGCTGGTGGGCTTGCGTCAGGTCCAAGGCAACACGGGGGGGGGGGGGGGGGCAGAACTCCACCCCTCAGAGCAACCTCTGCAGGATCTAATACACCTCAAGGGGCAAAACCCGGCTGGGGACCAGGGAGAGGCTCTCTGCAGTGGGCGGTGAATGGCAGATGAACCAGCTCAACATCCCCCTCTAGGGGCAGACTGGTGGCTACTGTGAGGAATGGGGCTTCTTCCTGGCTGTGCAGAGGGCTGGGCAGGAGGCTGAGGATCTGAGACCATGGTGGGCACCACCTGCCTGTCTGTAGCCTTGATCTTGGAGGATGATGAGAGGGGCAGAGTTTCTCTGTGCAACCAGAATCCTTGTACTAGTGGTGACAGCCACTCATCACCAGGACCAGCTGAGACCCTAGCTACCAAGTCCCCCACTGGACGTGAGTATGAGGCCACCATCCCGCTCCCCCATACCATCCAGATGTGCAGGGATAACAAGAGAGAAGCAGCCTCTGACTCGGGTCACAGATTCTGTCTGGTTTCATGTGGAGATTGTATGTGCCCTGTGCTATGCTTCAAGTCTTCTTTTTCTTTTTCTCTGTTCTCAGAAACGATGACATTTTTGCAGAGTTTGATGGTGCATGCCTGAGATCCCAGCACTCTGGAGGCAGAGATTAGAAATTCCAGGCCATCCTGGGTTACAAGTTGAGGCCATCCTGGGTTACATGAGACCTTGTTTCAAAAAGAGAGAGGAAGAGGAGGAGGAAGAGAAGAGGAAGAAGAGGAAGGAGGAGGAGAAGACGAGGAGGAGGAGGAGGAGGAGGAGATGACGACGACGACGACAACAACAACAACAAGAATAACCTTGCCTATAACAACAACAACAACAACAATAACCTTGCCTATAAAAATCACCCAGAGCAGTGTGGGTGAGATGGCTGAGCAAGAAGAGATGAAAGCCACCAGGCTGTCAACCTAAGTATGGTACTTAAAACCAACATGGTGTAGCTGGGCAGTGGTGGCACACGCCTTTAATCCCACCACTTGGGAGGCAGAGGCAGGTGGATTTCTGAGTTCGTGACCAGCCTGGTCTACAAAGTGAGTTCCAGGACAGCCAGGGCTATACAGAGAAACCCTGTCTCAAAAAACCAAAAAAAACAAAAAAAAACAAAAAAAACAACAACAAAAAAAAAACAACCCACATGGTGGGAGGAGAGAACTGACTCTCATAAGTTGTCCTCTAACTTCCATACACCCACTATGGCTCATGTGCATATGAATGTTCATATACACACATGCACTTGAGTGTTCACACATGTGTGAACATACATAATACATAAATGCTACATATATGTGTGTATACACACACACATATACATATGGGTATTTTGTCAGAATGTATGTCCATGCACCATGTGTATGTCTGGGACATGCAGAAGGCAGAAGAAAACACTGGATCCCCTGGAACTGGAGTTATAGATGGTTGTGAGATGCCATGTAGGTGATGAAAATCAAACCCAAGTCTTCTACAAGAGTAGCAAGTACTCTTAACTGCTAAACCACTTCCCCAGCCCCATAAATGTAATGTTTAAGTTGTTCTTTTAAAAAAAAAAAATCAGCCCGGCATGGTGGCGCACGCCTTTAATCCCAGCACTCGGGAGGCAGAGGCAGGTGGATTTCTGAGTTCGAGGCCAGCCTGGTCTACAGAGTGAGTTCCAGGA
>NC_034602.1:27029242-27064141 GCF_900095145.1 Mus pahari
CAAAAAAAAAAAAAAAAAAAATCACCCAGAGTCATGTTTATTTTTTTTTAAAAAAAGATTTAATTTGCTTTGTGAATGTTTTACTTGATGTGTGTATATGCACCCAATACATGGCTGCTAGTCCTGAAACTAAAGTTAGGAAAGGTTGTGAACCACCATGTGGGGGCTAGGAATCAAACCTGGGACCTCTGTAAGAGCAACAAGTGCTCCTATCTGTGGAGCTCTCTTTCCACCCCCTATATCTCCATCCCCCAACAAAAGCCCATACAAGGCACTCTTCTGTAGCCAGGCTGGCAGGGGACTCAGAGTCGCCCATCACTGGGAAGAGAGGCCCCTTGGTCTTGCAAACTTTATATGACCCAGTACAGGGGAACGCCAGGGCCAAGAAGTGGGAATGGGTGGGTAGGGGAGCAGGGTATAGGAGACTTTCAGGATAGCATTTGAAATGTAAATGAAGAAAATATCTAACAAAATTTGGAAAAAAAAAAAGAGTGCTAACATTTGATGTAGCATCACATTCCATTCTGCCTAATTAAAGAATGTTTCTTTAAAAAACAAAAAAAAACAAAACAAAAAAAACAAAAAACAAAACAACAAAAAGAATACCGGTTGCTCTTCTAGAGGTCCTTGGTTCAATTCCCAGCACCCACATGGTAGCTCACAACCGTCTACTGTGATCTGATGCCCTCTTCTAGCATGCAGGTGTATATGCAGACAGAGCAATTTTTAAAAAAGAAGGGGGAGAGGAGGAAGAGAAGGTCTACATCTGAGCACTTGTCAAGTGCCCACAGAGGCCAGAAGAGGACACTGGAACCTTTGGAGCTGGAGTTATAGACAGTTGTGAGCTGACAAGTGGATGCTGAAAACCAAACTCAGGACTTTAGAAGAGCAGCCAGTGCTCTTAACCCTTCCCTGCTATCTCTCGAGCTTTCTCTTCTCAAGATCTATTCTTTCTTTCTCATTAAGCAAATGACTGCTGCTAAGCTAAATGTCTCTTGAGTAAAGATTAGGAACTAAGAATAGGTTTTTATTTTTTATTAGTTTTTTTTTTTTTTCTAAAACAGGATCTTACTGTATAGCCCTAGATGATCTGGAACTCCATGTCAATGAGCTAGTAACAAACCTGTTCATCCTGAGAGCTAGAATTAGAAGCATGAGCCACGGCCCTGCACGTTTTTCACATTTTTGAAAGGCTGAGAAGGGAGAGTACTACTACCCACCCAGGAGGGCACTGTGGACGGTAAAACCAGAGCACCACCTGATGCTTAAAAAACCTTGCCATTCTTGTTTCCATTTCTCAAACTGGAACCTGAAATATGTTCTACTCTTTTGATTTTTTTCTAGTGCAATGACCTACTATAAATGCCCTTCTATATACAACTTCATCTATGTCTTATGAATTCTGGTGCGCAGCCTCTCCTCCAGCACCTAGATTTTCTGGGGTTTTGGTGGGTGGTTGTTTTAATTTTTTGGTTTTGGGTTTGTTTGTTTGTTTGTTTTTTTTGAGTTTTCTTGTTTTGTTCTTTTGTTTGTTTAGTTGGTTGGGTTTAGTTGGTTGGGTTGGGTTTAGTTTAGTTGGTTGGTTGAACCCAGAGCTTCAGACATGCCAGGCAAATGCGCTGTGGCCAAACCACGCCCCTCAGTGGTGAACTCTAGGCCAGGGCTCAGTCAGCAAACCACACCTCCGAGTCTCTTAGCCAGTACTTTATTATCAGTCCATGTCATTTGCCTCTTCCTGGTAGATTCCAGGTCAGAACTTATGCCTCAGTCCTCCATTCTACTGTCCAGCCCTGCCCAGGCCCTCATTGGAGGAGTCAAGACAAGAGCTGTCATGGAGCCTTACTCTGTTAGCTCTAAATGTTTTTTTCTAATACCAATTTCTTCTTTGACCTAAGAGTGACATAGGTGCATTTCTTGTGAATATTTAGAATTTATTTTATGTGTGCATGTGTACATTTGTATGCCTCTTATGTGGGTGCCTATAGAGGCCAGAAGAGGGTGTTGGATGCCCAGGAGCTAGAATTACAAGTTGGTAGACACCTGATATGGTGCTGGGATTGAACTGAGATCCTCAGGAAAAGCAGCAAATGGTCTTCATGGCTGAGCCACCTCTCCAGCCCTCTTATCAATTTTACAATGAAGTTTTGTATCTGCTATGGACGTATGGTCAGGTAGTTCTGGACAGATATCAGTTCTTAGGCATGTGTTGACAGATCCTCTTGGTCACACTCGGATTGCCCATGCCTGAAATGCTCTGACTTCCTAGCATGACTGAGGGATGCACATGAGCCCAGTCTGTCCTCACTCACTACTTACCAGAATCCCCTTTGAGAGAGATTGGTGATTTTTTTTTTTTTTTTTTTTTTTTGGTTTTTCGAGACAGGGTTTCTCTGTATAGCCCTGGCTGTCCTGGTACTCACTTTGTAGACCAGGCTAGCCTCGAACTCAGAAATCCACCTGCCTCTGCCTCCCAAGTGCTGGGATTAAAGGCGTGCGCCACCACTGCCCAGCGGTGATTTTTTCTTTTCCCCTGCAATCTGTCCAGTTTTGTCATGGCATACAGCTTCTGAGAACAGTTACATCTGTGGTTTCTTCCTATTCACAGATTTGAGTCCACTCTTACGCATTTAAACCCATTTTTAATATATTATTGTGTTCCCAATCCTGTTATCGCCTCTAAGTCCAGGTTCCCTTGCTGCAGGCAGCACCTCAAATTTGTCTCTTCCCCAGAGCCTTTACACTACCATCTGTTCTCCCTGAGCAGATCATGCCTCCTCAGATGCCCCCTTCCCCCACACATGAAGAGCAGCACACAGTGCCCAGGGCCCAGCCAGGTAACAGCACAGGGCACATGGATGCCAGGTTTTCTGGTGAGCGTCCAGAGGTGTCTGTGCCTGCCAGGCCTTGGTTGAGAGTCACATTACGCTTGTGACCTGCTGCTGTATCCACACCAGCAGGACCTGTTCACCAGAGCCCCACGTGGACAGGCAGGAGGTCTGGGCCCAAGAGAGGATACCCCTTATGAAGATGGTACTCAAAAGGTAGGAGCCAGCCATGCAGCAGAAGCTGGGAGCCTGAGTAGGCGGTCAGGGTCCATAGCAGGCTGGGCAGAGAGAAAGCTGCCAGGGTATGCCTCTGCCCCTCAGAGCAGTAAGAACCAACATCTATCCCAAGAGGATTCAAGGATAAGCAGGCTTCCGGTCTCCCATCTAGTCAGTCCTGGCGAAACAGTAAGTCTAACAGACTCTAACATACAATGCCTGAAACGTCATAAAGGTCACAGACAAAACCCACGGGACAGAGGAGGGCTAGGAAATTTCGAGGATGACAAACGGGGAAAAAGGATTCAGCTTCAAGATATAAAAGGTTCAGGGGCTGGAGAGATGGCTCAGAGGTTAAGAGCTCTTGAAACAGTCCCTGAGTTCAGTTGCTAACACCCACGTGGTAGCTAGCTAACAACCTTGCCAGTCCCAGGAGACCTTCTGTCCTCCAAGGACACCAGGCACACATATGTTGTACAGACAGGCATGTAGGCAAAACACACATAGACATCAAGTAAGTAAATGATAACTTTAAAAAATAAGAAAGATATGGAAAGTTCAGGAGATGGAAGTCATGTAACTGTGTTGACATCACTGAACTATGTACCTAAAGGAGTAGGACAGTTAGCAGAGAGCCGTTCTGAGGATGCTGGGAAATCCACCTCATCAAGGGGGTTGGGGGGAGAGGCAGGTTGTACTCCCACGTGGATGCTGGAAGAGGTGAGGATACAGGGGGAAGTCTGGCAGGGTTGTGACCAGCAGCTGCTTAGCTGCAGTCAGGGGCTGGGAAACAGCACCTACACAGCTCCAGGAGGGCCCCACCTAGGCTGAGAAGTTAGGGCAGGGAAGAGCTCAGAGGCCCAGAGCAGGAAGCAGAGGCAACTGGGGAAAGGGAGGGGGAGGGGCGATAGAGGGCCTTGGAAACAGGAGAAATGACAGGCAGGCCCAGTAGTCTATGGGAGGTCTGAGTTCTCTAAGAACTAAAGAAAAGCCACAGGCAGAGAGGCAGAGGATGACAGGTAGCCCCACCTGAGCTTGACTAAGCATGGAGCCACTTGGGCATGCTGATGGGACACAAAACAAACCTACCGTCCCTAGCGTCTTCCCTGAGGACAACCCCCCTCCAGTAGGCCACGTGGCTAAGGAGACACGTTGGGAGACACTGAGCAGCCTTAGAGTGATGTCCTCAGGATGTCAGACCAAGAAATGGGTGATCACAAACAGGATTCTAGTGGTCCACAGCAAGGGAGCAGGACAGTCATTATAAAGCTGTAGCCAGAAGCCAGAGAGGGGCGGCTCTCAGCGCTTGGCCACGAGCCTGAGCACCTGGTAGTACAGAACTCATCAGCCCTCGCTCGGTAAATGCATGCTGGCCAGCTGTTTACAGAATTATGAAGTCACACTGCGCAATCTTTGGCCTGAGTGACTTCTGAGTAAGTCGTCACGCTGTGATAACGGCCATTAAATAGACCAGGCCTCTTGAGAACCAAACACTAGAAGCTGTGGTGTGGTCATACAAACTAGCTGGGCCGAGGCCTGTCTCGGAGGGCTCTTCAGATGCAGCTCAGATTAAAAAAAACAAAAATCAAAATAAAAAAAAAACAAAGCAACAACAAAAAAACAAAAGCAAAGAACAAGCCCTCTGGGGCATCGATGGAAAGGAAACCTTGACTGACCCATGTCACAACTGTCCCATGTCACAACTGTCCAAGTGAATGTGTCAGACAAGAACCACCGAACAGAGACTCACGTGGGTGCTACTGTCTGCTAATGGGGGTGGGGAGGATGCTGGCATAACACTGGTTCCCAAACACAGGAAAAAGGCAAGAGACCCTAGAAGCCAACCCCCACATAACTTGATGTATGCCCCAGGTCATCTGAGAGAGGAGCAGGACTAATGTCAATCTCCTTTCATAAATTTTCTTGGAAAAAGAAAAAAGAAAACTTCTCCAGAGATGTTCACTTCCTGTGTTGTCACAAAGCCCTTCCTCATAATGCTACTCTTTCAGTGGACATTGTAGGGATTACAACCCCTTAAGAGGTGTTAGCCATGCTGCTAGAAGCATCACTTTTGGGGACTGGTAATGGCCACTTCATGTCCCAGAAGCCCAAAGCCACTAGGTTACAGAAAAGCAGCCTGAAGACTCAGCCCAGCCCAGCCAGCACCAGCACCTCATCAGCAGGAAGCCAGGTGGTTCAAGCCAGCCATTTGCCAACTGCAGATATCAAAGGCCACGGATACAGAACATCCCAAGCTCTCAGGCTGTGTTCCGTCCCCAGGGAGCCTGCAGACCATCAGCCCCAAGGTAGTCCAGCAAGCACACTCAATTTTCACAGCAGGCTTCTGACAAAAAGAGAATCTAGGCAGAATCTCTAGGCAGAATCATGTTTAATAGAATGCCCTCTGAAAACCCATTTCAAAATAGAGAAGCTCTCCCAAACTGTAGAAGCCATAAAAATGTAAAATACTTCTTTAGGAAAAACTGAATCAAAATTACGCCTCAATTTTCAAAATAACACACAAGTTATTTCCACTGGTCAGGCACCAAGGTGACAGACAGCAACCACAGTCATCCTGCTCGGCCCAAGTCAGTTGTTCTCAATCTGCTCCAAGTCCAGGTCGCCGTGGTCCAGTGGGAAGATGCCCTCTTCTCCTCCACTGTCCCAGTCACTGGGGTCCCCACTGCTCCCACCCTCGCCTGGGCTGGCCTCTGGCTCCTCTGATGCCCAGACACTGGGGCTGGCAGGGCCAGGCCTGGGAATCCTTGGGCTAGAGCTGGGTGTGATGATGCCCACGAGGCCCTGGGAGTTACACGGGGAGGACACAACAGTCCTCGCCTGGGTGTCATCCTCATCATCTTCACAGTCCAGGGAGCAAAGGCTCTTGGAGTTTTTTAAAGTCTGCAATAGAAAACACATGGACTGAAGGCATTCCTGGTAGGTGATGTGCAAGACAACATTGTGACTGCCTATGAGGGTGTCTAGCCCATCCTAGTCACCAAACACCAGTCACGGCCCTAGAATTGTTTCCTGAACTCTGCCTCCCTCATCCCTGGCCTCATCAGAAACCAGGGCCACAGAGTTCCCATAGTGACTGCTAGGCTGTTTCTGGAAAGCCCAGCATGGACCCACCAAGACCAGAGACACCAGGTGTGTGATTGCCTAACACCTACCTGGGAAGTCCCCGATGGTAGAGACCTCGGAGAGGGCTGCATCCCAGAGCCTGTCTTGCTCTCGGTACAGACTATCCAGGAAGACTCTCATGTACCCCATTTCCAATACCACCTAGCTGTTCAACAAAGGCTTCAGGCAAGGTTAGCCAGTTCTAACTCATCAGACCCACATACACACGATTTATCCCTCAATCCCTAGCTGCCTCAATCCTGCTTTCCACCGTCCACTCTCATCTTCTCAAATACAACATGTGGAGAGCTTTTTATCCTAAAACCTCTATGTCAAAAACACAAACAAGGGGCCTCTAACTCTCTTTGTACAGGTTTGCACTCTGAGCCTTGCAAGCATCTTGGGCTGCCTCTAGCATATACAACCCAAAGCATACCCAGGGCACAGAGCTATAAAAGTCAGATGAGAGGCTCTGCTGTCAGCATGTCCTCTGTGAACTCAACTACCAGTCTCTGCTCCAAACCAGAGCTCACCCAATTGAAAAAGACTTGCCTACTCAGAGGGCCTATTTCGTGAGCTGTGTCCTGTCTTGCAGCTGGGGTGCCTGCACACCACTCGGGAGGCAAAATGCAGTCTGTAATGGGAGCATTCAGTCAGTGTTTTCCCAAGTGGGAAGCAGAGGAGTCTGGGACAATGGCTCTGGTTCCCAGTCTCCTGTGTACCTAGGTCTCGCTGGCATACTACTGGGAGTTGGGAAGGGGTGGGGTGTTGGGAAGGGGTGGTCCATGCTTCCCCTTGGAGCATCCATGAACCAGGCAGGAAGTAGATGGCGGGGAATGGAACCCAGTTTGATTCCAAGTGAGTGCTGAGAGTATGTAGGGCTGTAAGGAAGAAGGCCTACCCTGCTCTCTGGTTCTTGATGAAGACACTACTATCGCTGCTTGCTCAAACTGCTTCACTTGATGGGGAATGTGGATGTATACACCTCACTCAGGGTAAGTCAGGGATTAACTACCTGACTGCCATGGTCCTCTCAGTGGGGTGTCGTGTTACACGTTCCAGAATAGGGAGAATTAGGCAAGGAGTTGGTCCCACTCCTACCATTCTCAATTCTGAGGTTCATGGGGTTTGGGTTCACTTATTCTTACCAGTCTGGAGGCATGGTTCACTTGCACCACAACCTTAGACTGCTGCACATGACTCTTGGAATTCACCCATGTCCTGAGATGTACATATGTTAGGTCTGCACATACCACCTGCCACTGACGTGGCTAGGCCTTGTGTCCCCCCCACCTCCCGCAGTACTGTCTATGTCCTCACCAGAATCTCTACCAGGTTCCTTTAAACTGGCCTCTTCCATGAGGACTCTAGAAGGTATGTGGGTACCGGGAAAGAAACACAGATGCCAGGACACAAACCACGCAAGCCACACTGGCCTTCAGAACATTAGCTAATCACTGCTACAAAACAACAGAAAAAACAACCAAAACTCACCCTAAATGTGTCTGGAATAAGGACAGACAGACAGACAGACAGACAAAGTAGCCCAGGGTGGCTTTACTACTATGGTTTGTAACTGAGAGTGGCCCTGAACTTCTGATTCCTCCTTCTATCTCCTGAATGCTGGAGTTTCAGAGATTTGCTACCACTCTTGGCAAAAATCTACGTTTTGACTAGAAGCAGGTCCATCACAGGTGAGCGTAAACACACAAGCCCAGGGAGAGCTGAGTCTCTTCCCTGGAGCCGTGCTGTCGCAGGAACCAGTTGTCTCAATAAGACAGACTGCGGGGTGTTCGAAAGTGACTCTCCGCTAGGCATGCGGCACTTGGCTATGCACATGGCTGTCATCTAGTCCTTAGGAGAGTTGCAGTGCTGCAGGATCTCAATTTCTAGGCTGCAGGATCTCAATTTCTAGGCTATCTGGGAGGGTGGACAGAGAAACCCTGTCTCAAAACAAAACAAAACAAAAGCCAGCCAACCAATCTGAGAAGCAATATTCCAAAAAGCAAATCCTTAAAGATGTAAGCAGCTAGATTTAATCCCAAAATGAAAAGGAATAATTTATATTGTTTTACTCAAATCAAGATGAATTTGCCCGTCACTGTACTAGCTGGAAGACTCTGCAGCTTATTTCCTGTGGCCCTGCTAGACAGTGGGAACATCCAAATGCAGGACAGTAGACCCTAGGCACGCAGCAGCAGTCCCAACAACAGAAGACATTCCTGGGTCTGCAGTCAGAAGCCTGCCTTCACCTCAGGCCTTCTGCACTGGCCTGACATGTGTGAGGAAACACTGCTGGACCCCACTGCCCTCTGGGTCGCTTCAGCCGCAAGCAGCCGTCTCTCACAGTCTCCTCTCTTCAGAGAGATAACTGTCACTCAACAGCCAACCCTGAGAGAACTACCAACCAGCCCACAGCTATCATAATTTGAACTGGCACCATGTCCCAAGGCAAGCCGCAGCACCGACTGACACTCAATGATGTTCTGCATCTAGGTAGACAAACCCACAGGTTGTTTGGGGATTTTTTTTTTTTTTTTGCTTGTTTTTGTTTTGGAAGGAAGGCAGGAAGGCAGGAAGGCAGGAAGGCAGGCAGGCAGGCCTGCCTGTTGGTGGCCAGCTAGGGTGCTGTCCATGCCAGGAATCTCTTGAGCTGAGTGAAACTGACATATTCTGTTATATCCGGTTACCACTGCAAACCTCCTCTCCATGATGAAGCCAGGGGAATCCTAGAACACCATCCTATAGCTACCCTGACACTGCTGCCGCAGGCATCCAAGAGCTTTCCTCTCCAGGTGCTGAGGAAAACACCTAGACCTGTGTTCACAAGCTCTATCTCCTGCCAGCAAAGCTGCTCCACAGCCCAAGGTAGAGCCAGAGTCTGAGCCAGGTGGAGTAAGCCAGCCTAGAGCCTAGCCATGTGTGTGTCTGTGCCAGGACAAGACCCTAGGATGGCCAAGAAACATCAACAGGCATCTGGACACATCCAAGAGGGCCTTCCTCGGGTGTCAGGGAGGGGAAAGATCACCCTGTCCCATGTTACAGAGGCCTGAGGGATACATGGAGCTTTTATGCCTTGGCAGGTGACAATGTCACCCTACAGTGTCTGACCCCAGCTCTGTCCAAGAAGAGAGGTCTACTCTCAGGAAAAAAATTAATTTCAAAAATGAGTAAGGTTTTAAGAATAGTGGGGAAAGGGAGTAAATGAGAACACCTGTACCCCAAATGCAGAGCCCCGGCTCCAGAAGACTCCACTCTCCAGACAGAGACTGACAGTCTTCTCAGGGACTCAGACACCAAAGAACTAGCCAGAAACACAGGAGTCCCAACACTAGTCTACAACCATAAAACTCAAAGATAGGGTGTGCTCAGACTCTTGTGTCAAACAGGAGCAATGGCAGGTACTGCCAAACACTAGAGAAAACATGTCACCTACAACATGCCAGAGCAAGCATGGGAGGAAGCAAGCTGTAAGGACAGGAGCCCCGCCCCCAATGTTCATCCTCTCCCAACAAGGCGCAGAGTGTCCACAGAGGTACAACATCCCTAGCCCTCCAGAAGAATCACTGGAGCAGCAGAGTGACACCAAGTTGACAGGAATGGGTATGAAGGGCTCAGGGAGGACAGCGCCTCAGCACCACTCAAGAAAACAGAGTGAGTGAAATGTACTGGTAACAAAGACAGGTTGGAACAGAGCCAACAAACTGGACATTCAAAACAGTCATCCCATACGTCGGTGCTCAGCCACCAGGCAAGTGCCACTCCAACAGAAACACAAGGTTGGTCAAAGTCTCAGGAAGATGGAAGAGTGGCCTGAAGGGGATGTAAGGGCAGTTAGTACTCCACACTAGGTACACAGGAAAGCTGACCACCCTGGACACAGCCTGGTACCCTACCCACAGCCACACCCCACAGAACAAGGCAGCAACTAGCTACTGCAGGGAAGATGATGGACCAGGACTTTCCTGGGTGGGACAGCTGTTGCAGAACAAGGTAACAGCACCTGGTAGCCACACACCGGTCAGATGTAGCCACAAGAGCCCAGCAACAATGAGCAAAAAAGGACAAAGGGGAAGAGGCGGGTCCTTGGACGTAGTGAACATGCTGGGTCTGCCCTGCAATGAGCTGCAACTTCATAAATCCAACACACTGGTGACATGGTGTTGTGCAGAAACCTCACTCTACAAAATGTGATCTCCCCACCTCCACCTTGGTTTTCTGAGACAGGGTATATCCCTACATAACCAACTCTGGTTGCCTGGAACTCACTATACAGACCAAGCTGGACTGAATTTAGAGATCCACCTGCCTCTGCCTCCTGAGTGCTGGGATTAAAGGCGTGTGCTACCACACAGTTTAAACCATCTTTTTTTTTTTTTTTTTTTTTTTTTTTTTTTTTAAACCAGTTTCTCTGTGAACCACAACACAAACAAAAACCCTAGCAGACAATCCTAAAGTTAACACCAGTAGGCAAGGATGAGGAGGTGTGGGAACCATTAGCTGACAGGGACTGAGAGGGAGCAGAGAATGGGACACGGAGAAATGTGGGACCAGTTTATGATGAGGCCACTTCACACAGACAGGTGAGACAAGTGAGGTGGGGGGCATGGTCACCCACAGGTGGCAGGTCTGAAGACACAGCCTATCAGCTGGATCCTTCGCCTGTGAGTCAGCATGAACTCCTCCTACCTGTGAGGGAGAAGAAGCCCTGCTCGAACTGTTCACACTGAGGGCCTCTAACACGAATAGTGCTATAGACAAGGGGTAGGGATGACTGATCATGCCCCCCTATGGTACTTCACAACTGTCAAAGATGCCTAGACTATATGACCCAAGCTAGGTCAGGGTTTGGCCCTGTGAGGTTCCAGTGCCACTCTGTTCACTAAAAAGGCAACTGAAGAAAGTAGTGTAAAGTGTTAATCATTGGGGAGGGAGGGACAAAACGCTCATTACTTTGCTTTTTAGTAGTCTCAGATGCTATTTTAATTTGAAAGATTCCGATGGTAAGATTAAGAAGATGGTAGCTTCAACAATACAAAACCACAGGCCTGTGCCTCCGCGTTGGCTGCACTGTCGACTCTGACACTGAGAATGTGTCGGTTTCAGAAATGGCATGTGCCTGTCAGGCAGAAAGCAGAGTTTCAGCCCTGATGAGCAGGGCACTGACTCCACCCCAACACATCTTAATTGATTAAAATCTAGTCATTGTGTGAGAGGTAAGAAAGCTCAGGGGCTGGGAAGATGCTCAGACGGGAAAGCACTGGCCACACAGGCATAAGGGCCTGAGTTTGACATCCAGCACCTATGGGTTTGTTTGTTTTTTGTTTTTGTTTTTTTGTTTTTTTGAGACAGGGTTTCTCTGTGTAGCCCTGGCTGTCCTGGAACTGACTTTGTAGACCAGGCTGTCCTTGAACTCAGAAATCTGCCTGTCTCTGCCTCCCGAGTGCTGGGATTAAAGGCGTGCGCCACCACGCCCGGCTCTCAGCACCTATGTTAAAAAAACAAGTATGACACGATGATTCATGCTTGTAATCCCAGCACAGGGAACACAGAGGGTCCCTGGGCCTCTGATAACTTGGCTTAGCCGAACTGGTGAGCCCAGGTCCCAGAGAAAAACTGAGAAGCCTTGTTTCCATTAAAACAAAGTAAGTGGTTACTAAATTAGCATAATCCCTAACAATATCATAAAATTTTGTCCTTATACCCTCAGATAAGTGTAGTCCTCACCCCTCATCCAAGAAACTTGTCTACAACAGAGAATCACAACCAATCAAAAATAGAGAGTTGTGGAGCCCAGCTTAATGGACACATTTACAGAACAAGTCCTTCACATAAGGCTCAGGCAACACTGTGGAAGATGAGCAGAAAGATTGTAAGAGACAAAGAATCAGAAGTTTGCTGTGAGGGCTGGTGAGATGGCTCAGTGGGTAAGGGCACCCGACTGCTCTTCCGAAGGTCCAGAGTTCAAATCCCAGCAACCACATGGTGGCTCACAACCATCCATAACAAGATCTGATGCCCTCTTCTGGAGTGTCTGAAGTCAGCTACAGTGTACTTACATATAATAAATAAATAAATCTTTTTAAAAAAAAAAAAAAGAAGAAGAAGTTTGCTGTGAGACTGTTTCCTACTAGTGTCAGAAGGCACAAAGTCTCACCATATGACTGCCTAGACATGAGCTAAACAAGGACAACATGCTAGATAGGACCAGGCAAAGACCACGAGGCTTCAAGCCTACTCAAAGAACTACAGGAATATGTGTGCAAATATGTATATCCACATAACAAAAATTAATGAGTTCCACGACAGCCAGGGCTATACAGAGAAACCCTGTCTCAAAAAAAAAATAATAATAATAATAATAATAATGAAAAAAAGAGGTCATGAATTTAAACAAGAGCAAGGAGGGATATATGGGAAGATGTGAAGGAAGAAACAGGAAAAGGGAAATGATGTAATTATATACTCAAAAATGAAAGAATAGGGCTGGTGAGATGGCTCAGTGGGTAAGAGCACCTGACTGCTCTTCCGAAGGTCCGGAGTTCAAATCCCAGCAACCACATGGTGGCTCATAACCATATGTAACAAGATCTGACGCCCTCTTCTGGAGTGTCTGAAGACAGCTACAGTGTACTTACGTATAATAAATAAATAAATCTTTTTTTTAAAAAATGAAAGAATAAATTAAAAAATAAAAACCGGTGTGGAAGACTGGTGTGGGAGCAGACAAAGGCCTTTAACCCAGCACTCTGGAGGTAGAGGTGGCAGGTCTCTGTGAGTTTGAGGCCAGCCTGGTCTACCCAGTGAGTTCCAAGACAGCCAGGGATACATGGAAAATCCCTGTCTCAAACAAAAACAAAAACAAAAAATGAAGTAGATGATATGACTAAGGTTAACCTCTGAATTTCACACACACCACTCACATGAACACCCACACATAAATACAAACAGAAATAAAAATAAAAGCATATACACAAATACACAAAAAACCCATAATGCTATTCTCCCCAAGCCTCCTGTACTACTTCCCCTGTCCCTACAACACCATCTGTCTGCATAATCCCAGGTGTCTAAGACAGTGCCTGCTCTGTACACAGAGCTTACCACAGCCACCGCAAGGCGGGCCATTAAGCAGGTCAGTGTGGTGCATGTGGACTACATGACAGTCACAGAAACTAGGTCCCTCAAGACACTGCAGTGTCTCCTTGCCAGCTCTACGGATCACCCACTCTGGAAAGATAAAGAACACTAACGTGTCCACAAAGGCCAATGATCAGGAGCCACAGGAGGGAGCTGGGAAGTAGGTCCTGCAGCCAAGTATGAGCAGAACCTTCCGGCTGAGCTCCCTGTCCCATGACCTGAAGGGATAGAGAGACAGCACAGCTCAGACGCTTCCAGACCAACTGGGCTCACCTGTTAGCCAGCAACAGCTACTGATACAGCAATCCTGACCTTTGAGTTTAGGTTACAATGTGATGTGGGGACTAAGTGGAGGCTGACAAGAATAGTGTCCATGTCAGGAACAGAGGACATCTGAGTCCTGAGGGGGACAGCGGGGAAGGGAGGGAGAAGGAACAGACCAGAGAACATCCAAGTAACAGCCACAGCCCAGGAGGAGGACTGAACAATGGAGCAGAGGTGAGGTGGGGCCCCTCAGGCACCCTACCTCCACAATGAGCCCATCTATAATGTCCTAGCACCAGCATCACCCTGGCCAGATTTTCTTTCCTCTACCTCCTAAGGAGCCCAGAGTGTTCACAGCATCTCCAGATCAGGACCACCCTTGGTCACCAGCCCACCTTTGTTACAAGCCATCCCCGTCCCCAAAAGCACCAAGTCAAGGACTTCTCTGCTAGCAGCCTCATCCTATGCTGCTGTTCCCCTCCTACCACCACTGGGTGATGCCACAAGCCACACCACAGCACTGGCTAGCAGGGAAAGCCTGAGTATCCAGCACTTGTTACCAACTTCTCAACAGTCAACATCACACTAAAAGCACCGCCACTTCCTTTCTATCAGCCCTCTTCAGTCATACCAGAAAGAATGGGCTTTCAACCCTCACAGCCACCAGCAAGAAGCCTCTGGAAAACCTGTCAGACAGAGTCAGCAGTCACATCAGCAGGCTGCACAATAGGTAGGCATCTGCAGAGCCAGGCTACCTCCCACAAGACATGGACTGCCAGACAGGCCTTCTCCCAAACCTGGTGGCAGTGGCTGACCTATCCACACCATTCCCAATATGGGCTCAACAGACACACTGAAGCAGCTCTGCTCAGGACAGCCCTGGCACCACCCACAACTCAGAGTCTGACATGCATCCACAGTAATGCCTACAAGAGACAAGTCAGGCTAAAAGCCATGGGACAGCGATGGACAATGAGGAGTTTGGAAACTGCCAATGCCAGTCACCCAGAGAAGAGATAACACTGTCTCCCCCAGTACCCACAGATCTGGTTCCTGCAGCACCCTGCCTCAATCCCAACATTCAAGAGGCAGATGCAGGCAAATCTCTGACTTCAGTGCCAAGCTGGTCTGGTCTATATGAATTCCAAACCAGCCAAGACTCCATAGTGAGGCCCTGGCAGGGGAAAAAAAGCACGAGGGTCTATTACTTCTGCTCCTCCTCCCTGAGAACCCAGAGGGGGGCAGAGCTGCTGGGCCCTACTCCAGCTCTCAGAGAGGGGCTGAGGAACCCTCCCAGGCTCCAGATGCAGCGGAGAGGACATGCCCTCCCAGTCACAGTCAGGCCAGTCTCACTGTTCCCTCCCCCACTGCCAGCAGTTAGCTCCTCTCTGGGATCCACAGGAGAGCAGGCAGTGGTCTACTACACCAGCTAAAATGTTCCCTCAAAATCTCCAGGATGTGCCAGGAGAGCTCACACAGCCAGGTACGCACTGGTCTCTGAATGAGGCATAGCTCAAGCCAACAGCTCTGGTTCCTGTAGCCATCACAAGCCAAAAGATTGCATTTTCAGTGGTGCCAAACTCAGTGTCAGCCTCCAGGGATGGCTTCCCCTTTTATAAACAACTGTCACCCCAAACTGTAGTTAGGGCCCCCAAGAGATGAGGCTGAATCAAATGAAACAGCTTCGTTGAAAATCCACACTCAGTCCCTCCTTGTCCTCTCAGAGCTCAGGGTCCAGGACACACATGTGGGGGCTCTGCCTATAAGGTATGGCTGAGGTTTTTGAGGTCAGCTGAGAAAGGCCATCCTCACCAACCCAAGCTATGCCATGTTCCCTGACAAGCTGGCCTTACACAGCACCTAGGCTCAGAAGAAACTAGTCAAGTAAGATTACAGGAGTGAGCCGGGTGTGGTGGCGCACGCCTTTAATCCTAGCACTCNGGAGGCAGAGGCAGGTGGATTTCTGAGTTCGAGGCCAGCCTGGTCTACAAAGTGTGTTCCAGGACAGCCAGGACTGCACAGAGAAACCCTGTCTCGAAAAAAAAAAAAAAAAAAAGTTCTGTTCATTTTAGGGCAGGAGAAATGGCTCAGTGGTTAAGAGCACTGACTGCTCTTCTAGAGGTTCTGAGTTCAATTCCCAACAACCACATCTGACACCCTCTTCTGGTGTGTCTGAAGGCAGCTACAGTGTACTCATACATAAAATAAACAAATAATTAAAAAAAAAAAAAGATTACAGGAGTGCTGTCCACAACCAACCTCACCCCAAGACCAATATAAGGCAAAACACAGGCTTCCTAAGCACCCAAGAACAAAGATGTGGCCTCACCCGTGTCATTTTCAGAAAGTCCAAGGATGGGCGTGTCCACCTGGCATCCTCCTCCCGTCTTCGCTTGCGCCGGACCCTCCTCCCATCCAATACACAAGGCTGTGAGCGGCACCGGAGCAGGCCATGGTGCCGGCCTAGCTCAGGTGTGGAAGTGGGGGTGCTGCTGGCTGATGGCAGGCAAGCGCCTGCATCTACAAGGTGCTCTTGTGAGAGGGACAGTCGGCGCCTGGAAGAAAATGGGCAGGGTCCTGTAGAAAGCCAGGGTGGGCCTGAGCTTGAACTGCCCTCACTGCCATCCACAAAGCCACTGCTGGCTGAAGCTGGCCGGGGCGTCAGGGGTGAGGTAGGGCCGGCGGGTGACACAGGCCTCCTGGGCAGGCCGGGGACTAGAGTGCCCTGCAGGGCAGGGTTGCCCAGGCCGCTGCAGCACTGAAGTGTGGCACTCCCACCACTGTTGCACCTCCTCTTGGAGATGGGAGTCCACACCTTGGAGCTACCAGGGCGCCATGGGGAGCGGCATCGAGCCAGCTCCTCTGGTTCCGACAGGGACCGGCAGTGTCGCTTGGTTGGTGGTGCTGCAGGTGGCCCTGTGCTATCATGGAGGTCCAGGAAGTGGCCCACATCCATGGGCCCTGGGGATTCCAGCTGCCACTTGAGACCTTCGGTGTGAGACACAACATGTGGGCCCACTGAGAAGGGGCCTGAGGCTGCCTGGCTTCCAGTGGGCCATCCTCCACGTAAGGCCTTCCAGGGACTTTTATCCACTAGGGAAACACAAAGGTGTGAGAAGAAACGGTGAGCAATAGGGAACCACCCGCTGCCTCCCTTCCCAGGCTCACGGACACGTGGACAAAAACGCCACTGCTCACATGGGCCACGGCATCTGAATGGCCAGGCTTCATCCAGTCCTTTTTCGTTATGTTTTTGGTTTTCTGAGACAGGGTCTCTCCGTGTAGTCCTGGTTGTCCTGGAACTCACTATGTAGACCAGGCTAACCTTAAGTTATAGATCCACCTGCCTCTGCCTCCTGAGCTCTGGAATTAAAGACATATACCACCAAACCTGGCTTCATCTGGTCATAAGGAGTTGTCTCCCTACCTATTTCCTGAAAATAATCTGACTGATATTACTCCCAGTTCATTAATGCAATGTGTCATTATAATGCTTTATTTATCACTATCCCTGGCCCTTCTCTAAAGACAGACCTGTGCCAGCTAAGAACCAAACAAAGCTACCTCCTGAAAATAGCCTCATTTCTTAATGACCCACGTGGACAGCCAGTCTTAAATCTTCTTACAGATAGAGGACTCAGCTGAGCCTGGGTGTAGTGGTTCGCCCCTGGGATCCCAGTACTTATGAGGCAACTGCAAGACTGATGAGCATTTGCGTTTCCTGTCTGGGATACACAGTGAGTTCCTGTCTCAGACTTGGCCTGTTGGACAGTGGACTGGGACAGAGACCTCCCTAATATCGTCAACCCTCTACTTCTTTGGCCCTAAAGCTGGGTGTTGGCAATGTGCCTTGGTGGCTGGTCATCCTGTAAAACCATGTGCCCAAGACATCACAGGTAAGAGCAGCATAGGGACTACTTCCTCTGCTTCTTCCATCCCATCCCTGAAGAGGATTAGGAGTCCTTAAGACATCTGAGCCTCGACTACAGCTCACAAGACTCAATACCCTAGGTGCTAACACAAATCTACTTCCCCCAGGGCATAGCCCACATGAGAGCTCTCCACACACCTGTCCAGCCTAGTCCAGCTCCCCTCTGGTCAGCTTGACCACTCAGTACAACTTGGCACCCAGATCCTGCATGAGCTGCTCAGAGCTGCCATGGCCCTACTCTTTGTTCTACTTGTTGGCTTTAAGGGCAGGCACCCACTCTAGCCCTCCCTCACAGAAGTGCAAAGTCAAGTATGTGGGTGTCTTCAAATGGAGTCAGCCCAGTGGTAAGGTTCAAATATCCAATGACCTGACCAGAGGATGCTCTGACACTCTTAATGGGAGGCCATCCAACAGGCCACTCAGCTTCTCCCTGCTGCTTCCAACCACAGACAAGCTAAGAGACACTGGAGTACAGGCCACAGAGACCAACAGGAAACAGTCAAGGTCACCTCCGGGGAAAGATACATCAAGGACCTTGGGGTGACCTGAGACAGAAAGAAGGTAAGACCAGAGACTGAGGGAAGAAAGAAAGGAGTGCATAAGAAGCCCTCAGAAACTCTGATCAGGGACTGAAGTACTTAATGTGGTCTCATATGCAAGATGGACTGGAGGAGACAAGTGGGAGTGAAGGCACAGGCCAGGAGAGGTGGGAACCCGATGGAGACTTTACCTCTTAGTTCTGGCTGCTTGTGAAAAGGTTGACAATACTTTAGAAATCTGGCAGTCAGCAAGGTGAACCTGACATGGTTCTACCATGTAAGGTGTTCCAACCGTCAAGGCAGCACAGAGTAATTCCAACCCAGGATCTTCGCTTGATTTACCCCCACACTTAGGGGCCACTATCCTCTCTAATTGCTAAAGAGCAACGTGTCAGAAAGTGAGTGTGAGCAGGTCCAGGAGTACTCACTCAGCCAGTGTGTACTACAGCAGAATGGCAGCCAGACCACATACCACCTGAGAGCTGAAGGAGACCCATGTCTCACATAGAAGGTAAAACAGTGCTTAGCTCCCTCCCACATCACCACCAGCAGCAATAGCAGAGGCTCTGCTGAGCCCTGACCCTGACGCATCCTGCTGAGAGACCAGTTCTGACTCCTGGCCTGTGAGCAGGGAGGGTGGTGGCTCATGATCTTCCTGCCCCACAAGTAGGTCCCACAAAGGTCTCCCTGAAGCTTCTCTGACTATCTAACTCAGTCGGCCAAAGACCCAATGTCACCTTGCTCCATCATCGGCTACTTCAGCCTTAGACAGACCCTCCCCGGGCTTCTGAGACACTTACCGCCAATCTCCAAAGGGAACAAATGGCCACTTTTGTTCAGTTTCTCAGCAGAATACTAAAAGTGACAAGAGAGACGTCTCAGTACTCGTGTGAAAACTCAAGCGTTTACCACAGTAATGCTATTTCTCCCTAACACCTCCATTGGTGTTTAAAATTAAAAGCACTGGGCTCTAGAAAAATATTTTCTTAAAAAGAATTAACATTAAAAAAAAAACATTTATTTTGTGTGGGGTGGCATAGAGGGGCGGGTTGTGCACATTACAGTGAACATGTTAAAACAAGAAACAACTTATGGCAATCTGTTATTTCCTTCCACCAAGTGATCAAACTCAGGTTGCCAGGCTCGGCAACAAATGCCTTCACCCACTGAGCCTTGTTACTGGCCCAGGACAAGTTTTTTTTTGTTTTGTTTTGGTTTGGTTTTGGTTTTGGTTTTGTTTTCGAGGCAGGGTTTCTCTGTGTAGCCCTGGCTGTCCTGGAACTCACTTTGTAGACCAGGCTGGCCTCAAACTCAGAAATCCGCCTGCCTCTGCCTCCCAAGTGCTGGGAAAGGTGTGCGCCACCACACCTAACAAACTCTAGCAGAACAAATGGGCGGTGTCCTAAGCCACTGCAGGCTTCCTGGGATCACTCTTGAAGCTCTGGCCCTTTCCTGTGGATGACCTGTGCTAATCAATGATCTTTCAAACCTCACCACACAGTCACTTCTCAGAAAGACCTGAGGGCTGGAGAGACAGGCCAGCAGTTATCAGCTCATCTTTTAGAGGATTCCAATTCAGTTCCCAGCACCAACACAGAAGCTCACAAGCATCCAGGGAATCTGATGCCCTCTTCTGACCTCCCTGAACACCAGGTACATGATTCACATACATTCAGGCAAAATACTCATACATAGAAAATAGCAATAAATACAACTTAAAGAGAAAAATAGGCCGAGCCGAGACCTAAGAGCCTTTTAGTGCTCGTGACAGAGATCCAAGCCCTAGCATAATGGTCGCAGCACCGAGAAGGGTCCAGACAGCAGGGTGACCCGCCTCCAGGAAGACCCGCCTCCAGGAAGGTAGATAAGCTACTGGCAGTCTCAGAGATTACCAGGCAATGCTATAGCAACTGCACCTGAAGTTTTGGGGAACTTTTGTTGCTTCACATAGAGAAAGCCAGGTGTTTGGGTCACATTTATAATCCCAACATTCAAAGAGGCCAAGGCAAGAGGAATACTCCAAGTTGCAGAGTATCTTGAGCTACTTAGCCAGACTCTGATCAACCAACCAACCAACCAACCAGCCAGCCACTCCAGCCAGCAGTCCTCCTGCTGAGGTCCAACCACTTCCGGAGAGCAAGTAAGTACCTGCACTGTCTTCATAGCCCTCCTCCCCAAGGCCTGCATCCCTAGTGTGCATAAGAATACACCCACCACGAGAACACAACACACTCCAGGAAGGACAGGCTTTTCTTAGCCAATAGAAATGGTTCCTAGAAAACTTGAGGAGCTGTGGACCGGTATCTAACAAGATGTACTCAGTGCACATTCAAGGACTGGCACAGCATAGACAGACACTTCACAGCAGGTATCTCCAGGGCTTTGGCTGGGTGAGAGTTGAGATGCGCAGGTGACCAGCTCAAGGACACAGGCACAGACACTCAGGACAGTGGATGTAATGCAAGAGAATAGAGTGCTGATTGCATTCCTTTGCAAGGATCAGTCTCTATGTTATACCACATCCTAGGGCCTTTGAGACGTGGCAGCTGCTGAGCCTCCTTAGGAGATAAGACAGTGGATGTGCTGAGATAGCACAGTCTTACTGATGACAGACTGGGGAACACACAGGGTATCACTCAGCTGTGCTACATCCATCTGCACAGCAGCGTGATGCTCCGTGCTGCTTGTTCCCAGCTCAGCCACATCACATGGTCTGCTCTCCTCTCCTGCTGACATCTAGCTCAGCCTCTGATTCTACCCTGGACCAACACTAATGATGGTGGTCTTGGATGGCTTCTTTCTCCGCTTCCCTTGGCCTCCTTGTCCTCTCCCATAGCTGGAGGGGCTGCTACTCTGATCTGAATCATGGTCTTTGACACCTAAGAGTCAAAGCCCAGGACCAAGGCATCTGTCTTGGGGTTTCTATTGTGATAAAATGCACTGTCTAACACAACCTGGGGAAGAAAGGGTTTGTTTGACTTACATATCTTGAGCCACAATCCAATGAGAGAAACCAAGGCAAGAATTCAATCAGGGCAGAAACCTAGAGGCAAGAACTTAAGCAGAAGCCATGGAGGGATGCTGCTTACTGGTTTGTTCTGCACAACTTGTTCAGCCTGCTGTCTTATAGGGGAGTACTATCCCTACTGAGCTGTGCCCTTCCTATCAATCATTAGCCAAGAAAATACCTGTAATTTTATTTTCTCAATTAAGGTGACTTCTTCCAAGATACGTCCAGCTTATAGGCTGACCAAAACCAGCCATCATAGCATATGATCTGTGCTACCAACAAGCCTCAGCCAGGAAAGCACTGCCCATGCACCTACCTCATTGCCCACATCCTCCAGCTACACTGGCTCCTATCCCTCTGCCTCTTTAGAGGTAAGCAGACGCCTTTCCAGCTCTGCATTGGAAGCCTCAATGCACAACTAAGATGCACATGTAAAATTCAGGTCCCAGTGTCCCCTGTTGTCTGAAGATACTGTGGGCCCCACTACCTGTCAATCGTTCCTTCCTTGCTGCCCCAAACCCCTCACTCACTCCTTCCATCTTCATCGTACACTCCAAATCATATGACAGATGCTCTCTGTGTCTCTGGCAGCATCGATATAGGAGCCCATTGCATTCACCAATCCTACGGTCATAAACCACCTGTGCCTCTCTTCCCTTGAGGCAGCAGTGAGAGTCAGACATAGCTACTCATTTTTCCAGTCTTTCTGTAACAGCTGACCTATTCACTATCCTTCAAGTACAAAAAAGCAAACTAGGAAAAACTGGGTGTGCCTCAGGTTCAGGGTGTATAAGTTGGGAAAAAAGGAGCCCACGTAACCACATAAAATTGACACAGATAGGGATGGGAAGAGGATTAGAGAACACTGGCTTTGGAGAAGGACCAGAGGCACAGGACCAGGCACACATCGTGAGACCATAATGACAGCATTCATTATATCAGACGTCAGACACTATCCCCAGCACAGCCCGGACACTGGGTGAGGTCCTTTGCAGCTCAGCTGCCTTGGGATTCAAAAGCTGGATCATTCTGGTAGCCCAAGTACGAGAACTGCTGCCACTACAAGTCGTCCCCATCCAGCACATGGGGGGGCTCAAGCTGGCAGCACAAATGACCCAGACTAGCATCACAGTCATAGCAATGGAGACAGAATATTTAATGACTTTTAGCTTTATTAAAATTTAACTCTTTGAAACTTTACCTTTAAATTTTTTTTTTTTTTTTGGTTTTTCGAGACAGGGTTTCTCTGTATAGCTCTGGCTGCCCTGGAACTCACTTGGTAGACCAGGCTGGCCTCGAACTCAGAAATCCGCCTGCCTCTGCCTCCCGAGTGCTGGGATTAAAGGCCTGCGCCACCAGGCCCGGCGTTACCTTTAAATTTTATATTCCAGTTTTGTTATTAGAAAACTGTCGCTGGATGGTGGTGACACACACTTTAATCCCAGCACTCAGGAGGCAGAGGCAGGTAAGTTCAAGGCCAGTCTGTTCTAGAACAGCCAAGGCTATGCAAAGAAACCCTGTCTCAAAAGAAAACAAGAAAACTGCTAATTGTGTTTAGAATAGCTTGAAAAGTGAATCTACTTTTCCAAGAGTAAATTTTATGAAAATGTATTGGGAAGAGTAAACACCCAGATACAGGATGACTTCTGCCTGCAGCAGTCTGGGCATGAACACTGCCCAGCTTGGGCAGCGTCAGCATACAAGACCTTAAGGAAGGTGTGTAAGAGTTGACTGTATAGTTTCTTTGCTTTGTGTTTCTGGAATCCCTAGCTGTACTCAGGGTGTATCTGTGTTAGTTTCAAGTCATGGCACAAAGACAAAACATTAAAATAAATTTGGCGAAAGTAAGTTACAATTATTAAACATTGAAAATATGTGAGTCGGGTGTGGTGGCGCATGCCTTTAATCCCAGCACTCAGGAGGCAGAGGCCTAGTCTACAAAGCTAGTTCCTCGCCAGCCATGGTTACCCTGTCTCAAACAATAACAACAAATCTAATAATTATAAATTAATAAAATAAATAATTGACTTCATGGTTTAAAAAAATAAAAAACAGAAAGACTCACTCCCTAAAGCTAAAGCAGGTGAATGAATCTGTGTTGTCAAGTCGTGAGACAGGGTCCTGGACACGGGTAGTAGGATCACAGGATGACTGACTTACTCTGGCCAATCTGGTAAGCAAGCCACAGAATTCTGTGTAGGGCAGCTTTGTACTAGAAGTTGATTTGGTTTGTAGTGATGATCCTGACAGACACTGGCTTCTGCCCAATGCCCCCAGCTCAGCTCTGCCTCCACCCTACAGTGTGCGCCTCATGCCTTTGGCTCTACACATGGGCTGTGCCCCCTCTGACCCCCAAGCTGACTCACCGGGCCAGCCTCACAGGCCCTGCGGGTGAGGTCATCCAAACTCTGGTTCTGCAGCTTCTCTGTGATGAGAGTGACCATGGCCGGCCTCTTCCTCAGTCCACATCTATAGGCACTGGATTTCCAGAACACTGGACATCAGCAGGCTCAAGCCATCAGGTCTGAGCCAAACTCAAGGTTATAGCTCTGACTTAAAGATGCTGACCCATTTCCAGACTCTTCAGGGCTTTGCCTCTGTAAAGAGAAATTGCCACATGACCATACACTTCAGTCCATAGTTCTGTTATATACAACATCCTGTTTTTAAAAAATGTTCCTAATATCCCTCTTTGACAAATGCCTTCCTAATTCCAAAATAATCAAGTATGTTCCTTCCTGAAACCTCTAATAATAACCACACTAGTAGTTCTCATTCTGTGGGTCACAACCCCTTTGGGGGTTGAAAAATCCTTTCATGGGGGTCACCTAAGACCATCAGAAAACACAGATATTTACATTACTAATCATAACAGTAGCAAAATTAGTTATAAAGCAGCAATGAAAGTAATGTTATGACTGGGATCACCACCCCGTAAGGAAGTGTAACGGGCCACAGCATCAGGAAGGTGAGAAGCGCCGCTCTGAGAAGTCAGAGGACAGATCCAGCCTCTGAGGCCTCTCCCGAAGCAGTGAGAAAGCCCTTGGCAGGCTCCATCCCCAAAGGGCAGTGAATGTGTGGAGAGAAACAGCAGCAGCCACATCCAGTGAGAACGCCAGTCGTAAGCTACCGGGCCCAACCCACAGAGGCCGGGTAACCAAACTGCCCCTAACTCCAGCCCTTGAAACTTTGATTCTCTTTTTTAAAAACGAAGGGTAGGGTGCTAGAGGCAAGCACAGAGCTCTACTACACCAGGTACAGCCTGAGGCAAGGGGCCAGGATCACCATGGTAACGGTGAAAAGGGAGGCCATGGCTCTTAGCTTTTCAGTCCTGGAAGTCAGCATCTAAGAGCATCCAGAAGCCTTGTGCCCTTTGCAGCTGCCATCCCACTGTGCATGTGGAGCTAACTCTCAGTGTCTCACTGTGTGCGTGTGAACAAGGGATACAGATCAGAAAGCAAAGAACTCAAAACACAGGGTGGGAAAACATGGCAAACTGGGAAACAACACATGGAGCTGGGAGTGGAGCTCAGTGGTCAACCCTTGCTTAGAGTGCAAAAACAACTACAAAAATGAAATGTCCCAAGAGTCAGCCATGCTTCAACATGACGAGGCACTGTCATGCAATACACCAGACAAGCAAATTACTCAAAAGACTGATCAGAAGAAATAGAGCAGAGCTCCTTCGAGTTAGCCTAACAGAACTACCTCAGGGTCTCTGCAGGGTATATCAATGAGCAAAAAAAAAAAAAAACACCCGGAGGTTCAAGTCACCTCCTTCCACCCAGTAAGGCACTCCAAAGGAGAGCAATCCCGTGAGTGTTTATCCCAAGATCACTAGGTATGACCACAATATCCATATCTGCTGGAAGTAACATCACAAGCCCGGCAGGGGTCACGCTGGCAAACCAAGTGCACCCAAGCCTAGGGCTCTGTCAACAGGAGAAAATCATATGGATATTTTTACAGATATCAGAAAGATCTCAAATAAGATCAAACACCAACTTTTCATTCTTGAAAATATATATACATTCTGTCAACAGAAACAACAAATACTTCCCCCTGTGACTTTGAAACATGAGGCTCAAAAGCCAGCATGTGGCTAAACAAGGCAATGCTGACACGTAGCAAGCACAGGGATCAGGGCCATGTGTCACCAACAGCATACTAAGCACACATTGGCTAGCCTAGAGCCTGGCGTGAGTTTACATTAGTGGATGCAGCAAGCAAGCACCCAGCCCAGGCACACATGTGAGCTCAGTTCAATAAAAGGTCCTACTAGCACCACACCACTCACATACGATTCCTGTTTATAGTCTCTCTGACCTGAAATCCCAACTACCATGCCTAAAGGCAACAGCATTTAGTACAGTCTACCCCAGCACAGTGAATACCATCTCCAACTTAGACCAGAGAGGAGGAGCACACAGAGCAGGTCCAGCCCATCTGTTTTCCTTTCTTTCAAATAAAGGAACCTAAATCTGAACTAGCCATGTCCTAGGAGAAGTACTAGTCCTCCCTAAGCCTGACAGCGCCAGCTGGGCCACGGGGACATGGGCAGTCTGGCCCACTGCTCATCTAAACTGAAAGCCCCCAAATCCCAACCTCTGAGCCATACCCTAACAGGGTAAGGGCTTTGCAGGGTCTTCTGTCGTTTTTTATTTTAAGATTTACTTTAATTTTATTTTATGTGTGCACTACATGTATGATACAGTGTCCATTGAGGCCAGAGAGATTATCAGATCCCCTGGACCTGGAATTACAGACAGGTGTTAGATGCCATGAGAGCATGGGGAACTGAACCTAGTTCCTACTGGTTCAAGACAGGGTCTCTCTATGTAGTCCTGACTGTCCTGGAACTCAATCTGTGGACCAGAGTGGCTCCAACTCAGAGACCCACCTGTCTCTGCCACCCGAGTGCTGGGATTAAAGGTGTGTGCTGCAGCTGTCACCGTACTGCAGCCTCCACAGCCCAGTTGCAGACACTGCTCTTAACCCCTGAGCCTTCTCTCCAGTCCTCACACACCTTGTTGTAACCTCATCACACAAAGCACACACATCAATGTAGAAAGGCCATGCAAGTATAGTGCAACTTTTAAAAAACATTTTTTTTTTTTTTTTTTTTAGTTTTTTTAATCCAACCCACAAAATGGACCAGAAGTCCTAAGTCTACCTGAATGAGTCAATGTCTGAGAAAAATCAGTCAACGTAAGTGAAATTCTTCCCTAGGTACAGTTATAACTACCAACAGAGTTACAATAACAGAAACACTTCACAATCTGCCATTTTACAAATATCCTATATAACAAATCTCCATCAAGGATCATCTGTGAATTCTTTTTTTTTTTTTTTTTTTTTTTTAAGATTTTATCTTAAGTACACTGTAGCTGACTTCAGACACACCAGAAGAGGGCATCAGATTTCATTACGGGTGATTGTGAGCCACCATGTGGTTGCTGGGATTTAAACTTAGGACCTTTGGAAGAGCAGTCAGTGCTCTTAACCGCTGAGCCATCTCTCCAGCCCCCATCTGTGAATTCTAAAGGTCAACAGAATATGTGAAGTGTCCAACTACCTTCTCACAAGACATTTTATTACAAAGGAAAAAATAACAAAACTAGCCTGAACCACAGGACCAAAGTGACTATAGCCAGTGCCAGAAAATACGGACACAAGACTCCTGAGGGGACACTAAGGAGATCACAGCGCACAGTGGGGCTCCTCAAAAAACCTCAGAGCCTCAATGTAATCAGGAGACGATCAGGGGAGCCTAGTGAAGCAAACAACAAAGCAACTGACCGTTCTTTAGAAGCAGCACATCGGGCTAGAAAGATGTCTCAGGAGTTCAGAGCATTGACTGCTCTTCCAGAGGCCCCAGAGTCAATGCCTAGAATTCATAGGGCAGCTCACAACCTGTAAACTCCAGTCCCAGAGGATCTGATGCTCTCTTTTGGCCTCTACAGGCAAGGTACAGACATGTACACAGAAATATTGCTGGCAAAACACCCCTAACACAAAACAAAAATAAAATCTCCCCAGGAAATTTTTAAAATAAATGCTGGGTCATGAAAGAGCAGACCAAGGCTCCTGCCCAGGCTGAAGGGCACAAAATGTCCACTAATGATCCTCCAAGAGACAACGTCCAAAGTCTGACATTTAATTGCTGTTAGCTGACAACACATTACTGGCATTATTTTCTATTATTATCAATGACCTGGTATAAGGCAAGGTGTGGATATCTGGGAGTTCTGCGTGCTACTTAATTGGGGAATGGATGAGTAAGCGTAGAGTGTCACCCTGTCACAATCACAGATGTTTAAAACGTGGAACAAAGAGTCTGCTGGAAACTGCTGAGGGAAACGTGTGCAACACAGATCACAAGGATGGGGCAACTCAAAAGCAGCTCATGGAATTAGGGTGCGGCTCAGCGGTAGCACCTGTCCCTAGGTGCTCAAGGCTCTGAGCTCCATCCCCACCATTGCAAAACAAACTCTAGTATACATGTGGAATGGACTAGCCAGGTGCTTTAAAGAAAAGTCTTTCCTGCAAAGACCCAATCTCCAGATAAGGTCACTTCACAGATCCAGAGGTTGGAGCTTGAATATAGTTTTGGGGTGTACAATTCAACCCACAATGCCAAGTGAATCTCACACTACAGAAACCTGAATGCACAAAATGAGATATAGTTCAAAAGGCCTATTGAAAAGGGGGCAATCAGAGAAGCTTCTCTGGTGTTAACCAAGACTGATAGGTAAGCAAGAGAAGAGGGGGACAAAGGCCAAGACTGATACCAAGGTAGACATAGGAAGACACAGCCAAATCAGAGAAACGTGGCTCAGATGATGGAACTGACCAGCTCTGCCCAGGAGAGAGGGACAGGTGTTCTGATGAAAGCTGATGACAAAGACATGCAAACTCAGGCACTCAGGGAAATACATCCAGTCCACACCCACTCCTCCTGAATGCCAACTCCTCATGTAGAGTGAGCATGCCACAAAGGACAGGCTACAGTCTGCTCATTTCCCTTCCCTCTGCAATACAGTCACCAAAACTATTTTGCAAGTAAGCCTGTGGCTTGGATGATACTTTACCCAGCCCCTGCTGCCCCTTATCCAGCCTTCCAGACCTGGCTACTACTGACTCCTAAGGCAGTCCTTTGACCCATGTGGCAGCCCTGAACCTGGCCTCAGCGGGTGATGCTAGTGCTCCAGTCTCCATCAGTCATTGTTCCAGGACTCCCAGATACAGAGCAAAATCCTCACCCTAGCCCAAGTTCTTCTTCTCCATCCCAAACGATGGCCATGCCAGCACCAAGACTGGCACACCCAGAGCAGGTACTCTACAAAGACAGTACAGGAGTGCCCACCAACTCAGTTCCACCAATGGCAGAGACCTCATTACCTGGGGAACTACCCTCAAAAACAGCATCAAAGTAGGTTCGCTATTTTTTGTTTGTTTAATTCAGTTTATCACATGGAGTTGACTGGACACTGTATGACAACACCATCAGTGTCCTCTGGTTGCAGTAAAAGTCCCACCTTTGTTGAACAGTCCTTCCCCAGGCTCTTGAATGTGTTCGGGATTCTGGCACACAGTCTCCATGTTCCCACATCTCTGTGTCCAATGTCCCATTTTGCACAAAATATTCCCGTCATTTGGAATTAGAGCTCATCCCATACCAGCATGACTTAAATAACCACACGTAAAACAATCCCATTTCTAAACTTAGTTCACAATTCTGAGGTCTTGGGGTTAAGACTTTCACATATAAACTGGGGATAGTCCATTAAACCATAACAAGTCATATTTGATCTTACCATGGCCAAGATATATCACATGGTGCAGGTTCAAAGCCCATGCAACTGTGTGTGTCTGAACCTGAAAAGGACTTGCTCACTAGTCTTTCTCCAGACACACCATGTTCCTCAGCTCTGGACCTAGGACGATACGCATGAGCAGTGAGAAGCTGCACACTCTTAGGATCCTCACTTTATGCCAGTGGCCCCTGCCTCCACTCAGTAACTGTACTTCTTACACTAGCCACCGGCTCTACTGCACTAGCCCACGCTACCCTTCCTGAGGACCCAGTGTACTTTATTTATGAGGCAGGATCACTGTATAGCCCTGGCTGGCCTGAAACTTACTCTATAGACTGAGTACAGGCTGGTCTTGAATTCAGATTCCCCTGCTTCTGCCTCCCAAGTGCTGGGATTTATAGGCATGTGCCACTATGAACGTTCTTTAAAAATTTGTTAAACATTTATTTACTTACTTATTTGGGAACTGGGTGCAGTTCCTAGAACTCACAATAGCAGCTTACAACCAGCTGGAACACCAGTTCTAGAGAATCTGATACCCTTTTCTGGCCTCCTCGGGCATCATGAATATATGTGTGTGCGCGCGCCCGCACGCACACACACACACACACACACACACATACACACACACAGAGGCAAAGCACTCATACATCAAATGAAGTTTTAATATATTTATTTTGTATGTATGCACAGCATGTGTAGAGATCAGAAACAACTTGCAGGAGTCGGCTCTCTCTTTCCACACTGTGGGTTCTGGTGCTTGAAGTTGGGTTATAAACGGAAAGGTCTTTACCCACTGAGCCATCTTGCCAGCTCCCTCTGAACATTTTCAGTAAACTATTCTCAACACCACACTACCTATGACAAATACTCCAATTAAACAGCATATTGAGGTCTGCTCCTAAGTCCTTTCTATTTTCAAATACAATGCCTCTGCCTAGTAGTCTCCCCCACAAGTCTCCAGCAGGATTATAAAGCTCTTAGGCTAACTTCTACTGGCTCACTCATGTTACCTGTGTCGGCTTGGGATGCAGTGCCTTCTTACCCACTGTGACTGGCCTCGTCTTGCAGCCTCCTAGGAATGATGCCCCTGAAACCCGCAGCTTCTCTGTGCTGCTGCTCCCAAGACGCTTCTACACCACTTCTCCACACTGCTCCCATTCTACAGACTTCAGGATCCCTGGACTTCTCGGCTTTCAAGGCAGGAACTTCCTCTGAGGTTTGTCATCCTGTTTACACCACGAGATGGAAGCCTCCACTGCCACCACACTGCAGAGGTCTCCAGCTTGCAGGGTCACAGGCCTCTGGATGGGACTTGCACAGGCAGGCCACCTGACGTGGAATTTAATAAGGATTTGCAGCACAATAGGATCTGGGTGAACAACAGGCTCCAGATCAGTCTGGAAATAGCAAGGACAGGTGGAGAAAGTCACCTTTGAGCAGCAGGCTCAAAGCAAGTACCCAGCCAACACAGACCTTGACACCAAGTTCAAATCTAAGCTTGGTAACCTACTCCATCGCCTCCATTCTGGCTCCTAACATATTACATAGGAAGAAAAGTGCTCAAGTCCTGCTTAAACAGCTTGACTTTAAGCACAAAACCTGGAGCCTAAACTACAAAAACTAGCCAACAGAGAATTATCTGTATCATGTTGCTCCCACTACACAGACAAAAGCACATAGAGGTAGTTCTTTTTTTTTTTTTTTTTTTTTTTTGTTTTTCAAAACAGGGTTTCTCTGTGTAGCCCTGGCTGTCCTGAACTCACTCTGTAGACCAGGCTGGCCTCGAACTCAGAAATTTGCCTGCCTCTGCCTCCCGAGTGCTGGGATTAAAGGTGTGTGCCACCACGCCTGGTGCCTTAGGTAGTTCTGACAGAGAAGCCCACCAGTTAGTTCTGTTAAACCGAAGTCATCTCAAATTCAAGAACAGCAGGCATACAATGCCAGGTTTTCAGTTTCTTTCTTTAGTTTTTCTCTCAAAAAAAAAAAAAAAATGAAAGTTAAGCACAATGGTCCACACCTATCATCTCAGCTACTCAAGAGGCTGGGGCAGGGAAACTTATCAAGTCTAGTGACCGGAAGCTAGCCTGGGTAACAAAAAGAGATTTTCATCTCTTAAAATATAGACAAGTACGGATATGGATACAGATATAGATATAGGTAGATATAGCGATACACAGGACTGGAGAGATGGGCTCAGCAGTTAAGTGCATTTGCCAATCTTCCAAAGGACCTGGGTTCTATTCCAATCACCTGCATGACAGTTTGCACAACCATCTAACTCCAGTTCCAGGAGATCCAATGACCTCTCTGGCCTCTTCAGGGCGTCAAGCATGCAACTGGTTCACATACAGACATGCAGACAAAATGCTCTCACACATACAAATAAATCTTTAAAACAAAACCACAGGAGGGCCAGCAAGACAGCTCAGAGAGTAAAAGGCTCACCTCTAAGCCTGACAACCCGAGTTTGGTTCCCTAGAACGGAAATGGTAGAGAGTTGACTCCCACACTATAGCTGGTCTTTACTACTTTGTGGGGTTTTCTTTTTCCCACCTTCTATCACACCCCTCCCCAGTTTTACCTCCTATCAGTAGGTAAGAGAGAAAGAGGATAGAGGGGACAGAGACACCTCTGAATCTAACTTACTTCTTGTATCTTCTTTGAGCACGACTATTAACAAACCATCCGCCTCCTCTTCTGGCTCTAACATTTATATACCCTCTGAAAAGTTCCCAGAATTCCAAATGTCACACAATCACAGAAACTATCTGCAGCTGGCAAAACCACACCTCTGCTAAAGCACAAGGCAAACCACTCAATTGCTGCAGACAGCCGGAAACAGCACCATATCTCCACACCTGGGATTAAAGTGAAAACAATATTTCTGTGTGGGCTTTTGTTTTTGTTTTTCAAGACAAGTTTTCTCTGTATTGTAGCCCTGGCTATTGTGGAACTATCAGGCTGAACTCAAACTCACAGAGATCCACATGCCTCTTTCTACAGAATGCTAGGCGAGTGCCACCACGATCAACTTACTTCTGTGTTTAAAGGAAACCATGCTGGGCGGTGGTGACGCACACCTTTAATCCCAGCACTTGGGTGGCAGAGGCAGGCAGATTTCTGAGATTGAGGCCAGACTGGTCTACAGAGTGAGTTCCAGGACAGCCAGGGCTACACAGAGAAACCCTGTCTCGAGAAAAAGAAAGAAAGAAAGAAAGAAAGAAAGAAAGAAAGAAAGAAAGAAAGAAAGAAAGAAAGAAAGAAAGAAACAAACCACGTGCACACACACAATAATTTTAATGTAGAAAACTTGAAAAATAACTAATAATCTGAATGCACATCAGTTATACCTGTCAAGTCATGAGCAAAGGCGTTAGCAAAGGCCCGAGACACCTACACTCCTTTCAGGAAAAGCAGTCTATTACCACCTTGACAGTGGTCAGAAGCTAGGCAGTACAGACTAAAGTGAAAAGAGTACTCCATCTGCCAGGCTCTTAGAGACAAATCCCAAAGGCAGCATGCTAGGAGACATGTGACAATGGCCTAGGGAATCCCTGTATGTATGTGAGGTCTAGCGTGAGACCCACCTGACCAACCCTCCCAAGACCCTAAACATGGCACTACCCCACTAAGCTGCTATAGAATTCCACACCCCAGCAACCATGGACAAAAATCAATGATTATTACCGTTTCCAGCTACCAACTGTGGAGGTGATTTGTTATGCTGCCATAGTAGCCCAAACAATGCCCTGTTCTTCTCCTGGGGCCAGTCACCACTCCTACAGGAAACCAGGGAAGATGGAGGACTGGAATCTCATGTGCCACAAAAGGCGAGCAAACGAAAACAGGACAGACGACCAACTTAGATTACTGTCCTTTGGCAGTCACTGATCAGCTGGGGCCAAAACGTTACATTTAGATGTCATGCGGATTCAGGAGTGCCTGGAAAAAAGCCTTGTTTGGGTGCCACAAAGCTGGTCTTACTGATAAACTGTACAAGTTTTTTTTGGAAAGCATTTTCAAAACAAAATGAGGAAAGGGCAAAACCTCCCCCAACATGGCAAATCAACATCTTGATAGTATGAAAACCCGTAACTAGTTGATTTGGACAGCAGGATGTTTATGTAAAAAGTGTAGAGGAGCAAAAGTCAATTCAATTCATGCACTCCCTCACAAGCTAAAGAAAAAAAAAAAAAAAACATACTTTGGGATCAAGAGATGCCAAAAAGCATTTGACAAAATGCAGGAGACAATCTATTTGTGATCAACACACAGAGAGAGACAGAGAAATAGACAGACAGACAGACAGACAAGAGGGGCAAACACACCACACACACAAAAGCAGGGTCAGGTGGTGGTGCACTCCGTTAGTCCCAGCACTGGAGACACAGAGGCAGGCTGGTCTACAGAATGAGTTCTGGGACAGCCAGGGCTACACAGAGAAATAATATCTTAAAAAAATAAATAGGTGAAAACAAAACCCCCCAGGAACAGATGCCTAGCACACACAAAAATCTGGGTCCCACACCCTAGTACCAGGAAGAAAAGGAAAAAAGGAAGAGGGTGAACGGGTGTTACTATTTGGATGTTCCCTTCCGTATCTCAGGCGTTTCAGGGTTATTACATCATGAGAACTCGTCTCTAATGAAATGTAAGAGGCTTCTGCAGTTCACCCTTTTGCTTTCCAGTTCATGTGGGGACAGCTCCTCTCTTGGGCCTTGTAAAACCACAGCCTTTTCTTTCCCTCCTAATACATGAGGACTGAACCTCCTTCTGTAGGCTTCCTTCCCTCCCATCCTACAAGAACATGGTTTTTCCCTCCCTTCTACAAGAGACATAACCTTCCCTTCTACCCCAGAAGAACAAAGTCTTCCCCTGCCTTCTACTACATAAAGGACAGGGCCTTCCTTTTTTTTTTTTTTTTTTTTTTTTTTTTTCTTTTGAGACAGGGTTTCTCTGTGTAGCCCTGGTTGTCCTGGAACTCACTTTGTAGACCTGGCTGTCCTCGAACTCAGAAATCCGCCTGCCTCTGCCTCCCCTGTGCTGGGATTAAAGGCGTGCGCCACCACGCCCGCCCCCCCCTTAACAAAACCTTTCCCTCCCTTTCCACATAAGACAAAGCCTTCTCCTTCCATTCTATCACAAAATGACATGACTCTGTCCTTCCTTCCTTCCTAATGTGAGGACATGCCTCCCTTTCTTGCACCAGACAGACATGCCCTTCTTCCTCTATCACACTACATGAAAACATGGCTTCCTCTACCACATGTGAAAGCATGGTCTCCTCCCTCCAGGACATGTGAGGATGTGGTCTCCTTCCTCCTACCACATTAAGGGCATGGGCTTCTCCCTGATTTCTATCACATGAGAACACAGTCTCCTGTCTCCATCGCATTACGTGAAAACATGGCATCCTCTACCACACCATGTAAAGGTATGGCCTTTTCCATCCATTGCACAAAGGAAGGGAAGGACATGCCTCTTCTTTCTCACATTAAAGGCAAAGCCTTCTCCCTCCTGCCTCATGACACCATGGCCTTCCTCACTGCCACCAGGCGAGAATGCATCCTTCTTTCCATCTAGAAGATGCAATATCAAGGCTTCATTTGGGAACATAGTCTACCCTGCTGACTGACTCCTTTGTACTGAACTTCCCAGCCTCCAGAACTAGTAATATAAGTTTCTACTCTTTATAATTACTCGGTGTAATATGCTTTACATATAAAGTTTGGCTCTCATTCATGTTTTCGGACTTATTATCTAAGTTATTAGTATAAGGTTAGAACAGGGCTTAGAAGCAATCTCTGTGATCTCCCTCACCTAAGATCTTTTCCCCAAATAAGATAATTTAATAGTAGAAACTCTAGTATTAAGTTCTCTTTAGATAATGTCTTGTAGCCGGGCGTGGTGGCGCACACCTTTAATCCCAGCACTAGGGAGGCAGAGGCAGGCGGATTTCTGAGTTCGAGGCCAGCCTGGTCCACAAAGTGAGTTCCAGGACAGCCAGGGCTACACAGAGAAACCCTGTCTC
>NC_034602.1:27064391-27071513 GCF_900095145.1 Mus pahari
AAAAAAAAAAAAAAAGAACTGGTCCTGCCCATGTGCTCAAGAATCTGGGCAGCTACCATGGAAATTGATTGTCAGCATGAGGTCACTGTCTTTGTGTCCAATCCCATTTAACATGGTTGTTCTTGCTTCAATCATGCCTATGCAAAAAGTCCCCATTAAAAACACAAAAAGACAGCCAATCAGTGGTGGTAGCACACACCTTTAAACCCAGAACTCAAGAGGCAGAGGCAAGCGAATCTCCAAGTTCCATGCCAACCTGGTCCACAGAATGAGTTCCAAGATAGCCAGAGCTACAAAGAAAAACACTGTGAGGGCTAGAGGGCAGACGTGGTGGTGCCTTTAATTCTGGCACTTAGGAGGTAGACAGATGGATCTCTGAATTCTTGGCTATCCTGCTCTACACAGTGAGTTCTAGGCCAGCAAGACCACAATGAGAACTTGATAAAAATGAGTCTCTGGTTAATAAAAAGTCAAACGACAACTAAAACAAACCCAACAGCATTCCTAACTGACAGCCAAAAACTCAAAGCACTGAGACTAAAGCAAAAATGTCCCCTCACCATTGTTTTTCAATATCATACTACAAGTTCTAGTTAGTTCTAATAAAAAAGAAAGGAAAATAAAAAGCCAACAGCTTGAGAAGAAATAAAACCACAGAGTCATCTACAGAGAAAATCTGAAGGAATGAACAAAGTAACTCTGGACTAGCACCTGGGCTAGAGATATGGCTCAGCAGTTAAAGAATATTTGTTGCTCTTGCAGAGGAGCAGAGTTCAATTTCCAGCACCCAGATGCTGGCTCCAAATCATCTCCAATTCCAGAGAACCCAACATCCCCTTCTGACTTCTGCAGGCACCAGGCACACACATGGTGCATATACATACATGCAGGCAAAACACTCAAAACAAAAATAGATAGCATCTTTCGTTAAAAGAGACATAAAAAAAAAAAAAGTCCAGTATCAACTGTAATATGCCACTCCAATAGGGATATTGATTAATAGCATAGACTAAGTAAGAGGGGGAAAGAGTAGAGTTCAATTTCCTGTAAACCTAAAACTGCACCCAAAAATAAAGCGTTACCAGACACTGTAATGTGTACATATAATTCCAGCATTTGAAAGGCAGAGGCAGGATGTTTACAATTTTCAGGTCAGCCTGTGCTACATAGGGATGGATACCAAGTCTCAAAAATGGTAAAGTTTTTTGTTTGGTTTTGTTTTTTTGAGACAGTTTCTCTGTATAGACCTGGCTGTCCTGAAATTCACTCTGTATACCAGGCTGGCCTAGAACTCACAGAGATCTGTCTTTGCCTGCCTTTTCCTCCCAAGTGCTGGCATTGAAGGTATCTGCCATCACCACCTGGGAAGTAAGTTCCCTTAATTTAAAAAAAAAAAAAAAATGTCGGGCGTGGTGGTGCACGCCTTTAATCCCAGCATTTGGGAGGCAGAGGCAGGCGGATTTCTGAGTTCGAGGCCAGCCTGGTCTACAAAGTGAGTTCCAGGACATCCAGGGCTATACGGAGAAACCCTGTCTCGAACCCCTCCCCCCCAAAAATTAAGTGTTTCCAAAGCACCAGTGGAAAATACCTAAGGATTTTCTTTATATCAATGTTCATGATTAAAATCATGTTCATTCTCAGACTGGAGTTCTTGATGTTCCTGTACCCTGAGCGTACGTGCGCGCACGCGTGTGCGTGTGAGTGTCTGTGTGTGTGTGTCTACAATCTCTATAACTAAAATTGGAAGTACAACTACTTTTTTAAAAAAAGGAAGCTGGGCAGTGCTGGTCCACACCTTTAGTCCCAGCACCGCAGAGGCAGGGGCAGATGGTTCTCAGAGAAACCATGTCCTGAAGGACAAAAAAAGAAAAAGAAAAAGAAAGAGAAAAAAACGATTGTTTGGGCTTATAGGGATAAAATAGCTCAGTGGTTAAGAGCACTGGCTACTCTTGCAGAGGACTGTGTTAGATCCCTCGGAACTACATATCTCATAACCTCCTGTAACTCCAGTCCTGTGGGACCACCACCCTCTTCCTTCCTCCAAGGACACCAAGCATGCACGTGACGAAGACACACAATCCAGCAAAACACTCATCCATACCCATGAAACAAATGTTTTAATTTAAAGAAAAAAAAAAAAGTATTGTTCAGCATCTTCTGTCTCAGAGTAGCAACTAAAATACTCTCTTTCTGGTTGCCAAATCCAACCTAAGGGAAGAAGAACTGAAAGGCCATGTGACTTGGTATGGCTCCAGTCCAAGCCACAAGCTCACACACCAGAGGAAAAAGTTCCAGAACCAAGATCTAAGCTCCAGGGACAGCTAGTAGAATCATTTATCAGGCCATGTGAAGGGACCCGGTTTGCTATGCTCACTACACAAAGAGAAGGAAGGAGGGAACAGGTGCCAGAAGGAGTCACCAGAAAGAACTACCACATCCAGTACAAAGTCCACCTCCTCTTAATCGATTTCAATTTCCACCTTGGCATAATATTCAGAATTTGGAAAAACTATCCTCAGTCCTACCTTGTTCTGAGATGCTGAACTTCCCTTCCAAGACCCACTTTCCTAAGATGACCCAATATGTATTTGAAGAGGCAGCATAAGGAAGCACAAGTCAAATTTCTTAATGTAAAAACTAAAGTACACCCTTGAAGTCAATCTTCAAAATTCTCAGAGCTGAGACATTATTATAAACTTAAGTAGTGGGGCTGAAAGTGTAGGTATGCCAGGCCCAGGGTTAGAGTAAGCTTAGATTCATACTTAAAGATATATCTAATGATTAAATACTTTGAAGTGCAAAAAATTAAAGTGATTTTAATTTGGAGTGATATGTCACAGATCTCTAATTAAGACTAACGTACAAAGGCGATATAGCCATTCAGAGCGGTAAAATACATTGTGAACATCGCACATCCCATCCTCCACACAGGAAGTCTTAAAGGGACTTACACACCCTCAGTCTACGCAGAAAAGTGGCTTCGGAATACACTTCCAAGTCACCTCCCACAGGTCGTTGGGAGGATCTGCTCTTGGGATTCCCTTAAGGGGCCATCATATCTCGTCCAACTTCCTGAATACAAAATAACAATCACTGAGTCTCAACAACAGCGGGTTCACGGGCCCACGGGCTCAGCATGGCGACAACAGGTCTCAAAATCGACATGAAAAGTGATTCAACAAGTGGCAGCGCGCCCCAGGCGCAGCGGGCAGGCCTTACCGCCCGGCGTGCAGCAGCGCGCGCAACAGAATGCTTTGGGGCCTGGCTTAATTGGAGGGGTCCCGGGACTCGCCAAGAGTTCGGGGAGCTGGGGCCCAGGGGACTCTAGGGAGCTGGGGCCCAGGGTTCTTTTTGAGATGTTGGGTCCCCGAGGACCTTAGGATGTCGGGGACACGGGACACGAGGGCAGTGCTGGGCCCGGGGCGCGCGGGGACCTTAAGGTGCTGAGACGCCGGCTGACCCTAGAGGGTGTTCCGCGCGCTGTGGCGATGCACCCGGCTCTCGACGTACGGCTGCGCGGCGCCGGCCGACGTGCGGAGACTCCGGGATCACAGCGCAAGGACACGGCGTTCCGGCGGCTGGAGCTCTTAGCGATGAGCAGGCTGACGACGGCGCAGGGCACTATCCGCGCGGCAGGTGAGCACCGAGCTCCGTAGCTGGGGCAGGGCGCCGGCCGCGCAGGCCGCGCTCCGCGCATGGGGACGGTGCGCCTCAGTCACCGCGGAACAAAACCGCAGCCGATGCTCCGCCCCCTCCGGACGCCCTCATTGGTCGCCGCGCCGCTACCACCGCCCCGAGCCGTCAGCCGTCCGCTCGCGCACCCGCCCGCGGAAGCCGCCGCGAGCAATCAACCCTCACCCGCGCCGCTAGGCGGACGACGTCACTGCCCGCCGTGTTGTGGGCGTGGCCTCGTGACGCCCCGCCCCGTTTCCTCTCACTTCCCTCCTACGGGTACCGTGCGCCGCTGCCGGCCCCGCCCTCCTGTGCGAGCGGGCGCGCGCCGGGTGTGACGTTAACCTACGGGTGTCTGCGGGGCAGGGAAGGCCGGCAGTAGTGCCTTCAGGCTCCCGGGTTCCAAAGTCCGATGTGACCACCTTCATCTCCCTGCCTTTTTTCTTTTTCTTTCTTTCTTTTATAACAAAACCTCAGTATGAAGCTCGGACTGTAGACCAGGATGGCTTCGAACTCCTAGAGATCCTTCTGCCTCTGTCTTCCGACCCTGGAGTTAAAGGCAGGCGCCACCAATGCCCAGCTTCCCCTGTCCTTTGCTGGTAATGTGTCTTTGGGCCGGGCCCTGCCCTATGGGAGTCTCATTTCTGGAACTACAGTGTGACTGGAAGGCACTTTTGTGCACTTGGGTACCGGTGCTGTGAAGGGAAGCTGCTCTGCAGGTGGGTGTGACTGGGATGGAGCACTTCCCAGGGCGCTAGAGGCCAGGCGCAGCAAAATGAAAATGCCTGCTGACTTGGCTAGGGATAGGCTGCAGGCTGCAATTCCACACGCCTGTAATCCCCGGACAACCTTGTTCCCAAACAACAAAAAGTAAAAAAAAAAAAAAAAAAAAAGTTACAGCTACTTGATGTAGAAAATGGAATAGTTCTGAAAGCATCTGAAATAAGACCTAAAAAGGAAGACATAGAAAGCCACTGGGTATTCCTGGGCCTGATGGTAGGCACACCAGAAGTTCGGGCTCTGGCCGCCACAGGTTATGTAAATCCAGTTCTGTACAGGCTCAGAGGCCCAGCCAACTGAGGCCAGGATCAACTAAAATGAATGCCCTCACCTGCTGCATAACCTGCTACAGACCTTTAATCTCCTCCTCCAGGTTTCTTGAGGACAGGGAACTTGTGACCTGGATCACAGCAGGCAGGAGCCAGATAAGGACTGAGACATCTGGCAGGCACCTGTGCCTAAGAGGAACTCTGCCCAGAACGGTCCTCATCCCCACTCTCCCTGGACAGATCTGGACCTATGGTGGCCTTCTCAAATCACCACGGTCACCTTGTGTTTCCCAAGCCCTGCGGCTGATTAAGTGACATTCACCACACAGCTCAGCTGTATTTGAGTAATTCCTAAAGGCTTTCAGTGTGTGTGCCCTTTTAGGGTAATGTTCATGGAGTTGATGAATTCACATAAAACCAAAAAGTATTTCAAACTCTCTTACAGATCAGATTGCAGAAAATGGCTTGCAAGCCAGCCCTGGGGTTTCACCCAATGTATGATGGTCCCACTTAGGCCACACTGGTGATGCTGAGGACCGGTGCCAGCATCACAGTGTTTATCATGTCCCAAAGGTAACCAGCCAAGGGAAGGTATTAAAATCATCCTTGGTTCACAGATAAGCCGCTACTCCACCAAGGGGCTCTTTTTCCCTCCATGACAAAGAATAGCAAGGTCGCCAGCCTGTCTCCTCAATGCTTGCCTCCATCTCCCTGAGAATGTTGCATGTACCTCAGTGGGCAATGCTAAGGGGAAGGACAGTGATGGCCTAACTCCAAACCTCCACTACTCAGTGGTATACTACTAGAGCACCGGGGCAGCCCGGACAACTCTAGTACATGAGTTTGCTGGCGCAGTTTCAACGATACGTGCCAGAGGAACACACCTCAAACCACCCCAACAGACCTGAGCTCACTTTGGTCCACAACAGTTTACTTACCCCAATACATCTCAGCAATCCCAACCACTCGAGACCTCAATATGCCCAAATCACCGCCGCAGACTCTAGCATATCCCATCACATTTAAGCACAGGGTCTAGACATCACAGTGCTTAGGATGAGGAGGGTGGTCTGAAGAAAGGCCTCAGGCTGCTGGACATGGCCTCTGCCTCCCATCTGAAGCTGGCCAGACCAGAGAGGACATAGTGAGCTGACAGGTACCCCAAATGCATGACATCTCTGTGCCAAACCAGCTGGCCAGTGCCATCCTCCATTATGGCTGTCACCTGTACCAGTCAGATGTCTGGGATAGTAGGCAAAGACCCTATCTGTCCAAAGATGCTGAATATTTTACAACAGTAACTTTTTCTGTAGTTTTGCCATAAAAAAAAAACTGCTACAAGCAGACATCGATCAACAGAATTATCAAATATGCTTGGACTCTGCACTCTGGAGGCTAAGGAAAGAAGACTAAATTAAAAGCCAGCCTAGCTACAGAACAAGACCCAATCCCACAAAATAAAATGAAAACCTTCTAGACACCTATTCTATTGCCCTGAGGCCAGGAATTGTGAGATGGAGTTGTCCCAGAGTTGTACTCCCACAGGTCCTGGGAGGATCCTTCCTGCTTCTTCCAGTCTCCTCTGGACACTTTTCCTCCTCTTTGAGACTGTTTTTTTTTTTCCCCTTTGATATTTTTAATTTTAAAAAAATTACTTTATGTGTATAAGTGTTTTGCCTGCATGTATGCACCACACACCTGCAGAGAACAGAAAGGGTGTCGTATCCCCTGGGATTGGAGTTACAGATGGTTGTGAGCCACCATTTGAGCACTGAGATCTTACCTGGGTCCTCTGCAAGAGCAGTAAGTACTCTTCTTAACTGTTGAGCCAACTCTCCAGCCCCCTTGGCTTCTTTTTTTTTTTTTTTTTTTTTTTTTTTTTAGGATACTGATTATTAGATTTAAGGGGTCATTTGAGTAACTCAATACTTTCAAGCTCCTAAAGTACATTGCAGAATCCCTTTCCCCAAACACAGTATGAATCTAAAAACAACAGTCCCTACGGGTTTGTTTAGCCAGTGATCCCCAGCTGGTGCTACTATTTTGGGAGGCTATGGAACTTTTGGAACACGTGGCCCAGCTGGCAGACATAGGCACTATCTGAAGGCTACAACCCAGATCCTGGCCTAGTATCTGCTTTGTGATCTGCAGAGATGTGAACATGCAATGCAAGCTCCAGCTGACAAGGACAGAGCTGAACCAGCCACCCCTATCTTGTCATGAAAGACTACCCTCTGAAACTGTTGAGCCAAGATAAATCTCCTTTGGTTTTTGTTTTATTTATTTATTTTTTTTTGTTTTTCAAAAAGACTTGTCTATTTTATTGGACGACAGTTGTGATGGCTATTCTTGGTGGTCAACTTAACTACATATGGAATTAAGTAAAATACTAGCAGCTGGT
>NC_034602.1:27072511-27073601 GCF_900095145.1 Mus pahari
GTGAGCCATCATGTGAGCCATCTCTCCAGCCCCCTAAAGCTAGCTTTCTTTTTTTTTGGGGGGGGGGTTGGTTTTTGAGACAGGGTTTCTCTGTGTAGCCTTGCCTGTCCTGGAACTCACTCTGTAGACCAGGCTGGCCTCAAACTCAGAAATCCACCTGCCTCTGCCTCCTGAGTGCTGGGATCAAAGGCGTGCGCCGCCATGCCCGGCTGAGGGATTTTTCTTAACTACATCATTTGAAGTGGGAAGACCCACTTTTAATCCAGATGGTTGGAAACGGGAAGAACCACCATTAATCTGGTTCACACCTTCTGCAGCCTACATAAAGGACATAGAAGAAGGAAGCTTGCTCTCTTTGCCTGCTTGCAAGTCCGTTCCTTCATTGGCATGAGAGACTGCTTCTTCGTGACTCTGGTGTATACCGAAGACCAGCTGAGACATCTGGCTTCATGGACTGAACAATGTACTAGATTCTTGGACCTTTCACTGACAGCCACTTTTAGACTACATTTTGGATCACAGCCTGTAGACCAGTTCTGTAGACCAGGCTGGTCTTGAACTCAGAAATCTGCCTGTCTCTGCCTCCCAAGTGCTAGGATTAAAGGCGTGCTCCACCACTGCCCCAGGTACATTTTCAACTGCAGGAGAAACCACAGGGAAAAAGGCTCTGCCTCAGCTTCCTGTTATTATTACCAGCTCCAAAGGGACTGGAGACAAAGCAGCTAGCAGGCCCTGGTGAGATACCACCTCCACAAGAGGCCTTGCTTATTTAGCCTTCCTTCCCTCCTTTGATATGCATTCCAGGTGTCATCTAAATCATTCAGGGACCAAACAGACAACTGATGCAATCCTGGGGTTCAGTAGGATGGAGAAGGGTGTAGCACAGACTCAGAGTATTATAGGAAAGATTACCCAGGACAGACATCACAGGTATGTCTGGTTCTTTTTTTTTAAGATTTATTTATTATATGTAAGTACACTGTGGCTGTCTTCAGATGCACCAGAAGAGGGTGTCAGATCTCATTACGGATGGTTGTGAGCCACCATGTGGTTGCTGGGATTTGAACTCAGGACCTTCGGAAGAGCAGTC
>NC_034602.1:27073612-27080136 GCF_900095145.1 Mus pahari
TCTCATTACGGATGGTTGTGAGCCACCATGTGGTTGCTGGGATTTGAACTCAGGACCTTCGGAAGAGCAGTCAGTGCTCTTAACCGCTGAGCCATCTCACCAGCCCCCAGTATGTCTGGTTCTTAACATGGGAGAAAAAAAGTTTAAATATGGTGTTAGTGCAAATTAAAAAGTGGCAGCTTTTTCATCTAACCAGGCTATCTTCCAAATAATTGCAACAGAGATGATTAGGTTTATTCTACAGGCTTTAAGGCACAATAACTGAGCAGATACGAATCTATTCTAATCCTCTAATCCAGCTACTTCCCAACCAGAGCCCCTGAACTACTTGCATTTTAGTATTGATCTGGCTCTCTGTGCTCCATGTGTTCTCAAGGTGGCCTCTGGTCCCCCCTTGTCCTCTCTTCTCCCTTTCTACCCCTTCCCTCAGAAGTCCTGTCCAATTATCTCCTCTGCCCAGTCATTGGCTTTTTAAAATGAACAACCAGAGATAGGTGGGGAGCAATGTTTACACAACATTGAGACAGGAGTCTTAGATTAAGCATTACAATGCCATGTCTAGGGGGCTGGAGAGATGGTCTAGCAGTTAAGAGCACTGACTGCTCTTCCAGAGGTCCTGAGTTCAATTCCCAGCAACCACATTGTGGCTCACAACCATCTGCAATGGGATCGGATGCTCTCCTTGGTGTGGCTGAAGACAGCTACAGTGTACTCATATAAAAATAAACAAATAATTAAAAAAAAACTATGCCATGTCTAGATTGCAGCCAGATATGGGGGCACAGAAATCAGCATTTGAATAATACAAGGATAATCCTTACATAGATTACAATAACATGCCAACAATATGGCTAGGACTGGGTGATGGTGCATACCTTTAGGCAGAGGCAGACAGATCTCTGAGTTCAAGGCTTGCTTGTTCTACAGAGTGAGTTCCAGGACAGCCAGGCTACACAGAGAAACCCTATCAACACCATCCCCAACTCCAAAAACAACCTTAAATATGATCTTTGATTGTTTTGTCTTGAAACAGAGTCTCACTGTGTATTCTTGGCTAGCTTGGAACTATGTAGACCAGACTGACTCAGAGATTCAGCTGCCCTTGCCTCCCAGTCTCAATAAGTCATTTTTTGTTTTGTAATTTTACAACTATAAATTTGTCTGCATGTACACATGTGCACTACATGCATGCCTAGTGCTCACAGTGGTTAGGAGAGGGCAACATATCCCCTGGAATTGGAGTGAAGGCGATTGTGAGCCCTCCTGTGGATCCTGGTTTTAAGAACCTGCAGATAGGTGGTGGTGGCACATGCACATCCACTTATGTAGTAGAAGCCTATTTCCTGTGGTTGGTTAGCACATTACTTCAGATTGAATAGTGAGGACTCATTATCACCAAGATCTCTGTAAAGACAAAGTGTTTAAAGGAGGCCTGGAGAGGGTGACTCATACCACTTCACAATTCAGTGTCCTGAGGCACCAGTGTAGCCCTTCTGGGCATCATCACCCCATGGTATTGTAAACCCCATCCCAGGAGGGGAAGATTATGTTATTGTGCCAATTTTATAAATGGAGTTCTGAAGACAAGCTCTGCAGCCATAAGGACACAGGGCTGGGAGGAAAGATCACACCACACTGAAAACTCACTTGTATGATAGGCCACAGATACTAATGACAGAGCAGTCAGTCTGTATTGGACCCTTATCCATCAAGCCTAAAGACCCATATTTGAAGCTTTGCTTCCTGCACACACTTCTACTTAGAGAAAGGGTTTTGTTGTTTTCTAAAAATATCAAGGCATCTTTGTTTTACTTACAGGATCTATTGAATCTGAAACTTACCTAGTCCTCCCGATCCTGCACCCCACAAGTGCTGGGGTTACATGAACCACCACCCCAGCTTTCTTATGTACCTTTGAAGTATAGCATTTTTTTTCAAGATTTATTTATGTATGTGAGTACACTTTCATTGTCTTCAGACACACCAGAAGAGGGCACCGGATCCCATTAGAGATGGTTGTGAGCCATCATGTGAGCCATCTCTCCAGCCCCCGAAATATGGCTTTTATAAAGTGGCTGATGTCTAAAGTCTGAATATTAAAAACCAAACAGTGGGGCTGAAAAGGTGACTTAATGGTTAGGAGCAGTGGCTGCTCTTGCAGAGGATCCAAGTGTAGTTCCCAGTACTCACATGGCAGGCAGCTCAGAGCCATCTTTAACTCCAGTCCCAAGGGACTTGATGCCCTTTTCTGGCCTCTGAGCATGCTGTATTCATGTGGTAAACAGACATACATGTAGTATACATGATGAAGCAATAAGTTTAAAATGACAACAACGAAAAAAAAAAATCAACATTTAAAATGTAATTGAGCCGGGCGTGGTGGCGCACGCCTTTAATCCCAGCACTTGGGAGGCAGAGGCAGGCGGATTTCTGAGTTCGAGGCCAGCCTGGTCTACAAAGTGAGTTCCAGGACAGCCAGGGCTACACAGAGAAACCCTGTCTTGAAAAACCAAAAACCAAACCAAAACAAAATAAAATGTAATTGAGGTATGCAGAGTGCACCAGTGTAGTCTCAAAGTAGACAAGCTCGCATGCCAACTTACAAGGAATGTCATTTGTCCTGCCAATGACATGTCCATGCCAATGACAATAATATGTCCTGCCAATGACAGGGAGGACCCTGTGCCTCGTGAGCTCACCAGAAGAGCTGCCCAGAGCTCAGAAACTCCTTAGGTTCAGGCAGAGTTGCTTACTTACTTGCCTTTGAGTCTCAGCTGACAGCCTCCATCCAGAGAGACATGTCAGCAATTCAGCAGCAGACCTGCTAAAAAGACAGGGATCCTGACGGCAGCCAGAAACAAAAGCAGCTTCCCGACAAAGAGCACCAGCCAGAGGCTGAGGGATGACAACTCTGATAAGCTGACCCATCTACCCCGAGACACATAGGGAGAGGAGATAGCAATCAGCCTGGGACTGTGAAGAATTAATCATGCTGGTACCAACTTCATTTAGTTCTGACATTTCTTGTCTCTATGTCATAGTCAAGGCAACTAGGGCCAGCAAGATGGCTCAGCGGTAAAGGCACTTGCTGCTCAGGCCTGATGACCAGAGTTCAATCTCAGGAATGCAGAGTGAACGGAGAGAAGCAACCTCTGAAAATGTTTTCTGACCTCCACACGCACACAATGGCACATGTTTACAGTGTACACATTAAAAAAGATAAATCGGTCCCTAGCTTACTGGTTATTAAAATAGGAATTCATATAGAAAACAGATTTATAGTACTAGATTATAGTACCAGCATTGAGAGGCAGGGCCTGAAGCCTGAAGATTGATTTTTCTTGCTGTGTAAGAACATTCAAAAAACTTGGAGCCGGGTGTAAAGCTATGCCATTTAGGGAGGTGGACTGATCTGTGTTTGAAGTCAGCCTGGTCTTTCTAGACTATGAAGCCAGCCAGAGCAATCTAATATGCTCTAAAAACCAGGGCACGGGGTGGGGGTGGGGGTGTTCTAGAACTCATGGCAAGTCTAGTAGCTTTCTTCAGGCAGTGCTAGACTTGAGTCATCCCTGGGCTCCAGGCTTCCCTGGCTGCCCATCCCATTCTAAAGCAGGTGCCACCCTGCTGAGGCTGGCTGTTCATCAGGTGTGAATGTAGCAAGTCGTAGGTATGAGCTCCTGTGCTCCTTTGCAAGCTAAAGACCTGGTAACAGGCCTGCCTGCCTCCACAATTTTCAGCTTGCATACTAGAAGGAACATGCTCTGTGGTGGCCAACCCACAGCAACCCTGAAATCTTCAAATCCCATCAGCACATGCCATGAAAGCATTCCTAAGCAGGGCTCAGCTCCTCCTGGAGGGCTACTCTAGGCTCCTGGCTTTGCTCTCTAGGTGACTAGGTACTCCCTCTTGTCCATGGAGAATAACCTGTGTGCCTCTGGATTCTGGAACCTGCTTCCTGTTTGTAAGATTCCCAGGCCTAAAAGGCTGATTTCACTTCCACTGCCCATTCCTGTTACTCTAAACTGTAATATTTCTGCCAAACTATCAAAATAAAATTTTTTTAACCTTCCATATACATGTATGTGCTCTTGAAATGTTATCTTTTGGGGGCTTCCCCTGGGGAACAGGTTTGTAAGATCATCAGCACTATGGTTGAGAGTTCTCAATTTTCTAAATCTTAACTCTTACCTTTAACAGAAAATATGTACTCTGGAATACATTTAATTTTAGCATTGTTTGCCATCAGGAGAGAAATTACCCAGATTCCACTCCAGATTCAGCAGGCCTTCCTCAAACATATCAGTAATCACACTATTCAGGACAAGAGCCAGGAGGTACTGCTCCCCCTACACACACACACACACACACAGAGAGCAATATCCAGCACAAAGACAATTTTCCAACTTTCCTCTAGCTTTTACTATTTCAAGTCCTCCTAGATTCCACATTTAGGCTCATATAGCCAACTTATCCATACCTCTACTCTACCTCAGGGCCTTTGCACTGGCTGCCTTTCCAGGCAGGACTCAAATGCTACCTACCCGGCATCTCTAGACTCCTACCCCATCCTACTCACTCATCTCAATCTGACAGTCTCAACCCCACTATAAGTCTTCAGGGCCACTACTGTGGCTGACATAGAACCTGCAGGTGGACAGAGGTCAACAATACCAAGGCACTCGCCCTTTGTGCTTAGGTACATAAAGGTGAAGCTTTACCCTGACATGTAGCAGGTCCCATGTCACAGCATCCCCTTACAGGTCCAATGGATGGGACCTTAACAAGGAAACAGTGTCTGTACTTGGCCTCTACTGACCAGATCTGGGCATGGTTTTCTCACCGAAGGGAAGCATCATTCCCATATGCCATAGAAGTGGTTCAAGTACAAAAGAAAAGCTTGCCCTGACCCTCCAAACAGTATAGGGCAGTGTTACAAATCAGTTAAAGGGTCTTTATTTTTGCAATTATCGTTCCATACAAAAGCAATAGAAATGCAAATATTGACAAGTTTACAACTGAATACATGAACAGAGTATCTGTACACATTATCATTTACAGCAATATTACATGGTAAATTAACTGATCACTAAAAAAACAAAGTTCTTTCTAAATCCCTCTTCTGCCTCAACTCTCACAGAGCATGTGCTAAGACACTTACCTCACACTAATGCTATTTCAAGTTCCAAATTAAAACTATATAACTTACATTACATAAAGCCCATTAATATAATAGCTTAACATCCTTTGTCCAGAGCTCTGTATGAGGGAAAACTACATTCACATTGATAAAAGACCAGAAAATAAGTTTTTACAGAGTCACTGCAGCTGCCTGACTGAGAATTCTTTATCAGTTACCTGAAAGGCAGCTGATTCTAAATTGGTCCCATAGACACATGGTTAAAATCCACTGCCAACCCATCTGAAAAGTGGCAACTGAAGCCTCAAGTTCTTGTGGAAAACCACAAGTTTCCTGTTGTCTAACTTGGGGGGGACAGGGCAGAAAGATAATAGGGTTAAGTCTCCACTACATTTAGCTTCATTTACAATTTAAAACATGCGTAACACATTTACCATACATAAAAATAAGGCAAGAAAAACAATTTATCATGAGAAAATAAACTCTTAACAAAGACAACAAATACAAATGCACAGCAACTCAGGCCTTCCAGGTGGCCAGGCAGAGCCAAGTATTTCTCAGAGTAACCACCAGGTGGCAGTTAACTCATGGCAGAGAAGTCCTTCAAAGGTTCAGTTAAACAAGCTTCCAAATCAAACTCATCCTCCACTTGGCAGTCCACATGTCTGACTTTGGTAGGTGTGCCAGCATACACATCCTAGAAAACAGAGGCAGTCATACCTGCATCAATCCATCGCACAGGCTTCCTTGTAGTTACCCTGAGCACAAGTGAACTTGCCCAGAAGAGCAGGACAAAGCCAAGACCAACATCATCTTGACATTTCTATAATGTACATTCATGTTACTTCTGACTTGTCCCAACCACTGTTTGCTATGAAAAAGATCAATAAACCTGAGTACTCCTGGAGTGACAGATGGGAACCAGAATAAGGCAATGCAACTTAGTTTATTGCCATAATCAAACACAGCATAAGAACAGCTTATAGTTGCTTGTGTTTTAAGTCTTTCACGTTTTGCCACTTCAGAACCTAGGTGTATATATGTATGTAGTATGTGTGTATATGTGTGTGTGTGTGTGTGTATGTATATATATATGAAGGTCTTAATCACAAATATAAAGGAATCTTTTTAGGTAAATTGTATAAACATGGACAGATCTGAACTAATGCACCAGGTCATTAACTACTGAGCCAGTGAAGACTATTCTATAGCTCAAACAGTTTACTGGGGAGGAGTTAATCTCTGATCTTCTTGCATGCACCACGCCTAGCTTTAACTTAAAAAAAGTAGTCCCTAAGCAAGGCAAATCCCAGCATGAAGGAGGCAGCAGCAGGAAAACCTCAGTGAGCTCAAAGCCAAACTGGTTTATCCAGTGAGTTCCAGAACA
>NC_034602.1:27080195-27101677 GCF_900095145.1 Mus pahari
GGAGGCAGAGGCAGGCAGATTTCTGAGTTCGAGGCCAGCCTGGTCTACAAAGTGAGTTCCAGGACAGCCAGGACTATACAGAGAAACCCTGTCTCAAAAAAAAAAAAAAAATAAAATAAAAAAAATAAAAAATAAAACAAAAACAAAAACAAAATAAGCAGGGTGGTGGTAGTGCATATCTTTAATTCCAGCACTTAGGAGGCAGAGGCAGGCAGATCTGAGTTTGAAGTTAGCCTGGTCTAAAGAGTGAGTTCCAGGACAAGCATTGCTGTTAGAGAAACCATATCTTGAAAAGCAAAAAGAAACAAAAAAGCCTAACCAATTCCCTTAAGAAGCATTCAGGTGATCCCTACACCAGGAGTTCACCACTGGAGAATGACCCAAAAGCCCAAATTGAGGTAAACTGCTCAGAACTCAATTTGGGATCAATTTGGCATTTCTTGATGGAAAAAAAGTCCTTTATTCAGACACATTATAATCAAACTCCAGTTCTAACCTCAGTTATATACAGTGGTATGTACTCTCAAACGACTTAAAACACCCAAGATGAGAGACAGACCCAAAGTACTTACAAAGTTATCCTGTGAACTTGTCTGAGACTCAGAGCTGCTTTCTGTGAATTCTGTCTCCATTTCCCCAAGATCTACAGGTTGTCTGAGAAATGAACATAACAAGCTTGTCAGTCATCTGCTGCTATCAGATAGTTTGTTTGCTAAAGCCAAATACCACCACAACAGTGTTGTTTCCTAAGGAACATTTCACATTTGACAAATTTAATTCCTGACCAATCAACCCAACACAAAAAACTGATAACAACTCCAAGTGAAAGGTCACCCAGCTCAGAGGGCTAATCTGAGAATTCACATATACCCAAAAATATCCTTTTTTGGGTTTTTTGTTTTTGTTTATTTCATATACAGTGGTGTTTTGCTGCATGTCTGTGTGAGGGTGACAGACCCTCCAGAACCGGAGTAGGACAGGTATGAGCTGCCATGTGAATTGAACCTGGGTTCTCTAGAACTGCCAGTGCTCTTAACCACTGAGCCATCTCCAAGCTCCTTTTGTATCTATACAGCTCTGACTGTCCCGAAACTAATTCCTGGTCCTGTAAACATTCTTGAAAAGCAAGAGGGGAATGATAGGGCCTCAATACCTTCTAAGTCAGAACTTCAAGGTGAGCCTGTGCTAGAGTTAAGACCCTGATCAAAACACCAAAAATATAGCTAGGGATGTGGCCCAGTCTGAAGAGCATTTGCCTAGCATGAATCAAATGGGGTCTACGGGCCCTGAAGAAATGGTTTAGTGGCTAAGAGCACTAACTGCTCTTCCAGATGTTCTGAGTTCAAGTCCCAGAAACTGAATGGTGGTTTATAGCCATCTATAATAGGATCCATGTATTGTTGTGCAGATATACATACAAAGCACCCATATGTAAAAAGTGCATAAATAAGAATAAAACAGGAGGACAGGAGATAGTAGTGTACACCTTTAATCCCAGTACTCATGAGTGCAAGAGGACTTCTGCATTCAAGGCCCACACGGTCTACACCTCTAGCTCCAGGGATGCCAGGACTACAGAGAAACCCTATCTCCAAAATCTAAACCAAAACCACTCAGATAGGGCTGGGGAATGGAAAATAGACATAAGGCACTAATTCTGGAATCCAGAATGCATGTCAAAGAAAGCTCACAGCCCCCCTGGCTAATATAATAACAAACACAACGAACATGAGAACCTGCCTCAAACAGGTATAAAGTAAGGCCTGACACCCAAAGCTGTCCTCTGAAGTACACACACAGCCAATTGTCCTAGACTGAGCTGTTTTCTAACTCTCAAAGACTAAATCCAGAACAGGAGGTAAACTCCTCCCTGGCAGCCACAACTCTGTGTAATAAATCAGGCCTGAAGGCTAATATCTGTTCTCAACACTGTTCAGGACAATCTGTTACTGTGACAGAGATAAAGAAAGCAACAAAGACATACATTTCTTGCAAATCACATCCTTCTTCAGCAGGAGGATCCCAAAAATGCAAAGCCACCTTCCAGAGTTTAATCTGTTGGTCCCATGACCGCCGGCTGTACTTCTTAAATTTGTTGGGGGTTCTGGGATGGATTCCAGGTTGTCGCAGGTGTCTGCAGGACATAACATTACTTCAGCACACTTTGGGGTTAACATTTAACAAATAACTCAGCCGGGCATGGTGGCACACGCCTTTAATCCCAGCCCTCAGGAGGCAGAGGCAGGAGGATTTCTGAGTTCAAGGCCAGCCTGGTCTACAAAGTGAGTTCCAGGACAGCCAGGGCTACACAGAGAAACCCTGTCTCAAAAAACAAAACAAACAAACAAAAAAAAACTCATATTCTCTTTTCTTTTTATTATTTTCATTTTTTCCATACTGCTATGTTGGCTGGTCTCAAGCTCAGAAATCCTCCTGTTTCTGTCTCCTGAGTGCTGAGATGAAAAGCATGCAGCACCACACCCAGTAATAACGGAGATTCCATAAGGTGAACAAAGACGTCCATTAAAGCAGTATCTCAACCAGGCAGGAACCTGTACTCCCAGCACTCAGGAGGCTGGGGCAGAATGGAAAATGAACAAGACCCTTTCTTAAAATCTTACTCTTCCTTTAAAACCCACATTCTAGAAAATGTTTTAATTCCAATTCTCTTGAGTTCTGAGGCCAGTCCGGTCTACAAAGTGAGTTCTAGGTCAGCCAAAGCTACACAGGGAAACCCTGTCTTAGAAAAGATAGAAAGAAAGAAGAGAGAAAAAGGAGGAAGGTGGGAGGAGAGGAGAAGAAAGGGGAGGGGGAAGGGAGGGGAGAGGATAATAAAAGCAGAATGTGCTATCTACAATAAACGGGGTAATGGCAATTTTTTTTCTCCACTTAAGAGACTCAGTATCCACATAGTGGCTCAAAATCAACTATAGTTCCAGGTTATCTGACACCCTCATCTGGCGTACCAGGCACACACATGGTATTCTGTACATTCATGCAGAGAGGGAAAAAAAAAAATCAAACCAAACCAAACCAAAACAAAAAACCCACCAACATTCTTTTTTTTTTTTTTAAAGATTTATTTATTTATTATATGTAAGTACACTGTAGCTGTCTTCAGACACTCCATAAGAGGGCGTCGGATCTTGTTATGGATGGTTATTCTCCACCATATGGTTGCTGGGATTTGAACTCCGGACCTTTGGAAGAGCAGTCGGGTGCTCTTACCCACTGAGCCATCTCACCAGCCCCCCACCAACATTCTTATATACTCTCTCTTTGGTTTTTCCAAAAAGGTTTCTCTGTGACGCTTAGCTGTCCTGGAACTCTGTAGACCAGGCTGGCCTTGAACTCAGAGATCTGCCCACCTCTGCCAGGTCTCATACACATAATCATTACAACACCACCATGCCCAGCTCTCCAATTAGATACTTCATTCTTTAACTTGACTTTTATTTTCCTACTATGTATTTTAATAACTACATACTTTATAAAACTACACACTTTGTAAGTCCTGAGGATGAAATGCTACCTAACATTGTTAATTTTCATGTTCACAGTCTGTCAAATGCCAATCGATTCTTGGTTTGCGAGTAAATTTTTATGAGTTCCTAATAAGTACTTCCTAGCATGTGTATCTAGTATAAGCAGCTCCTTAACAGGTACAATGCTGTGGGACAGGCCTATGTGACATTACCTGGGGACCTCTTTAATGTATCGATCATAGGCAATAGTGTTCTTCCCATAGTTGATCTGCTTCTGCCTTCTCATCAAGACACTCTCATCCGTCTCCACATCAGCAGGCACTGAAGACATGGACTCCTTTGAATCAGAACTGAAAAGAATGAAGATTAAACAAGCTTTGAATTTAAGATTACTAGGTGCCAAGAAAAAAACTGAAACAGTGCCCCGTCTCCATTTTAAATGATAGAAATCCTACCAAAATCCAGATTTTGGGCCAGGAGGTGGTGGCACACACATCTAATCATAGCACTCAGGAGGCAGAGGCAGGCAGATCTGAGTTCAATACCAGCCAAGGCTACAGAGAAAAATTGTCTTGGAAAAAACAAAACAAAACAAAAAAACAAACAAAATAATTCAGATGCTGTACTATAGAAATTTCCAGTACACAATAATGAAAAACAAACAACCAATAAATGCCAGGGCAATAATCTCCTGAAAATTTTCATTACCAAATTAGAAATGTTTCAGCACGCACCTTCCCGATGATGATTTTCTTTCTCTTCCAAAGTCATTTATAAGTAGTTTTCTTTTGTACCTGAGAACGGAATAAAATACTACTGTTTTTAGAAGTATACCACACATGAAACGAACAGAAACAAAGCCTTTTTTCTGAACATGCTTTGGCAATGGGAGGATGCTGAGTGTGCGGTAAGCCTGGGCTCATTATGTTAGACTCTGACTGCAACTGCAGGGATTTGGTTTACAAGAGGAAATGTACTACTTTTTTCTTTAAAAACATTCTTGGGCTATGGCTCAGCAGTTAAGATTACTTGGCGTCTCTCCCAGAGGACCCAGGTTCCATTCCCAGCATTCACACTGTGGCTAACTCCAGCAAAAGGGAGATCTGATGCTCTCCCTCTGGCTTCTATGGACACCAGGCTTATGTGGAGCACACAAACACACACACAGGCTGGGCAGTGGTGGCACTGAGTTTGAGGCCAGCCTGGTCTACAGAGTGAGTTCCAGGACAGCCAGGGCTATACAGAGAAACCCTGTCTCAGGGGGCAGAGTTGGGTGGGGGTAGGGGAACCCACACACCGGCTCATATACAAGAGGTCTGAGTTACCAACAGCTTTGAGCCACCATGTGGGTACTACAGTGTACATCCATTCCACACATGTGCAGAGGTAGAGTACAACTATGAGAGCCAGCTCTCCCCTTTCATCTGAGTTCTGGGGGTCAAACTCAGGTCATGGAGCTTAGAAACAAATTTCACCCACTGAACTATCTCACTGCGTTAGCATTATTTCTTTAAGTCTATTCGTTGGCAATTCATGTCCCAGGTAAGTTAATCCTTCCCTTTCTCTAGCTAGAGACACAGCTTAAGGCTTATGCACTACAACCTTCAGCAGGTCCTTACTCCTCCAGATTGTCCTGAGATCTTTTTTTGTTTGTTTGTTTAGTTTTTTGGCACAGAACTTCTAGGCATAACCCTGTAGCTTACTATGTAGACCAAGCAGGCCTTGAACTCAAGATCCACCTGCTTTCCCAATGAGGGGATAATTAAAGGTATGTGCAACTACACTCAGCTCATTTCTGGGATCTCCTAAGTAAGACCAAGCCAGAGAGTCTATCAGCTGTTTTACAAAGGCACTTTCTATTTCACTGAGGAGAGGTCTCTGTATGAACCCAGAATTTACAGTTCAGCTAGTCTACCACATTTTTATTTGTGTTTTCCTTGTGTGCTCTCACAAGGACAATTTGTAGGAACTGGTTCCCAGGAATTGAACTCAGGTCATTAGGAAGCAAGTGCCTTTCCCTACAGAGCCATTTGCTGGCCTTGGTTTGGTTAGTCTAGCCAGCTTGCTACTAGGAATTCTATTTCTTCTTCCCAAGTGTTCTGGTATTAATTATAGGCAAGCCACCATGTCCACCCAGCTTTTATGACAGTGCTAGAGATCCCAACTTCAGGTGTCATTCTTGTGAAGCAAGCACTCCATCCACAGAAACATCTCCCCATCCCCTGACTTAGTTTTACACTATTAATTAAAATTCTGTCAGACATACCTCAAGAACTACCCTATGATCTTTTCAATCTTTTGAAAAAACATTCCAGAGTACCAACATACTGTATTTGACTACCATAACGATAACAAATGACTACACTCTAGAAAACCCATATCCAAACTCTGGAGTATTTTCCTTTCTTCCCCAGCATCTCTTTCTAGTAGTCCCTGTGCTTAAGATCTGTTAGAAATGTCTTTTAATAATCTTAAACTTTGATTCATACTGGCCCAACTTAAAACTCTTCTCTGGCAGAACCAAGGATCTAACTTTACCTGAGTGGTGGTCCCTAAAAGATAAAACAACTCCTCAGGCTATTGTGGGTGACAATGTGGACTGGTTTCTTTATGCCAACTGAGTAAAACGTATTTATTAGAGAGCATATCCAAGCATAACCCTGGATTCAACTTTTAGCATTGCCATAAAAAATAAAAAGCTTCTAGAATTTGGGGAGATAAATTCATGGATAGAGCTTTTTTCATACAAATTTGAGAACCAAAATTTGAATCTGTACCACTTACTTAAAAAAACAAAACAAAAAACCCTGGGTGGGCTTAGAAGTCACCTCTTAATTCCAGCGCTTGATATATGTGCTCCCCATACTAAGTTGGCTAGGTAGAATATCCAAATTATCAAGGTCTGAATTCAGTAAGAGCAATTTGAGGGAGCCACCTGATGGCAACCTCTGCTCTCAATGTACAGCTGCACATGTACACATGCATACATTAAGATGAAAAGAGAAAGACCACCACCACTACCACTGCCATCCACAGTCCTATTACCACGGGGTTCTCAAACTAGGAAGCACTCACTTAAAGGCATTTAAAAAACAAAACAAAACAAAACTACCTGGTCCTACTCCAGCAGCCCAAGGAGCCTGCAAATGTGTATTTCTAACAAGCTTCCAAGGGAAGCTGATGCTGGCCTAAGGACTAGAGTTTTCCCTTTTTGTGTTGTGAAGGGACCAATAAACTCAGGGATTCATCATGCTAGGCAAGCTCATTACCAATGAACAGATTTTTTTGAAAACCATTATTCTAAAATATTCTATGAATAGTCAGTAATTGAAAAAAAAAGATATTGCAAAAGTTTAATAAGAATTCTGGGATCTTGGTTTCTTTAAAAAAAAAAAAAAAAAAAAAAAAAAAATAAAACCAAAAAAAAAAAAAAAAAAAAAAAAAAAAAATAAGCTGAAACCAGGAAGTGGCGGCACACATCTCTTTTAACTCCAGCACTTGGGAGGCAGAGGCAGGCAGCTGAGTTGAGGCCAGCATAGTCTATAGATAAGTTCCAGAACAGTCAGGACCACACAGAAACTCTGAGGGGAAAAAAAAAAGCAAAACAAACAAAACCCACAAAATACTAGAAGACTCTGCTTTCATCTTAATCCCAGGTCTGGCTATGGGCTGCCTTGCAGCAGCTATGATTTGCCTCATGCTGTAACAGAAGCATGGTTTTGACAGCTGCAGATAGTTTCTGCAATTGTGTGATGTTTGGAACTCTGGAAAATTTTCAGAGGGCCTACAAATGCTAGGGCACCATGAGGCAGGGTGGGTGATTGTTGGTCATTCAGGACGGTTAGTGAGGTGGTTAGTAATGTGTGCAAAGAAGGAAAGTAGATTCAAAAAGGACCCTCCATCTTTCCCCTTTATGCTTCTTACTCTCCTATCCGGTGACAGGGTGAAATGGGGGAGGGAGATAAAGGGTAGGAGAACCCACAAAGTAGCCACAACAAAGTGTGTACCTTGCAATCTCTTTGTTAACTCTGGTCCTCATTTCATCTTCTTCAACTGCACTGGCCCAGTCAGAACATCTAGATCGGGGCTTATGGCCTTCAGGAGTTGTAAAGCTACAATAAAATAAAAATGCATTTAAATCATAAGTACTGTCTTTTTTTTTTTTTTTTTTTTTTTTGCCACGGCTTTGGCAGAATGGGTGTGTTTAGATAATCTCAAAGCCTGTCTGGACTTCACTAGAAAGTCTACCTGGCTACTATGAATCAATGCTAGATCTGTCAGTGCCATGAAGAGGACCTTCTATGGAACTTGGCTTTATGTTCTGAGACAAGTCTCACCATACAGTCTTGAAAACTCTCATGCATCTGTTCCCTATACTCCCACATTCCTGTAAACCTAGCTCTTCAAAGCAGGAAGCTCTCTGTGAGTTCAGCCTGGTGGCCTATGTCATGAATTACAGATCTACTAGGGCTACAAAATGGGACCCAGTCTTTAAAAGCATTCCTATCATTGGCATGACAAAGTGGCTATGTGGCAACCTACGAACCAAGGGGGGGGGGGGTCTAGATACCAAGACCCACAGAATAAGAATCTGACATTTGGGACTGGAGAGATGGCTCAGAGGTTAAGAGCACTGACTGCTCTTCCAGGGGTCCTGAGTTCAATTCCCAGCAACTACATGGTGGCTCACGACCATCTATAATGAGATCTGATGCACTCTTCTGGTGTGTCTGAAGACAGCGACTGTGTACTAAAATAAATCTTTAAAATAAATAAATAAATAAATAAAAATGAATGCTTGCTGTTCTTACAGAGGACATGGGTTCAGTTCCTAGCCCCGACAGTCCCTCATAAATCCAGTTGTAGGAGCTCCAATGTTCTCATTTCCACAGGCACCAGGCACACATGCGGTACACGTCTATCAAACAAAACACTCATACACATAAAAACATCCCAAAACTTGAGAGGCAAAACTTGGGAGGCAGAGGCAGGTGGATTTCTGAGTTTGAGGCCAGCCTGGTCTACAAAGTGAGTTCCAGGACAGCCAGGGCTATACAGAGAAACCCTGTCTCTAAAAACTTTAAAAAAAAAAAAAAAAAAAAAAAACAACTCATACATATAAAAAATATTTTTCATCCCAAAACTTGGGAGGCGGGTGGAGCTCTGAGTTCAAGGCCAGCCTAGTCTACCTAGTGAGTTCCAAGACTGCCAAGGTCACACAGAGAAACCCTGTCTTAAAACACACACACACACACACACACACACACACACACACAAAAACCCTAACATTTATTTTCAGATAATTGGGACCATTACAGGGTTCGCAGCTTCAGCTCAATAAGGTTTTTTTTTGTTTTCATTGAGACAAGATAGTCTAGTTTCACTATGTAGCAAATAAAGAACTTGAACTTCTAATTCTCCTGCCTGTAACTCCTGATCACACCTGAGATTACTGATACAAACACTATCACCTTCCTTTTACCTACCTTAGGGCTGGCCTCTGGCCTTTCCTATACTCTCACAACTAGTCTAATGTCTTCAAATATGTGCTGGTAATTTCATATTTTCAGCTGAAAGTTTCCCCAAAGTTAACAAGATTCCCTCCCAAAATAGATCTGCCCATCCTCTGCTCCTGCTACCATGAGAAATGACTGACACCAACAGAAATGGTCAAGGGTTTCAATCAGGCTGACTTTTCTATCCTCAATCAACATTGCCTGTGTATTCAGAAGTCACTGAGTTAAGTCACCATGTCCTTTCCCTGGGCTTGGCAGCCCCTTCGAGTCAGCTACCTAGCAAACCACATAGCCCATAAAAGGAGGTATGGTCAAACTTTCTGAGATCACTGTCCCCTTCATCAATCACTACACAAAGGTCCCCAGAGAGAGCACTTCCCTGAGGAGTCCACCGCACCAGCTTACTCTTAAGACACTCCTGGTCTCTCTGAATTACTACTGTACTTCCTAGCCCGCCTCCATCAGGCTACCAAGGGACCTCACTGACTTAAGCACAATGCCTCAGGAAAAAAAAAAAAAAAAAGAAATCTAAGCACTGTGGCAAACGCTTATCAAATGGGAAGGACCCAACTAGAAGTATGAATAACCTAGGACTTAGCTTTGGTTTGTATCTCCCTTTCACTCAGGTAATAAAACCTAATTTCTCGCCCCAACACACACACACACACACACACACACACACACACCCTCCCACCACCACCCCCCCCCCGGGAAGCAGGGGAAGGTTGGGAGGTCGAAACATTTTAACAAGATGTTCAAAGTAGCAGTCCTTGACATTACTGACATGAGTGAAAAATATAAAGGCTGATCCACTCCGGATAAAACCAGTTTTGCTGCCACCTATCAGTCGCTGGTAAGATGCTTCTAACACTGAGCAAAACTGACTCTCCAGAGTAAGCTAATCTACTCCACCAGCTTCGAAAACCCGAGTGCCACGGGATGAGGGTCCCCTTGGCCCTCCTCCAACCCCCCCGAGTGACCAGCCCGTTTCCAAGGAGTCGGGGCCCACCTTTCAGGTCGGTGGTCCGCAGTCTGGAGCTCGCCTTCTTCGGAGTCCTCGGGCTTCCGGTCCCTTCCGTCCGCTCTGCGCTTCCGTCCGAGACTCCATCTCGCAGGGGACCGCGGGCTGAGGACACAGACTGCGGTCAGTGGGCGGGGCCCCCAAAGCACCGCTGGTTCGGGGAACCCTTACCTTACGGACGGCGAGAAATCGAGGGCTCGTAGACCGCACGACCCGCTTACCTCGCACCGCCGTCGCGGCGACTCCCATAACCGGGTGGGCTTCTAGGTCTGCAGGCCATGGCGGCAGAGGTCTGAAGGACAGCTGGGCGGCGAGCACCTCACTCGGCAACAGCACTGACGAGGTCTGAGCTCGCCTTGCCCAACCGCCCTTAAGTGCGCAGCGGCCCCGCCCCTCGGTAACTCCCGCGCGCGCGCGGCGTCGGACGAAACCACGGGACGCGCACCCGCAGGGGAGCCCCTCTCAGCTCTGCGCGCCCGCCGGACGGACCCGGATCCAACCCAAGCCTCGGGATTGCGGGCAGTCGCTCAACTACGACGCCTGATGCGGCCGTCGGGAGGGCGGGAAAAATGGGCTACCCCGACTAAGGCGGAAAGGAACTGGCGACCTTCCCCAGCCCCCACGGCTTTCCAGGAGGCTGGCGCTGTAGCTGCTGGGCCTCTGATTGGTAGCCCCTTCGCGGGCCCGAGGGGTATTGGCGGGAGATTGGGCAGTGCGCGCCACTGCCTCTCAAAGTCAGGAGGCGTAGCCACGGCGAGAGCCGGCCCACCGAGATGCCGCCCAAGATCGGGGCCCGCCCCTCCGACCCACCGCCACAGTCGTCCCGGAGCGCACAAATCTAGCTTAAACCCAGTTTTAAAACCGTACAAGCCATCCATTAGTAGCCAACAAACTCAGTGGCCTCTTGTTCCCTGCAAGACCGTCTACCCTGTCTCTGGAGCTTGAATCACCAGCACGCCGGCCGGGCCCCTGCAGATCCCACCTGTCCTATGTGGGCAATCATGACTCTCCCTTAAGAGTGGATCTGGCCCAGAGCAGCATGAGAGGGTGGGATGGTGGTAACTATGTGGAGCCATCTAAGAGCCATCTAAGTGTCCTTCTGAACACACTAAGCACTGACACTGATTTCTAATACAGCTTTCTCATCTGTGACTATATTCATCTGACTTTCCCAACATCCTGCAGCCACTATGTAAAATACTGCAAAAGAATGGTTTTAGGCTGGGCGTGGTGGCACACGCCTTTAATCCCAGCACTCGGGAGGCAGAGGCAGGCGGATTTCTGAGTTCGAGGCCAGTCTGGCCTACAAAGTGAGTTCCAGGACAGCCAGAACTATACAGAGAAACCCTGTCTCGAAAAAAAAAACAAAAAAAAAAAAAAAAAAAATAAGAATGGTTTTAGTACCAGGTTAAACAAAATGAAGTACATCACTTGAAAAGGAACACTTTATTAAATACTGTGTCATTTAGCTACATTTACATTTATTTGTATAAAATTAACTCTTCTGTGGTTAAAAATAAAATAACTTCAAACCACTTGGCCTCTGCTAGGCAGACAGCCCTGGAAACTGGCTGACTCCTGGTCATACTATAGGGACAGGCAGAGCTGAGTTTGCTCTGCTAGCAAATCCCTGGGGTTAGGTGCAGTGTTGGCTGGGTGAGAGGCTAGCTTGGTCTGTCCCTACTGCTTTCAACAACTAAATGTAGGTGCTTCAGGACCACAAGGTGAAGGAGAGGTCCTCCCTCTAGCAGCTACACTTTGTGCCAGAGATGGAGGGGAACGAGCAGACTCCTCCCCACCCATCTGTACCATAGATAAGCAAGTACATCTATGTATAAGTACGTCCATCAGAACCTTAACCACTGAGGTACCCTCTCCTGATCCAAGCACCCCACAAGGCCTTGGCTAACCCTGTGCTACACCCCTGGTGGGCTTCTTTCTGGATAGTGCTGTGGCTCACTGGTCCTTGGCTCCCTAAAACCCTTCCCTAGGGTTAGGAGTGTGAGCTCTTGGCCTCCCCTGGACTAGAGAAGCAGGACAAGACACCAAAAGCATTGTGGACCCTCTAAAGCATATGCAACCCTCATGAGGAACTTGGGAAAGTACTCTGTCATGCCTTCCTACCAAGAGGTAGCCCCTTGGCCAGCCGCAGTCACCAGGATACCCCAGAAGAGGACTTCACACTAAAGAGGCACCCTGGTGACCCTGTCAACCGTCAGTGTCTACCCACCACCACAGGGTCTGGTTTGTATGAGGTACAGGTATGCTCTCTAATGGAATTAAGGCGAACAGGCCAGATAAAGGCTCTTGAGCCAAACTGCATTGTCTTGGGCTTTGGGGCATCCTATGTGGCCTATCAGCCCCGCCTGGAGGTAAACTGGAAGAGAAGATGCTGACAGTCCAGGGGTAGGGCACTTCCATGAGAATTTCTTCTAAAACTCTTCAACTGACCATAGATTCAAGGTAGAGAGTGGCTGTAGATTAATTGTGTGCTTTAACTAGAACCTCTTGCCAAAGTCAAGGAGCTTCAGGCACTCCCCAGAAGTGGCTAGTGGAGACACAGAACATACTGTGATGCTCAGCGTACACAACACACATCCAGGATGCAGAAGCGGGCACGGCAAGTGGGGCAGGGCACACGGCTGGCTAGCCAGGTGTCCGGGCGCTGGGGATCCTGGCGGCTGGCAAACCACTTGCCCATGCAAGTGAGGCACCACATGGGTCGGCAGTAACACTGCTGGCACTCGCCCACCGCCGGCTCCTGACAGGTCTTCACCAGCTTCACGCTGGCCCGTGTTTGCATGCAGCCTATACAGGCCTCGAGCTCCTACAGAGAGGCAGTTGAAACAAAAGGGGTTACAGAAAGGCCTACAGGACGGTCCTGGGAGGACCCTACCCACTCTCCCACTTGGGCCAGCCCCCACCTGGTTGCTGGGTACTGAATAGGCTGGGTTGACCTCCACGTGGGAAGCAAATGTTTCTAGGAAGAGGTCCCCCAGGCTCTGGCGGATGACCACATTGGCTGCACTTCGGATTGGGGCATGGAGCTTCTCACATAGTTCGCCATACTCTGATGAGTTCAGCCTGCAAGAACCATGGCTTGATGAGCTGAGACCATCTGTCCTTGGGTCCACAACCTAAACTCATTCAGAACCAAAAGCAGGCAGGTGAACTAGCCACCAAGGATAGCCGTGACGGCAAAGTCCACAGAGTCACTGGTCACACATTCCCCAGCAGGATGGACAGGAAGAGTCTGGAGCTAAAGTGCCACCAAACTACATTCCTAGGCCATCCCAAGAAGGTATAGGGACAGCTCAATGACAGCAGAAAGAGCGACAAAAAGAAAGCAGAGGGGAAAATAAAAAAACCTTGAAAGAGGATGACACTGAAGGGGTCAACCGACCAATGTCATATAGGCCCCAGCAGTGCCTTAGTCTTCCTCTACCCTTAACACCTCCCAAGCAGTGCATGATCCACAACCACCATGCGCTTACCGAATATCAAAGGGCTGTGTGCCAGGGCTGGTGCTTGCCACGCGGATGGTAAGAAGCTGCACAGGTAGGTTTGAGTCTGGCGAGAGATCGTGCTGCCTCGACTCTGTCACAGTCAAGTGAACATCCTGTTGCTGAGCCACATGCACACGGTACGTGGTCACCTTCATTACCCATGTGTCTGTCACAATCACTCTGGCACCAGGTGCCCCTGTAGCAAACTTGTCAATCCGTCGGAACTCTGTGTTGATGGAAGAAGCAACCGCCTGCCAACCAGACTGTGGAAGGGCATAGAGGGCCAGGGTTTGGGCCAGTGGATGTCGGGTCCACCTATCCCAGGACCAGTAGTAGATCAGGGTACAGGAGAGAAGGGGAAGGGTCACAGCCAAGAGAAGGAAGAGCTGCCAGGCTTCTGGGGCCTGACCAGGGGAGTAGAGCTGCTTTTCTGAGGCTGCAAAGCACATGCCCATGTAGTAGCCTGCAGAAGAAAAGACATCTCAGGGAAAGACCTGGATGCTAGGGGCTCTTCCTCCCATGGTAACCCATCTGAAGACCACAACGCTCTCCCTGTGCTGGGAGAAGGAAAGAGCTATTTCCTTTCTGTTGCTAGCCCCGAGCCTTGTCTTGGTAACCTAGGGCATGATTAGCTCCCAGGACCCATTGCTTTTACCCCTTCACCTCCATAGCAGGCCTGCCTCAGCCCTTAGCCAGAGCAATGGTACCTCATATTAGAGGAAAGTGTTTTCAATTTACTACTATAACTTCACAAGCAGAGCCAAGTAGAAAAAAAATAATAAAGTCAAAGCTGCTGGGTGGTGGTGACTCATGCTCTCTATCCCAGCACTCGGGAGGCAGAGGCAGGTGGATCTGGGCCAGCCTCGTCTACTGAGCGAGTTCTGGGACAGCCATGGCTACACAAAGAAAAACAAACAAACATTTCCTAGAAAACCAAAAGGAAACAATGACTTTACATAAGCCTACTTGAGGCCTACTTGAGACAGTTCTTTGGGCTGTGTCTTGGTATCTCAATTTTGCCTCCTCTGAGGAGGCAGATCCAACATAGCCCATCTCAAGAGCTGGGACACTGGATAAGAAAATGAGCAAGTACCCAGTGCTAGAACAAAGAAGCCAGTTTCAGGGCCCTGTTAAACCAGCAGGGATCAACCTGAACATCAAAATGATCTGCAGACGGTAAGGTACTGTTTGAGCAGGCTCCAAGCTGCAAAAAACAATAGTAAATGTTTACTTCTAGCCAATTCACTTCATGTTAAAATAACTTGCTTTGGTTGTGTAGCAACAGATGACAGCTCCACCATCTGTCCGCTCTCAATATGACCTCCCTGAGTGACTTGTGCTTATTAACTTTGGGTTCCTTGTTCTGGCATGGGAGTGCCCACTGGACAGCCCTTGGTCAGGAGTCCTGCCTCAGAGCCCCACTCTCTGTATCTGCCTTGTAGTATACTAAGTCTCCAAACCAAACTACATGGATATGCCAACTCTATCTCCAATTCTCCAACGGAGTCTCCTTCACACTCCTTCTTCTCAAAACAGATCTGCATGTTTCTAATACCACACCTGCCTCTGTCCTCCTGGAGCCTAGGCTGCTGCATCTTCACACCAATCATTCCTGTGCCCAAAGCTGCAAGTATGACAGGGCAGCAGACACGTGTTCTCCCAGACCTATCTTTCCCTGTCCCTGTAGCCTCCAAAGATCTCCTTCATCTGGATCCCAGACTTCAATCACTGCTATATTTCAGTAGTTTCCCCAACCTTTCCTCCAAACAGTGAACAGATGGGACTCTCAGGGGTCCCACTAGCACTTGGGGCACCACGTACCATGGCCTTGAACAGGGCCATAGACCTAACCCGGCAAAGGAAACTCTGCACTAATATACCCAACCTTGACCGTCTTCATCTCTGCCTGCTCTCCTTACACCCACCTTCCCCTGAGAGCCCTCCAACCCCTGTTGTAATGTAGTAGTTCTTTCCTATGGCAAACAGGCTGAACGATTCTGCACTCCAGCCGCAGTGATGTCAAAGACTGGAGCTTAGCCCCACCCGAGCACCACTCGCAGGACAGCGCCCGGGCCGCCGCCTCCCTACTGGGAAGAGCGTCTGGTGCTCTAGAGCGCTCAGCTCACAGCCAGGGCTGCAGAGATCCCGCTTGCTTGCTCCTGATCTTGACCGGCTTCTGCTCCAGTTCCTCACCCTTGGAGTCTCCAAGCGCCCACCACCGGCCGGCACACAGGAGGCTCACCTAACGGCAGCAGTGAGTGACACAGTAGTGTGGCGGAAGTGCGGCGAAGGTGGTAAGGTACGAAGGCGGCGTCCTCGCTGCCCAGCCAGCCCGACAACAGATTCTGTACTGTGAGCCCAGCCGAGTAGAACTCGTTGGGCGTGAACACGAAGCACACTGCGAAGACCAGGTAGGCCAACGTGAAGGTCACCTCGGGGCTGTCCATCCCGCCGCCGCTCACCGGGCCGTGCAGAGGCAGGAGCTTCCAGTTCCGGACAGTTGGTTTGTCGCCGCGGCTACCACCGCCAGATCGCCTGCGGGGCACTCTGGGAAACGGAGTCCAAGTCAGGCTACTCGTGGGGCATCCTGGGAACCTGAGAGCCTCCTATTAAAGCACCCGCAAAGCATTCTAGGAAATGGAGTCCCTCCTCAGGCTGCCCGCGGGGCATTGTAGGAGACAATTTCCCTGTCAGGTGACCCGAAGGGCCTCCTGGGAGACAGAGTCTCGCGAGGCCGCCGCCGGCATTCTGAGTGGGGAGTTCTCGGAATCCTACGCTGACCCACAAGCTGTGAGCCGCCCAGACAACCCCTTTAAGGGTTCAACTTCCCCTTTACGGAGGAGACGCTGCAACTGGGTCCATTTAACAGCTGAGAAAAGCCAAGCCAGGGCGAACTGCTCTTTAACCGCACTCGCGGCCGACCGTGAGATGGTCTGGGCCATGATGGATCTCACCTCACTGGCTACCAACAAGCCCACTGGGCCCGCGATGCTAGACCACAGTTCCCATACGCCCCCACGCTCCCACTGTGCCCTCAGTCCCGGAAGCGGAACTCCCTACGCAAGAGGGGCGGGACTAGTGTGGCCTGCTATTGGCCGCAGGCGGTTCCACGGAAGCCTCTTCTGCAACGCGCTGATTGGATGCCGAAAGCTAACTTCCGGTATTTGAATCTGGGCGGCCGTAGCGGACGACGTTCCCGGACTGCGAGAGCCGAGCTTGGTGGGATTCCTTGGGCCCGGTTTCTCCAGCTCGTTTTCCTAGCGCGAAGGGGATACGGCGCTCCTCCCTGGCGGTGGGCGTCCGCGCGGGCCCAGGGCTCGGCAACCGTAGTCAGGTAAGGTAAACGGCGGTTTTCCTCGGGCGCGGGGTGGGGATCAGCCCCACGGAACTTGATTCCTGCGAGCTGAGTTGCTGTTCCTGTCTTCCGCAGCTTCGCTCTCTCCCTTTGTTGAGGACCCACCCCTCACTCCAGCCTCCTCTTTTCTTTTCTTTTCTTTTCTTTTCTTTTTTTTTTTTTTTAAAGATTTTTTTCCACTGTAGGTGTCTTCAGACACTCCAGAAGAGGGCGTCAGATCTTGTTACGGATGGTTGTGAGCCACCATGTGGGTGCTGGGATTTGAACTCTAGACCTTCGGAAGAGCAGTCAGGTGCTCTTACCCACTGAGCCATCTCACCAGCCCCAGCATCCTCTTTTCTGAACTCAGGGGATGCACCTAGCCTCCTAGGCAGGACGGGAACCCGCCCGCGGGCTTGGCTTTGCAGGCCGGCCTGCCAGTGGTCTCGGTCTGACCCAGTTGATGGTCTCCAAAGAGGCCGTGCCAGGTTCCTGTGTGTCGTGTAGGAGAATCGCGTCTCAGAGCCAAGGCATTCATCGCCCCAAGTCTCTTTCTCCATCTTTTCTGCGAAACTGTTCTGTCTGTCGTCTGTCCTCCTGAACCCACTGTCCCAGGGGATATTTCTTGTTCCTGGGTCTATGCCGCTAAGTCCTCCTTCCGTAGAGCCTGGCCACAGCCAGAATAAGTGACTTCTCTTGGAAACGCTTTCTTCTCAACTCCAAATGGTCCTGATAAGTTTCCCTTCTCTATAGCATCCTTCTCTGAACAGAGTCCTTTAAGGCTAAAGGCCTTTTTTCTCAACTTTAGCTACCAGGATGACCTCATGCCTATACCTATACAATTTGATTCAGCAGTACATATTTCAGTCATGATCGCTTGATTGTACACACCTGCCAACTCACTGTTCAAGGTGGGAGATGTGTCTTTCTCCTTCAGCCCTCAAACTCCACCTCAGACCATCAGTCAACTTGAGCTTTATCATCTCCCATAGGTGCCTTGACCCCAGACTTGTTCTCAGAAGGACAGGTGCAGCAGCAGCAATAGAACTTCCCTATGTTCCCTGGCCCACCCCATAGTTACTCCTGCACCAAGGAGACATCAAAACTTGTCAAGCTTTGTCTCCGGGAGCTCCCTCCAGGAGCTGGGGACATGGCTCAGACAGTAACGTGCTTGACAAACAAAGCATGAGGACTTGGCTTCAGATCCTCAGCACCCACCTAAATTGTGTGGTGTGACTGCAGCCTTTTGTAATCCTAGCACTGGTAAGGCAGACTGGAGGATCCCTGGAGCTCACTGCAAATAGTCTTGCTGAATTGGTGAGCTCCAGGGTCAGGTAGTCTCACAAGGTGGAGAACAATTGAAGAAACCACCTCATGGCAACCTTTGACCTCCCCTTCACAGGCACCAACACCTGCCTCCACTCAGCCCACCCCACATCCCATCTGAAGCAGAAGCTGAACCAACTGTTGTTCTGCCTTCTTGCCTGAAAGATGTCACCTGAGGCTGTAAAGCCCAGAGTCCTATGCTTGTAAATTCCACATCCGTTCTGGTGCCCTTTCCTCGTGCTTTCTGGGAAAAAAAAAAAAAAAAAAAAACCGTAAACATTGCTCTTGATTTGTTCTCTCTTTACCTTAGGAGACCTGTGTACCTTCTAAGCAACCTAGTGTACCTCTCTTTTCGCGAAGGGCGCCTCTGGTTCTGTCCCCCTCTCATATTTCCTCAAGGCTTCTAAAGCAGAGTCAGCAATAGCTTCTCTTTTGATGACCTCCCTCCCCAGTACCTCTCCTTACTCCTCAACCAGAGCCCTCAAGGTTTCACCCCCCAAGAATCCATGGTCCCCTGCCTCTGCCTCCCAAGTGCTAGGATTATTAAAGGTATGCTCCACTACCACCCTACCTCTTCGGTTCTCTTCAAACCAAAATTATATCCCCTAACTCTTGTCTTACAGTATAATACATTAATGGAGTCATTCTGAACACCCGGTTCTCTTTCCTTCTCTACCTGAACCCTTTTAGCAGTTGGCTCAGGAAGTAGCAGTATCCTTGATGCAATACATGGACTCTGAGGCTTTCCCTGGAAGGCGATGCCTACTTGAAGTATTAAGTATACCTATAAAGGGTATTACTAGCTCTACCTGTCCAGAGATAGAACATTTCCCTGCCATGCTCATGGGGCATTTCTATACATGCACTACAGCATCATTGATCTCCTAATGACTAAAACATACTGTTTTCCCAGAATGAGTCTGCACATCTTAAATGACGAAAATGTGCCCAGTGAAAAGAGTTCACAGTGCTGTGACTTCCTGTTTTCGCCACCAGAACTTACCGGAAGATCCTCTGTTCTTTGTCTGTCACAGAAAGAAAATGTACCACCCCAGAACCAGGCTAAGGCCCCAAAGGTAAGTGCGGGCTGTACTGTATATACTCATCAGGTACTCTGGGATTGGCTTTCTGAGAACCTTGCACTGTAGCACGTTGGCTTGTTTGTGAGAGCCTGTGTTATGGAGCATCTGCACTCTTCTCACCTTTCACTAGGTGACATTTCAGACACCTCTTCGGGATCCACAGACACACAGGATCTTAAGTCCTAACATGACCAATAAGCTTGAGGCTCCTTTTGCTTTGGATGACAATATTGGATTACAAAATGACCACTGTGTCTTCTTACAGAAAGAGAAGTAAGTGTGGATGCCTTTCACTGTTCTTCAATACTGTCCTCTCTGAGGGTGGCTGCAAAAGCTTCCAGTCCTGTCATATCCGGACGACTTTCTTCTGGGTTTCTCTGTGTAGCCCTGTCTGTCCTGGAACTCACTCTGTAGACCAGGCTGGCCGTGAACTCAGAAATCCACCTGCCTCTGCCTCCCAAGTGCTGGGATTAAAGGTGTGCACCACCATGCCCGGCTGACTGGCTGACTTTCTTCTCTTGATCACTGCCCTTAAGTGTAGTGTCTGGCACAGTTGTCAGTTGAGAGTTAATCAGCAGCTAGTTGAACTGTTTTAATTCCATCCTTTACTCTTTTGCTATTTTCCTACCTAACCCCAAAACCCATATAAAAACCACCCAATCCAGTTATTAAAATTGTAAGCTGTAAGCCTGGATTGGTCAGATCTAACACTTTACAAACTTCCTCCCCAGCTGAAAGACCCCTGTTACCTGCAATTCCTCCTATTCCATCATGGCTTCTTCCTCCTCCTGTTCTGTCCTCCTTCCCCTCTCATCCTCCCCCACTCCCTCTCTCCCCCTCTCCCCCTACCCCTCTCCCTCTCCTTCCTGTCCCCACTTTCAAACCCCCAGTCCCATCTTTCCCCTCCATTATCAGTCATAGGCTCTAGCCTTTACTGACCAGTTAAAATGGGGAGAAGATTCACCTGAGATCCCCTAAGTACATAACGGGCTGCTTGTCGGGGGCAGCCCCTCTTGAGGAAGCAGAATTACCATCAGACTATAAACAGCACCAGGACAAGCCACCGTGCCTGCCCCCTATTCTTTATTTCTGTAACTCGGTGGAGTGATTAGACCTTATCCCCAGAAAAGACTACCTATTGTCCTTCCTATTGAGTTTGCTCATCTCCCTTCTGCTTAAGTTAGCATTCGACTTCCTGTGCTCAAAGCTTGGAGAGGGCAGATAGACTCATAAACAGGGAGATTATCATACGGATTGACGAATTGGGGCTTGGGAGATGACTCCTTTGGTACTGTTGGCTATACAAACGTGAGGGCTTGAACTCGATCCTCAGTATCTAGGTGAAACTCTCCAAGCTAGTACACAGGAAAGGGGACACTGTCATCTCAGGAGCAGCTTCTTAATGTGTGTGTGATCTGGGGCCTAAGTGCCACTTGTTTATGTAGCCAGCATACTACTTTACTTCAAACTTCAGGACAAACAGGTCTCAGGTTAGTCCAAAAGAGGCACAGCTTCAGAGTTCCTGTTTCAAGACCATGGGAGAGGCACTCCAGGTTCTTCACAGCATGTGTGCACCTTACTAACAGTAAAATGAGTGCAGGTAGTTCCCCAGTAATCCTAGCACTGTGGCTGAGGAAGTCAGATTTCTCTAGTAAGAGCATCTCTTAAAAAAAAATAAATAAATAAATGAAAAAAAACATAGGCTACCAATCAGGTGAAAACTGGTTGGTACCACAGCAAGCCACTGTCCTTAGGTACTCCAAGAAGCAGCTGTGACCTGAAACTGTGCTAGCATCCCAGCAGCCAGATTCTCAGAGAAACAACCTCATAATTTTCATGTACCTTCTCAGCATGAGCAGTTTTTCAAGTGAATCAGCATAAGAGGGAGGTAAATGATAGTTCAGTGCCAGAGCAGGGCACACGGGGAAGACCCAGCTCTGATGACTCTTGTCTTTCCAGCCAGCGGCCTTTAGCTCCAATGGATGATGCACCTGTGGTTCAGATGGCAGCTGAGATCCTAAGAGCAGACGGCGAGTTACAGGTATGTTTGTGTGCATGGATAGCCGTTGTCAACATAATTACATACTGTACAGAAAAATAACAGGGCATTGAGGGATAGTGGTGCATACTTTTTTCAAGGCAGGGTTTCTCTATGTAGCCCTGGCTGTCCTGGAACTCACTTTGTAGACCAGGCTGGCCTCGAACTCAGAAA
>NC_034602.1:27102210-27107439 GCF_900095145.1 Mus pahari
TTGGACAGTGAGCTGGTGACCCCTCCTACTGAACCAGTGCTGGAGCCTCCCCATCAGGGACTAGAACCTGCCTTGGACAGTGAGCTGGTGACCCCCCCTACTGAACCAGTGCTGGAGCCTCCCCATCAGGGACTAGAACCTGCCTTGGACAGTGAGCTGGTGATGCCTCCTACTGAACCAGTCCTGGAGCCTCCCCATCAGGGATTAGAACCTGCCTTGGACCTAAAGGAAGAGAGCTTTAGAGACCCAGCAGAAGGTATGTGGTGTAAATGCATTTTTTTTTTTTTTTTGTAAATGCATTTTTAAAAGTGTTAATCCTTGCTCTGTCCCCGCTAACTCCCAAATAAATGAAACAGAAACTGTAAGACTTAGTTTGTCAGCTTTACAGCACAGTAGCTGATAGTAGTAATAGTAATTAATCTAATACTCTATAAACTAATCTGGCTACTTCCCAGCCAAAATACTTGCATTTTAGTATGGTCTGGCTGTCTGCTCAGGTGCGTTCCCATGATGTCTCCTGTGGAATCTAATCCCCCCTCGCTCCCTCCCTATCTCCCTCTCCTCCTCTCTCCCCCACACCCCGGGCTTGGAAGTCCAGCTCTAGTCTCTCTTCTGCCCAGCCATTGGCTGATCAGCTTTAATTGACACAAAATTCAGGCAGGAGATACTGGATAAGCAATACAGTGCCTTCTCCCGATTGCACCCAGATGGGGGGGGGGGGGCAGAGAAATCAGCATTTAGATAATACAAGGATAATCTTTACACAGATTACAAAAGCATGCCTACGATGTGGCCCCAGTGCTGCCATGGGTTTCCCTGAGAGCCCTGTGACGTGTGCACCTGCAGGTCCCAGGTAGTCACCTGCAGGCTGTTCCCTGACTGACTCACGTGCAAACTTTTGCTCCCAGCCATACATGGTGACACACACCTTTAATCCCAACACTGGGGAGGCAGAGGCAGGAGGATCTCTGTGAGTTTGGGGCCAGCCTGGTCTACAGAGACAATTCCAAGACAGCCAGGGCTATCACACAGAGAAACCCTGTCTCTAGAAGTGAGGGGTGGGGAATGGAATGGGGTATTGTCTTAGGGTTACTATTGCTGTGATGAAACACCATGACCAGTCTGACAGCAGTGGCACAGGCTTTAATTCTAGCAGAGGCAGGCAGATCTCTGTGAGGTCAAGGCCAGTCTGGTCTATAGAGAGAGTTTGAGGACAGCCAAGGTCACACAGAGACTCCTTGTCTCAAAAACAGAAAAAGGGGCCAGGCAGAGGTGGCACATGCCTTTAATCCCAGCACTTGGGAGGCAGAGGCAGGCAGATTTCTGAGTTTGAGGCCAGCCTGATCTACAGAGTGAGTTCCAGGATAGCCAGGGCTACACAAACTCTCCAAAAAAAAAAAAAAAAAAAAAAACACAAAAAGAAAACGGAAAGAAAAATTTTTTCAGGGTCTTCTTAAGCTACATAGAGAGTTCAAGGCCAGCCTGGACTAGAGAGTCAGTTCCCCAAAAGAAAATGTTGGGTCTTTATCCATAGGCTTCACATCTTCACAATCAATGTCTTTACAGACTATGGAGGAGGGGAAAAAGTACTTTTTCTCCCTGTATAAAACTGGAAGCTCACCTAGGGTTTTCTTCATAGAAGCAGAGGAGCTGCTAGTTTGGGTGCTGGAAACAATCTCTGAATTTATTTCAAAGAACAGTGATCCCACTCTGTTGAATACTTTGGGCATGCAGCCCTCAGGGCCTGCAGTATTTTCGGTGAGTGGCTAATGCTGTTCATTGTTTCAGTTCTAGGTACTGGTGCTGAAGTGGATTATCTGGAGCAGTTTGGAACTTCCTCGGTAGGTACTTAGCCCTTTATGACAGCCTCAACTGAAATGTGTGATCCAGTCAGCCCAGGCCAGTAATCCTTGGTTCCTGGAGCATCCTATAGCTCCTGTATCATGTCTGTTCAAGTCCGAGTGTAAGAGCCTTTGTCTTGAAGCAGAGTTCTGACCCAGGACCCCCCTCACTCCCAGATAATCCTGGTCCCATCCCGGTGTGTTGTGGTCTCCCCAGACCACTTTGCTCAACAAGATCATCCTGGCTTCTGGGAATGTATCTGTTAAAACAGTGATGAATCCTGTTAATTTTCCTTGTCCCATCTCTCCAACTCTCAGTTTAAGGAGTCGGCCTGGAGGAAGCAGTCTTTGTACGTGAAATTTGACCCCCTTCTGAAAGACAGCCCTTTGCGGCCAGTGCCGGTGGCCCCAGTGACAAATAGGTATGTCCCTCCTTTGAAGCTGTTAGCATGAGCTGAGGAATCTAGTGGCTGCTAACTAAATGACTGATTTGAAACTTTTGTAAAAAGGCTAATCTCAACTAGAATGAGTGATGGTGACAGACAGACAGGACATTGAGCCTAGAGCCAGCCTCACCTATCAGATAGTCCATGTTTGTAAGGAGCTCTGCCGTGCTCTCTTCACACAGGCCACACAATTAATAACTGCACAGCAGGTGTACCAGACTGGGCCGGGTCAGACAGTCTGTTTTTATGAGTGGAATTCTAGTTCCACAGTAATGCCTGTTCCTTCATGAATCATCTATAACAACTTGTATTATAAAGGGAGATCCGAATTGGTGTGACAGAAACCATAGGGCCTTCAAATCTGACATTCGTGTGAAAACTCTACTTTAGAAGAAAATACAATCAAATAACACTGAGAATTATGTGCTAAATCTAACACAAGACCCTTGAGCCCAGGGAAGGGAAGATTTGCCCCCTCTAACTAGATATTCACCCTGTAGACTCTGAGGACACATGCCATGGTAAGGTATCTACAGTCTGCACAGCTTGCTATGAGCAAGGGAAGCATCAGGCATGCCTCGTAGGGACAGTGAGTGGGCAGGTGGGAGAGAGGGGACTTTCGGCAGTAACTGTCAGGCCCACTTCTCTATTCTCAACTCCTAGTCTTTTGTTTTGTATTTGTTTTTAGACTAAGACCCAAACACAAAGCTTGTTAAGACAACACTACTGACTTTTTAATGCCCTATTCAATACTCAGAGCATAAAGTGATCTTGCTGCCTGTTTGGTTTCAGTACACAGGATACAGAGGAGGAGTCTGGTTCTGGAAATCCGACAGAAGCCAAGCTTGTCGACTTAGATTTCTTGGGAGGTCTGGATGTTCCTGTAAGTACTTTCATATCTTTGGTGAAATTTTTGTGATCCAAAGAGATGAGATCTTGAGAACCTGTGTTTTATTCACACAGGTATCTGCCCCACCCCTTTGTGTCCTTGAGCCTAGAGGTCTCCTTCCTGCTGAGCCTATTGTGGATGTGCTGAAATACAGCCAGAAAGACCTGGATGCAGTGGTGAGACCTGGTGGCTGCTTTGTAAAACTTGCCACACAGACTGGCTACAGGAGTCTCCTACATTCTTCTATCTGTCCCAAAGATCAGTGAACAGCACCTGGACAGCTCTGATGGCCCTCACTCTGAACTTGGGCCTGTGGTACTTGCTTTTATACAGCCAACTGGAATGGGTTTGGGGAGCCCCCTTGTGGGTAATGTACGTTAATACATTAAAGGATAACTCCCAAGTGCCTGCTGGGTTCCACCACAGCAGGCTCCCCTCATGACCATGGCCAGCATCCCCACTTGGCGTCATGCTGGAGTTACCATAACTCAGTAACATATCTCCAGAGACTCTGGGTATGAATGAAACAGACCCTTGTGGGAAAGGTACCTCACAGGCCTGTGACTGGTCCACCTGCTGACCCGAGTGTGTGGGCTTTGTAGGTGAATGTGATGCAGCAGGAGAACTTGGAGCTGAAAAGCAAGTATGAGGACCTCAACACAAAGTATCTGGAGATGGGGTAAGAGTACAGGCCCCAGTGCTAACCTAGGTCTGCTCATCACAGGCCACAGAGGCTCATCCTCTCTCCTCCTCTAGGAAGATCGTCGATGGGTTTGAGAAGATCGTGTACAAATCAATGGGTGAGTGCCAGCTGTGTCTCTGTCCATGTGTTTGAGGTAACAGCATACTGTTAATTTCTTCTCCCAACCCATGCTCTGAAGCTGTGAAGGTTTAATGAAGTGAGGTACCCATGTGACTGACACTCACTAACAGCTGGTGGCCAAAACATGCTGTGCAACTGTCACTCCACACCCTGTCCTGCCTTCCCCTCCCCAGAGATAATTAATTGCAAGTGTCAGAGTGGAAACGCAGTCTCCCTGAGGACTCTCTATCCAGCACTAGCTCTGATAAGTCTTCCTGCTCTCTTTCCCTAAGACCCATAAACCATGTGTGCCGGTGTTAATCTAAGCCCTCACTTTGGGTCTTGAGGCAAGCTCCTTATGAGACATGGAAAAAGCAGCTCTATGTGTGACATAGGGCCTATGTGACATCCCAGAGAACCTGAAGTGGGGCCAGGGGACGTTGTGTTATGGAACACTTCGTAGTGTCTACCCCTGCTGTTCCTGGCTGCCCATTTCTTTCCTGCTGCTCTGCCTCTCCCCTTGTTTTACTGATATCTCTGGCATCCAGTGGAGTCGTTACTTCCTAATCCCAGGTACTTAACTTTTTTTTTTTTTTTTTTTTTCTTGAAAGAGGAGGCTGAGAAACAGAAGGAACTAGCTGAAGACAAAATCCAAAAGGTTTTAAAAGAGAAAGACCAACTTAATGCAGACCTGAACTCCATGGAGAAGTCCTTTTCTGACCTTTTCAAGCGGTTTGAGAAGCAGAAGGAAGTGATTGAAGGCTACCAGAAGGTGTGTTGTATCCCCTTTTAGCCTTTGCTTTGAGGGCATAGTCCATACCAGCAGGCCATGAGCTGTGTTATATATACCTGGGTTCTTGACTGGACATTTCCTGCACCAGGCCATGTGATATCCTGTCAACAAGACAAGCTACACCCAGTAGATGTTGGTGGAGAAGCCCAGCCAGTCTGTGAGACATAGGTTTTAGAGGCCTCAGGAGCCTCGGCAGAAGAGACTGGGGTCTTCCCATTCAGTGGTAGTATTTCTGGCATGCACAAGGCCCTTAGCTCAATCTGCATTAACTTTTCAAACTCCCTATCTCCCCAAAGGGAAAAAAGAGGGAAGAGAAAAAAAAAACTTTGGCAGAGTGTCATAGTTAGGGTTTCCATTGCTGTGAAGAGACATCATGACCAAGGCAACTCTTATAAAGGACAACATTTAGGCCAGGCATGGTGGTGCACGCTTTTAATCCTAGCACTCAGGAGGCAGAG
>NC_034602.1:27107489-27140178 GCF_900095145.1 Mus pahari
AGAGAGAGAGAGAGAGAGAGAGAGAGAGAGAGAGAGAGAGAGAGAGAGAAGGAAAAGAAAAGAAAGCAAGCAAGCAAGCAAGCCGGGCGTGGTGGCGCACGCCTTTAATCCCAGCACTCAGGAGGCAGAGGCAAGCAGATTTCTGAGTTCGAGGCCAGCCTGGTCTACAAAGTGAGGTCCAGGACAGCCAGGGCTATACAGAGAAACCCTGTCTCGAAAAACCTAAAAAAGAAAGAAAGGACAACATTTAATTGAGGCTGGCTTACAGGTTCAGAGGTTCAGTCCATTATCATCAAGGCAGTATCTAGGCAGTCATGGTTCTGCAGGAAACAGGAGTTCTACATCTTGATTGGAAGGCAGCCAGGAGAAGATTATCTCCCACATGGCTAGGAAGAAGCCCACTGCCACAATGACACACTTCCTCCAACAAGGTCACACCTCCTAATAGTGCCACTCCCTGGACCAAGTGTATTCAAACCACCACACTGAGTTTGGTATTCTTGGGAGATGGAGTTTGGGAGTTAGGGGGACAATTGACAGTGGGCTCAGGAATGTCTTGCAAGAAAGAGGAAACTGGATGAAACTTGGCTTTCCCCATGGTGACTAGTGGAGAAAACAGAAGTCATTTCAGAAACCAGCTACTGAGCTCTAGTATGTCCTGCTCCATGACCCTCAGTAGTCAAATCTTCCCTGGGAGTCTGAGCTGCCCAGAGAGTGCTATGGGGAGCAAGACTGCGTGTATCCCTCAGGACGGTGCTACCACCAGCCAGTCTATAGTAGTCCTGGCCATGGTTTGTACCCTAGGAAGAACGGATACCTGAAGTAAGGTCGGGATCAGATCCCAGGTCCCAGAGGTCGTCGGCCAGGAGCTCTCTGTACCTTGAAGGTGGGATAGGCTGCTTTGGTTTTTCAAGACAGGGTTTCTTTGTGTAACAGCTCTGGCTATTCTAGAGCTCACTTAGACCAGACAAGCCTCAAATCCATAGATCTGCTGCCTCTGCCTTGGAAGTACTGGGATCAAAGGAGTGCTTAACCATCCCCGGCTCAAGAGACGTTTTTTAATTTACATTGCACGTGTTGCTTCCCAGTCTCCCACCCCATAGTTCTCCACCTCATCCCCCTCCTCTTTGTCTCTGAGAGGGTCCTCACCTACCCACTCACCCCCACCAGCAGCCCCCTTCCCTGGGGCATCAAGTTTCTACAGGATTAGGGGCTTTTCTAAAGAGAAAATGCCAAGTTCTGTATCACTAATGTCCCCAAAAGCCTTAAGTGTCTACAGTCTGCACCTGGCCCTGGCGGTCCCCATATGCCAAGCCTGGACAGGACTCTAGCTTTGATGGAACAGTATACTTTAATGTTTCCTATTTGTTCTCTCTCTAGAATGAAGATTCACTGAAGAAGTGTGTTGAGGAATACATAGTGAAGATTGAAAAAGAAGGCCAGAGGTACCAGGCGCTGAAGGCCCATGCAGAAGAAAAGCTCAGGCTGTGCGTACTGGACACCCATCCTGGGAGAGACGGAGGGAGGGCTGCCTGCCTTGTTGCTGGGCCAGACCTAGCCTGTGTTTCTGTTTCTGCCCCTCAAGGGCAAATGAGGAGATCGCCCAGGTATGCAGTAAGGCCCAAGCAGAGGCACTGGCTTTGCAGGCAAGCCTGAGGAAGGCACAAATGCAGAACCACTCACTGGAGAAGACTGTGGAGCAGAAGGTAGGACACAGACCCCCAAGACCTGCTGGAGCTGGCTCTGGTTCACGGGTTGTCTGGACTTTATCTTTGAGGAAGTCCAGGACCAGCCTTTTCCTTTCTAGTCTCCTTTTCTACTTGAGAAGGGTGGGACCTTCCTAGCCAGTTGCCACTCCCTCTGAAACCCTATAGAAACTAGTCTCATCTTTTCTCCTTCAGACTAAAGAAATTGATGAGCTGACCAGGATCTGTGATGACCTCATCTCTAAGATGGAGAAGATCTGACCACAGCTGACTATCACCAGCCCTCTTCTGTCTGTCTGCCTGTTTCCTTATCTGTCCGAGTTCTCTCTTACATGTGGTTTATTTAACCTCTCTTAATTTCTAAATTACTTTATTTTGAAAAGACTAAAGTTTAATTTCAAACTCAAAGTCAATCCAGGTCCTGTTGTTTATAACAAGCTCATTTGCCTCTTTTTCCAGGTAGTTCCACTTAGTTGTAAGCATCTCTCTACAATCCTTATATAACAATGGTTCTCAGCCGTCCTAATGCTGTGTGACCCTTCAGTACAGTTCCTCATGCTGTATTGACACTCAGCCACAAAATTTTCATTGCTATTTCTTAACTATAATTTTGCTGCTGTTGGAATCATATCTGTGTTTTCTGATAGTCTTAGGTGACCCCTGTGAAAGTCATTCAACCCCCAAAAGGAGTTGAGACCCACAGGTTGAGAACTGCTGTTATATAAATTTGGGAAGGGAGACAGGGTCCAGAATATTTGGTTGGTTTCAGAAACTTCCTGGAGCTATTGAGTTGTTTACTTACTGAGCTTAAGGAGATTCCCTATAGCATGGGATGTTTTGCTTCCCTTTAGAGTATCCTGTATCTTGAGGAGCTCTCCTCCAAGATGGAAAGTTATCTCCTAGAAGAACTGCCTATGCAAAGCCCAGCACTGGCCTGAGGCTAAGAAAAGCCATTGCCACTAGATGTTTCAGCCATCTTGTCTCCCTGGCTATGGGAGCTCCTTGTGAGCCTGATCTCTACCTACTAGGTAATGAGCAGATAGGAGATCGTGTGCTCAAGTCCTACCCAATTCAGGCTTCTAGTCAGCCACATAGCTTGGAAGAGAGGCACCCTATCCCTGATACCTTCAGACTGTATACACGAAAAGTCAGATAGGAGTTTCCACCTTAAACCAAAGCCAAGTAGCTGGGGCTTGATGAGTCTGATGTTGACCTGACAGCCTGTGTTGCAGGTACTGGAGTACCACAAGGATGTAGAGAGGTATCTACATCTATGGCTAAGGCAAACAGTTTAGAGTGGAGACTCCATGTAGCAAGGAGCCCAGATGGACTTTGTGAGAAGGAAGTGCTGTCTCTCAAGACTGCAGCTGCAGTTGCCACTGGTTTCCAGCTTTCCACCACCCTGCAGATAATGAAGGGCGGGCAGCTGTGGACCATGGTGCACACCAGAACAGACACTTGATAAAATGCTCAGTGTATTCAACTGAGGTTAAGTAGACTGTCTCAAGTCAAACTGCAATCAGGATTAGTGCCACAGAAGAAAGACCCCATTGTATGCTACCCTGTGTCTCTTGGAGTACAAGAGTGGGGCTGAGAACACAGTGTGGTGAGGATCCTGGGCAGGCACAGGATCTCCACAGAGCTGGTCCTAAATTCAGCTGTGACCTAGTCAGTCCTGAAACAGCAAGGCTGAGGAGATCTACACGTCTAGGTGGAACAAAGTCAGCACAGCTCATATGTTGCTGTAGGGGCTAGAGCACAGCATATGGGGACAGTTGCCCAGGCCGATGGCTGAACCTGAGGCAGTGTTTCAATAGGGAATGAATGGGTCCTACCCAGAGAGAGGTCCAGGCCAAGATCTCCCACTCCAGAACTAAGCACCCCTTAACCAGGCCCACGATCACAGAGCCTAGTCTACGGCTGGGGGTCCTTAAGTAGTTGCTTAGCACCAGGAGTTAAAGCCATTCATGAGCCACAAGACATGAAGGATGATGCTGTGCAGGGTAGGACGGAGGCCAAGAATCTGAGTTAGCTATCAGGTAGGTAAATGGGAGCCTTCAGAGAATAGACTCAAGCCCAATAGCCTGGGCCTCCCAGGAGGACTGTGTTAAACCTATTTGGAAGGCAGTGTCTTGCTAGGGCCAGTAGAGCTAGGTCAGGCATTACTGAGACAGATAATCTGATGAACCTCAGGCCTCTCTCCCCAGCCAAAATCTCCTAGACTCACTAACATGCACTTGGAGATCCATGGGACCTCCCTGCTAGTCTTATAGGACGATGTCACAACTGCCCTACACGGAGATGGGGCAGGTACACTTCCACCCAGGGGGTTAGTTGCTGAGCATGGCAGAGTCAGCCAGGCTCACAAGAGAGCTGAGGCTCAGGGAAACGGCACTCACTGAATGGGAAGGTAAGCAGCTGCAGGACATGGTAGCACTTCTCTCACCTGGACTTCAGGGCTCAGGAGGACCTAACACCTTGGAGCTGACCAGCTACCTACAAGCAGGGTAGCGGTATGGGCGCAAGGGTTTCCTGTTACTCAGCACTGTTACGGAGGCCTTGAGAGGTAGAGGGCCGTAACTAGGCCTCCTCACTGGCTCTGCCTGGCTTCTCCAGTCCTTCCTAGAGCTGCCCTATCCCTTACTGGGGCCTCTCCCAGCCAAGCCAGAGTCTGTTCAGAGAAAAGTCCTGAAGGGCAGCTGGATGCATTAGGGTAGCCAGCCTGGCCTGGGGCCATGCTGAGGACACTGGCCATCCAGCAGCAGCCTGGGCTGAGCCACTCCAGGACAAAGGAGCCTTGTATGGCTGAATGGGCATTTATCCTGGGGGCTGAAGGGGGCCCTGGCACTGGTCCTCCACGAGTAAACATGACCCTAGCTGGGCACATAGCAGCAGGGCCAGACTTCCGTAGCCCTGTCCCTTGACATTGCACAGTGGGTGCTTGTGGGCCTGCTGCCAGGGCAGAACAGGGAATGCCCTGAGGCAACTGGAAGGAGAGGGCACAGATTAAAGCATCACAGAAGCCCTTCCCACAGCACCAACGTGTTAAACTTCACTGTTGAAGATTAAATGAATCGCCCTAAAATTTTATACATTGAAGCCCAGGTCCCCAACAGGATGGCCTGAGGAAGTGAGACCCTAGCAATTAGTGTCTGTGATATCCTGAGAGTGAAGCCTACTAAGAGGAAAGTTAGCTTGGCATGGTGGCACACACCTTTAATCCCAGCACTTGGGAGGCAGGCAGGTGGACCTGAGTTTGAGGCCAGCCTGGTCTACATAGTGAGTTCCAGGGAAGTCAGGGCTATAAAATGAGGACTTGGCTCAAACCAGTGCACCCTAACCCCCAAAAAGGAGAGCTGAGATGTCCTTTTGACCCACATGTCTGGGTAGTACATGTCAGGGAAACTGCTTTCGCAGACACACACAGGATGGGTTGTACCTACAGACTCAGAAATTGCTCTTCTGTTTAAGTCCCCTCCTCAGCCCACGATGACGTTATTTTCACAGGTCTAGTAAAATAAACTCACCTTCAGGCGCACCCTAGCCAGTCTACCCCTTAACCAGTGGTCACTGGCAGGCTGGTGGCTCCTGGGATCCTGAGCCCAACCAGAGGAAGCCCACCCACCTCTGAGGTTCCAAGACCACATAAGAACGAGTGTGGCCCAAGCTGCCTCCCTGAGCCAGACAAGACCCTTTAGGGTGGGCTAAGTGGACCCTCCAAGTAGATCTCTAAGCCAACCATTATCACCCAGAAGAGGGTGCCCTGCCCATTGTCAGCCCCCAGCTCCCTCCAGAAATGCCTCCTCCTGGACCAGGTGTTGCACCCAGCCCAAGATGAACCCCAAACACTCTTGACGCTTCAAGAGTCCTGACTGGAAGCCCCAGCCTCTGGAAGGCACTCAGTGGTGTCTACATTAGGAGAACCTTAACACCCAAACCTGAACCCCAAACTCCTTCTTCTGAATCCTTCTCTGGCTGAGGTAGACTGAATCTTGTCTCTTGTGTCTCTGGAGAAGGCCTCAGAGAAGCCGGGCATAGATGTTCACCCAGAAAAGAAGATCACACTGGGAATATAGACCCACCTCTACATCTGAGACGGACTCTGCCTTTCTGGGGTGTGCTCAAGGATAGGTCACAGAATTGAGCTATGGCCCAGGAGTCCAGGGGATCCTCATGATGGCCCTCTGTGGGTAGAGTCAGACATCCGTTCTGATACTATTCCAGTAGCCTCTGTTCCCTAACACTAGGAATTGCAAGCATTGCATTTATCAGCCACCAGATCACATAGCCTGCAGGGGGCACCCGTGGACAGGCCTGACCCCCTCATGTCTTCACCAAGCCAGCCCTACACTCCCAAGCTGCACCTAGTCTCATACATGCAAACCTTGGGGCACTGAGGACCCTCCAGGCCCTCCCATCAGGCCCTGACCAGCTAACTGTAGTTCTGATCATAAATACCCTTGCTGACTCACACCTCCTGTCAGGAGGAACCACATGCCAGGCTACAGCAAAGAGATTCCAGGCCCTCAAGGGTAGTAACTAGTCAGCTATAGCAGTCACCATTACATTGCTGTAATGAACAGCAGTCCATAACAAAAGAAAACCTTGCTCAGAGCTGTGGTAGGCAGATGTGGATACTGCATCCCAATACCCTGAACCACCCGGTTCCCCTAAACTCACCCACTTACTGTTATCTATGCAACGCCCCTTTGCTATCCTATGCCCCTCCATGCATGAGGGAGCAGGCCAGAACTCCCAGAGCACCTGGTACCAAGCTCCAGCCTGAAAGAGCACAGGTATATATGGATGGATGAATTATACATACTATGACACACGCAAGTTTGTCTCTTCACTCAGGCCAGCAAGGGATAGGTGAGGACAACGTGCCCCAGCGGGGCCAGACTCCTAAAGTGGCCCCCTGGAGGAGGCCAACATCCCCGTTTCCTAAGAATCCTCTGTGCTGAGAATATGAAGATAACTTGTACACACAGACATCCAGGAGAACCAAAAATGTTAATCACACAGGGGTGTCCTCTTACTGGGGAAGATAAAATAAAATGCCTGTATTCCATCCAGAAAGCGGAGAGTGGCTTTTGTTACTGACCTGGCAAGCTTTTTGCTATCTGTGGTGGCAGACCTTACTCACCTTTTGCTATAGACACAGACATCATCCAAATTCTCCAGAATGTTTATTCCAGACTCTCTGCCTAGCTCCCAGTTAACAGAACCCACCCTCCAGGAGATGTCACATGGACTGCTGACCTCCCAGCTGCTGGGGTAGAGACCACTCTAGATTCTAGACCTTTCAGCGATAGAACCCACCCTCATGGTCACTTGTACTTTATGAAGGACTTTCTAAGTAGTCACACCTTAAGCTTTACTGTACACCTAACTTGAAATGATTATTGCCTGAACACCTAGAGTGAGTGATCATTGCCTGGAAACTTTTCCCTGAATTATATAGTGGTTTGGTTTTTGGGGATTTTTTTCGGGGGGGGGGGAGAGACAGGGTTTCTCTGTGTAGCCCTGGCTGTCCCGGAGCTCACTTTATAGACCAGTCTGGCCTCGAACTCAGAAATCCACCTGTCTTTGCCTCCCAAGTGCTGGGATTAAAGGCGTACACCACCATGCCCGGCTATGATTTATTTCTTTATTTTATGTATATGAGTACACTGTAGCTGTACAGATGGTTGTGAGCCTTCATGTGGTTGCTGAGAACTGAATTCAGGACCTCTGCTTGCTCCAGTCAACCCTGCTTGCTCCAGTCGGCCCCTGCTCGCTCTGGCCCAAAGATTTATTTATTATATCTACTAAGTACACTGTAGCTGTCTTCAGACATTCCAGAAGAGGGTGTCAGATCTCATTACGGATGGTTGTGAGCCACCATGTGGTTGCTGGGATTTGAACTCAAGGACCTTCGGCAGAGTATTTTCAGTGTTCTTAGCCATCTCTCCAGCCATATACAGTGTTTTAAATATGCTTGTAACTTTAATTTTTTTCAAAGTCTACTTTTAATGATAGCTCTTAATCACTTTAACCTCCCTTTTAGCCCACCACTCACCAGAGGATGTGGGAAAGAAAGGATAAGGGGGAAGTGGACCTGTTTAGAAAGCTTCTTTGGAGCAACTCCCTTCTGTGTTGTTTGGAAATCAGCAGTTCAGTTCACAGGAGTCAGCAGTGGCAGCTCAATAGGGTTGGGAGAACAAACAGGAGTCAGCAGTGGAAGCAGAGAGCCAGGCCTCAGCTTTGGTACGAGTCGGCAGGAGGGACAGCAGGAACACCAGGAGAAGGTCTCAACTGTGCCTCTCTCAGTAAAGACTGAAGATGAGAGTCCTACAAGGGCTGCACAGTTTACTCTGTCGCTGTCCATGGAGGCCGATTTATACTCCCTCCAAACATCGCGTGTCCTCCACAGGTCTTGCTGCAGCACATGCATCTGTCTCAGCTGACATCACTCTACCAATCAACCTGAGTCCTCAGAAGTGGCAAGAAACTGCAGTACAACAGAAGTTTTTCTGGTGCATTTCTCTCTATGGAGTCCTGACATATGCAGCTCAGCTACACAATGTAAGATGGACCAATACCTGCATTGCTCTTCGTTAGCAGAGAATCCTTCATCACGTGTCCCTTCGTGTGCTTGCTTTAGCAGAACATCCTCTCGCCTCCATCTACTTTAGCCAAACATTCCTTCACAAGTCTGCCTTAGCCTTTCACCTGGGTCCGCTTCAGGAAAACACCCCTTCAAGTGTTTGCCTCAGCAAAACATCATCCAACAGAACGTTCCAAAGAGCCCTTAAGTTTCCACTTCATATTGCTGACAATGAACAGCCTGGCATAGACTCCTCCAGTCTGATCTAGGTTGACAAAGTCAATCCGAACTGAGTTTTCATTCCCATCTCTTTGCAGGTTATGTCCTTGCTGTGACCACCTGCAGGGTCCCCCGCACCTTGATAGCCCTCCACCTCTTCTGCCCGCTCCTCAAACTCTCCTGGTGCCAGTAGCCCCCTGGGCGGAGCTCAGGGGCTAAGGAACTGCCTTCATGAGAAGAGGTGGCAAGAGAGGAGGGATAAATCACCGGAGGGCGAGTCCACAGCCAGTGAAACAGAGCAAGAGCTGTTAGCTAAGAGTGGCATTCACCGGGCTGGTGAGATGGCTCAGTGGGTAAGAGCACCCGACTGCTCTTCCGAAGGTCCGGAGTTCAAATCCCAGCAAGCAACCACATGGTGGCTCATAACCATCTGTAATAAGATCTGACTCCCTCTTCTGGAGTGTCTGAAGACAGCAACAGTGTACTTACATGTAAAAAAAAAAAAAAAAAAAAAAAAAAGTGGTATTCACCAGGGACCTTCTAAAAATGAAAGGATCCCACCCCCACCCCCAGTGTGGTAAGCCACCCGTGGGCTCCCTGTGTGCACGGCTGGGTAGCCCTCTTATGAAGACAGCTCTGTCATCTGGCCTCTAAGTCTCTAAGGTGTATCACTCCTGGAGAACCGGGTTTTTGTGGGGAGTCATGGGGGCTATGCCTGAGGGTTTTTTCTGGCAAGAACTGCAGTGTAGGCTGAGAACCCCAGACCCTCTATCCAATGTTTACAGCATCCTGGGATCCTCTGAGTTAAGTGGAATGAGCTGGGGCGGAGCAGGGTTGCAGAAAATTTTCGGGACCCTCCTCTTTGACCTAACTGACTACATATGTTTCAGGTGGGGAGTCAGAGCCCTGCCAAAAGTAGAAGCTTGGTAGGACTAGCCCTTCTGCCTGGGGTATCTGGCCCAGCCTTGGGGCTGTTCTTCCACACGATGTCAACAGTGTCTCCCACCCAGCCCTTGAACAACTTACTCACAGCCACATAAGGCTGGGGGGTGAGGTCCTCAATGACAAGGACTGTTGGGTCATCTTCCAGTCTTCCAGCTCCTGTCCACACCAGCCCATTGAGCTAGTCTTACTAACTACCTGGGCCTAGCGTCTTCAGGAAGTCTCCTCACCCTCCTCAAGCTCCAGGGTGAATGTCCAGGCTGGCTAGAGATCAGAAAATGTCACTCCTTGTCCAGGGCCAGGCATAGACCCCCACCAGAAACCTAGTGTTCTCCTCATAAACGAGGGCTGGACCCCAAGCCTCTAAGCATCCTGACATGTTTGACCTTTTGTTCCTGTGTCACTTGTGAGTGCCCCCTCTCTTCCAAGCTGAGAAAGAAGAGAAAAGCAGACACATTTGGGACATGTTAACAGGACATGCTGCAAGGACCAGGGTAGAAAGCAAAGGGTGAGGTCTAGTCTCCCTCTGTGGTTACTAATATCCCCAGTGTCTCACCGTGTCCTCTGACCCTACCCAACACCTCATTGCCAGACAGGCATCACTTCCACACTCTTGAGCTACACAGATAGCTCCCCGCATGTGCCAGCAAACACAGGCTCCTAGGTCCCTGGGTGTTCAAGACCAGAACAACAGTGGAGTATAGGAGAGACCTTTCCCCAATCAGGGAGAGGCTGCCTGGGGAACCCGGCAAGACCCAGCTTCTCACAGCGTGCAGGGAGACAACAACCCCAACTAGCCAAGGCCCAACTAGAAAACAAGCAGGGGTAGTAGTTACTGTCCATCTGGAAGGTCAGCCCACGTCATACTGGATAGATGGAGTCCACCCACTTCCTCTCTGCCCTGATACTTGTGACAGGTTCCTCTGGACCAGAGTCCATCCCTACTCCCTACATGCAGAGGTCACTAACAAGCTGATCCAGTACCAGGCCAGGCAGCCAGAGCAGCCTGGCACTGGGTCGTGCCAAGTCAGAGAGCCTTTTGCACTTGATCTTTGCTCTGAAGGCACGAGAAATCATAAACATATGGGCAGCAGTGTCTCCCACCCAGCCCTTAAGCGAGTTACCCACAGTCCCAAAAGGATGGGACCCAATGTAAAAGGGACTGTTGTGTCTTCCAGTGCCCATCTACCACTGAACCAGTCTTACTGACGGCCCTGGCCTACATGAGCTGAACCTGGAGTCTTCCTATCCTGTGCGTTTTGTTAAGGGACATTTCCCTCTCTATGCCAGAGATGAAACACCAGTGGCGGAAACCAGGCCTGTTGCTCACCCACCCTGCAGCGGGGACACTAGGACCCAAACTAGTATATGTAGGGCTGGGAGCAGTGCCCTTTTATCACATCGGGGGCTTCCCAGAGCAGACAGAATGAGGCCTGCAGCGTTAGGGTCTTTCTTCAAAAAGAGGCTTCAAAATGCTGGCTAAGGTCTTACTTGTCCAATCTCTGAGTCTCCAAAGGATCCACTATGTCTCTGGGAGGCCCTGCCTGGCCCCAGGTCTGCCCAAGGCAGGAGGGCTGGGCCAGATCTGTGCTGCCCCAACGTGCCTGCTTGCTCCCTCAGGAGGCCTGATGTGCCAGGTGCTGCTCCCCTGCCAGGAACATGAGCTCACCTTGACCCTGGGGCAGGATGGGAGAGGCTTCCCCACCCCACAGGCAGCGTGACTTGCCCCAGGTCACAAAGCCATCTCTTTGGCTCCCCACCCTGCCCTAGCTGCCTACCCCCACCACTTCCTGGAACGCTCCAGGGGGTCTGAATCTGTCCGTTTCTCACTGAAGTAAGGGCCTCGCATGTGTGGTGACATTACTAGTCAGCTCTGACAGAGAGCCAGGGACATTAGGGAGGGTCCTGTAGTCTAGATAGGTTCAGTAAAATGAACACTAGCAACTGGCTCAAGATACCAAAAGATGAAGGCAGAATGTCCCATCCGAGGCATGGGATGCTGGAGCCCCTTGGATCAGGCATCATAAGAAGGGGAGCCTAGGCCCCGGCAGAACCAGGCCAAGGGCAGAGGGGGCTCTATACAAGCACAAGCCAGCAGTTGTGGCTGTTGTTGACTTGTTTTGCCTCCGCGCCTCTAGCCAAGCAGGAAGCGCCAGGGGCTCTCCCCTCGGGCTGACAGCCAGGCCTCCTTGGTGTTTCTGGGAACCCCCCCTCCCCACACGCCCAGAAAACAGGAATGTACCCTTGCCCTGAGTCTAGGCTTGTCTGGCTCCAGGTGTCCCACCAGCCCCACTGCGATGTCCCCTCCATCGAGCTGGAGGATAACTGGGTGAGGCCAGAGCAGCCAGCAGAAAAGGCTTCCTGTAGTGGGAAGCAAGCGTCAGGCCCAGGGGAGGTGTGGGCTGGGCTGATAAAGGCTGGGGTTCATCTCAAGGAAAGTGAGGAAGCCAATGAAACAGGCCACGTGGTGACAGGGCTGCGGCCTAGTCCGGAGCGCTACCTATCTTTCCTGGCAGTTCCTCCTGTATAGCCATATTCTACACCCCATCTTCCTAAAGACCCCAAACCTGAACCTCAAAACCCAAACCTTAACCACAAAGGAAATAGGCAGCCTCTTTAGAGCAACAGCAGTACGTGGAGAGATAAGCCAGCATCAGGAAAACCACTGTGAGACTGGGCCCACTTCTGGCCACCAGCATCCCTGATGATGAGGAAGGGGGCCCCTGCCCTTACCTCCAGAGCACAGCGAGAAGTCTCAAGACCCTTGTCACCCAGTCATGCAATCACTTAGAGAATAGATAGCCCCTGGAGCCTGAGTCCAGAAACTTCTCTCTGGCAGAGGTGAGAGCTTTAGGCCCTGCACTCTAAGACCACTTCCTATTCAGGAACCTGAAGTGGAAACTTCTAGATCTCTTGAAAGTTAGTTTACACCAAATGATGGTTCGCTGGGGCACACAGGTGAAAGGATATCTTGATAAAGCAGACATGGGAAAGATTATTCTCCTGAAGCAGACACAGGGGAAAGGATGTCTGGATATAGCAGACACGTGAATGGACCCTAGATGAAGGAGTATAAAGAGGACCCCACAGACAGTGGGAGACCAGCGCTGAGCCTTGGTTTGGTTTGGTTTGCTCTGCCTTGCTTAAGGCCCAAGTGGCTGACAGCACCACTGGCCATGCTGTAGCAAGCCAGGGAGTTGGAATCCATGCTGAAGATGCCTTCACACTGTAGGTCTGTTTCTGCAGGCATCCCCGTGGCTCCATGAACCTTCCCTTTGATGACAAAGACCTGGTCTGTGAGTAGGGGAGTGAAGACCAACCCCTGATCATTCAGCTTCCATTCCATCTAATCCTGCATGTTGGGTACCTGCCCTGTGATGGATACTAGATCCCCCTGTTCCTGTGCAGGAACTCTTCGCTAAAGGCATGCATGATTTACCTTACATAGCGTTATTGAGCTCAAATTGTGATAATGCTGCCATTGAAAGAAACTCGCCCACTGCTTGTGAGGTTCCTGTGGTGGCTTGCCGCTTCAATGGCCTCACCTCAGGCCTTCTGGTGAGCCGTTTCTTCAGGAGTGAACTACAGCTGCCTAGTGTCTGCTTGCTTAAAGGACTGGACTATAGCTGCCAGTTTATATCTAGTGTTTGCCTGCCTAGAGGACTGGTCTGCAGCTGCTAAGTCATATTTGGTGTTTGCTATGGGACTGAGCTGCTGCTCAAAAAGGTCAAGCTTGCTCCCAAAGAACTATTGCTGAACAGATCCATATCCCCTATATCCTAATAACTTTTTTCTTCCACTACCTCTGCTGAGTGGTGGACTAGAGGAAAGGTTGAACCCCTCCTCTAAAAGTAGATTCCAAAAATGTGATGCCTACAGGAACCCATGGGCTCCTCCTAGCCATGGATGGGCACTTTCCCACAGAGTGGGGAATGAGAAACGGAGACAGGCTCGGGAATAGGCCACAGCTGGAACTTGACTCTGAGGGCAGAAGTGGATAGTAAAGTTTCTGGCACCAGGTCACAGATACTGGGGCTATGGGGCTGTTCAAATAAGGAAACTTAAGTCCAAAGAAGCAGCAGACCTCAGGGAACTCCAAGGATGGGGTAGGGATGTGCTGAGAACCATCTGGGGTGGTCACAGTGGTCTCGGAGACCTGGACTGTTTGGTGCTGGGAATGGGTGGTCCTGTGTGCCCTCTTAAAGGAGTTGTGAGTCTGAGAGCAGCAGCTGCCAAGACCTAGAATAATAATCAAACTCTGAGTCTTGAACACTAGGTGGAGCCCCTCTCGTGGCCACACAAAGCAAGCACCCCAGGCCTATGGGGAGGTGGGTGTCCTCGGCACAGTTACTGCTGGGAGGACTGCCCAGTACTCTACCACTCAAGTCCCTTCCTGTGAGGAAAAACCAGGCCCAGCCCTTGAGTTGCTCAAAGTTTAGAGAGGGGACTTGGCCACTGTGGGGTTTTGTCACCAGTTCTCTGGTTTGAAAGACAGGAAGAATGATAGTCATCCTGGGGACTTGCTTCTGAGCCAGGTGACTTGGGAGGACGGCCGGTGGGGGCTTCAGCTGGACATACAGCAGGCACTTAGCAGGGCACACACAGTAGACGCCCGAATATACAGCATTGTACTCAGTAAGTGCCGAAGCACACAGTAGGAACTTAATCCATACAATAGGTACCTGAGCACACAGTAGGCACTCAGCCTCTTTGGGGCTCTGGAATTGAGCAATGTAGTATAGTGAGCAGCTGCCACTGTCTGAGGGACACAGGACCAAGGGGGACAAAGCTGTGGAGACAGTCATCTTGGCAAAGACTATAGGAAAGCTGCCTCCAGCAAGAATGATCAAATCCTCCCGGTTACTCCTTCATAGGGCTGCCTGAGGTTATGAGGGGCCAGGGGATATGGAACCCTGAGCTGAGGGTGGCAGAGAGATACTGGAGGCTTGGGGAATGGACTCCCCAGAAGGTGTTTCCAGTGGTTAAGAAGTACCTAAGAAAAGAGATTGTAGCCCAGCAAGTGGCAGAGTAGACACCCCTCCTGATGCTCAGAACACAGGCTTCCCGTGGGAGACATGGTGGCTGCTTCTGTGAATATCCCAGGCATGTATCCTTGCCCTTGTCCTTGCCTATGAACACCAGTTGGCCAGGGCCAGGCCCTATTCTTCCAGGGGGTACCATAGTAGTAGAAAGCCATGGAACCAGCGGATCCAGGAAAGCTCACTCTGTCCGTGTGCCCCCATGCTTGATGTCAGCACGATCCGATTTCATAACTACTCTGGATTCTGCCCCAGTAGAGAGTGAAGCACACCACTTGATATATTTTAATTATATCTTTGAACACCACCAGTGCAATTGTTTCCAGATGGGGGACCCTGACTGGGCATTCTTCCCAGCAAACTAGGGCAGAGGAGGGGCATACACCACAGACCCATCCCACACTGACCATAGCCCCTGGCACAGGCTAGTCTGTGCTGGCTAGGAGTGGCCATTCCCCTCAGTCATAGTTTCCATTTGACAGATGGGGAAACTGAGGCTCAGGGAATCAAGCTTGGAAGAGCTGACCTGTCTGAGTTACACAATAAGATGGGACAGTTGATGCCTTGACCTCAGGCTGGGAGATGGCTGGGGTGAACTAAACCAGATCCCAGAAGAGTGACGGGGCAGAAGCCCAGGATGGCATCTGAGGCAACCTGCTTAGAAGGACTGAAACAAGGGTCCCATAGATAGGGTGGATGGGGAGCAAGGAGGACGGTCACTAGGCAATCAGTGATGGAGACCTTAGGACTCTGCCAACTAATAAGGCTTGACCATTTCCTTCTTGTCATTTCCCACGAAGGTGCTGCCTAGACAGACTAGAGATAACTTTATCCTGCCTGTCTGCATCCACTCCAGTCTGACGGGTCTGACGCAGAGCATGGACCAAGTTCCATACACAGGGGATAAATGGGCAATAAGGGACCAGAAGGGCTTCCAGGAGACCCCATCCCAGCTCCAGCATCACACTTCCAACAGAGGCTGGCCAGCTAGGCTACAGAGGACAGGATAGCTTTGAGGAATAGAGGGGAATCTGAGCTACAAGGCCTTAGAGGTCTCCGGGGTGTGACTACGGTGTGCTTGGATAGTGGGAGAGCCCTATCCTTAGCCTTGGCCTAACCCTGATGATGACCAGCTCAGGGTTCAGAGTCAGTACTGCAGACAGTCCTGCCTCATCTCACACTGTGATCCTATGAAATAAACCTAGAAAAGAAAGGTGCTAGTCACCCAGCGGTACCTTAGGTTGCAGACACACGGGTCACCCACAATAGCATCTAGGTCATCTTGGTCATGGGGTGAGCACTGCTGCTCATGTTTGGCCAAAGCTAGCAACCCAGAAGTAACTCCATCCCTGATCTGGCTCCTTACAAGCCTCTACCAGGAGACCAGAGGAGAGAGAACCATTTGGCCACGGTAGGCAGGACGGCTTAGGGCTGAATGTGAGGAGCTCAGGCGAGCCTAGAACTGCCCACAGGGAAGTTCCAGCCTGAAGGGCACTCATTAGCTTGTTTGGTGGGTAGGGAGATACTATTCTATCCCCTTCACCTCTCTGTGACCCCCAAATGACCCGAGTGAATATAGGCTGCCAGGGTCAAGGCACAGGCACATTGTGCCCTGGGCTCCAGGCCAGTTCACTCTTACCGCCAGGCCTGGGGCACCCACAACAGACATGACTTCATTCTCCTCCAGCCTCATGCCTGCTGGGTGCATAAGAGGTGGGGGCACCCACTGGGCCCACCAAGGCAAGCGTGGGTGCTTGTTCACATGGGCTTTCCAAGGCAATGACTCACCAGCCCCACCCACTGAAGGCCCCCAGCCGTCTGTTCTAGGCAGTGGGAGACAAGAGGCAATCCTGTCTACGCCAGGTATCCCCAGGCCAGACCATCTTCACTAACACCAACAGCACGAGAAGGAGATGGCTTACACTTGGACAGACGGGCCTGCCTGCCAATCCTTAGAGATGCATTACCTCCCATGGCAAGCAGCTCAGAAACCTCCCCTACCTACAAGTGCCAGGGTCCCTGGAGATACCAACTCCATTTCCACTCTCCATCCCCCACACTCATCCCCCATCCTCTTACCCCTGCACACCTTCAGGCGGCAGATCCCAGGACCCCACTTCCACTCTGTCCTCCATACTCCATTACTCTTCTTCCTGTGACCCCTCTCCATTCCTAACAAGTGCTTGCCCATTCTACCTCCTAGGCCCTCCCCTTCCCAGATATTTGACCTGCCACGAGTCCACCCCACCACCTCATTCCCATCCCTCTAGAGTCCAAACTTAGGGACAATGAAGCCATCTGCAGACCCTGGCTCCACTGGATTTCTGGCCACTACATCAGTAACCCCCAAGCCCACTATGGAGCCTACCCACCATACCCATCCCCCGTCCCGATTCCTGTCCCCACTCCTAGCCAGCCTGTACATGTCCATGCTGCTCACCCTACCCCCAGATCACTCTGTCCATCTGCTGGTGGTTGGTCCATTTATCTGCTGGCAAACATTTACCAACTGTGTACATTGTCCCCTCATGGTTGGGAATAAGCCAAGTTCTCATGGAGCCTGCCTCCTGCCTGGGTGATGTCAATAAATAAGCCAAATGGAGTGGCCACCAGCTGGCAGTGATGGGTGTCCTGGTGATCATTACGGGTGGGTACGGTGGGAGAATTGGAAAGGACAGCAGGTGTCAGGGGAGAGGGTCCGTGAAGGGAAGTACTTGGAGAGACAGTCCCAGGGCACATTTCCTGAGTGTCCACTGTGTATCTAAAGTCAGGGCTGCCACAAAGGAAGCTGAGAACCATTTGAAAGCTCCTGGATCTGCAGGACCCTGAGCAGCACTCAGGGGTACGTTGCACCATGTTGGGTCTGTCTGGGAGACGTCACTGAAGTAAAGGGACCCAGGAGCTGTTTGCTCAGGACTATGCAGATGGAGTGGCAGGTGACATCCACACACTGCCACCTCCATTTGCCTTGGCCTTCAACGGCCAGTGACAGCATGGACATCTTCATTGTAGCCCAACTTCTCCTGCTGCTAGCCTCTAGCTTGGCACCTTTTTTTTGGCAGGAAACTTCAGGGTCCTCACCACCCTATAGTTCATGATACTTAAAGCCTGCTACTGGTGAATTTCTGTCATGCCCATGGAGAACAGCATTGCAGTAATTTTAGAAAGCCCTCACCCCTTAGCGGGGCATGTGGACCTCTGGTGGCTAGCTCCTCCCAGGACATCAGCATCAGATAAGTCTGTCCTCCATGGGCTAACCCTGTGTCCTCTGCTCTGGGTCCGACATAGAAGAGTATGAGTTGAGTTCTGCACATCTAGGGTGGCAAGTAGGGTCCAGCCTAACCCAGTACTCTTTTCCCTTAGTGAGCCTGGGGTGGGGCAAGAAGACCCTCATCTCCTCTTCTCTGGGCATCTCAGCCATGTTCACGTACCTCCCAGGCCCTGGAGATAAGGCACTGAAGATAAGGTTGAGCTAAGCTGGGACGGTTGGGGCTCTCCCGCTGGACTCCATGGCCTGTTAAGGAGCTGCTGGGTTCTGGCCCAGGTTTTACTACTGGGGAGGAAGAAAGGCTGGCTCAGTCCCACAAAGAGGCTGGAGGTCCTGGAAACCCATGCACATCCCTGCCCACCCTATTCCCTTCCTCACCTCCCAAGACTCTTGCCAGAAGACAGGCTCAGAGATAAGGTCTGAGGGAGAAAAAAAAGGGCAAAACAAAAACTGGTGGCCCGCCCCGGGCCTGATTAGTTGCAAATCCCAGGAAGTTTCCACCCCATCCTGAAACCCCATCTCTTCAGCTCACTGCAGTAATTCCATCGTCAGCGTTACTATCGCCACCCTTCAGCCTCTGGGGCCCACCTCCTCTCCAGAGGCTCACAGCCTTACTTTAGAGATGAACCAAAGGAAGCAGGAGCTGACCTGTCCCATATCTGCTTTAAACACATGAGAAATACTGTGTATCTCAACTCTGGCCAGCCTTGCACGGTTGTTGCCCAAGGAGCCTGTGGGCCAGAGAGATGTCTCTGACAGGGCTTACAGTGCCAGACCCCTTAAGTGAGGCAGACCCTGCACAGACCAATCTGCTTGACTGCACTGGGGAAACTGGGGATTCCCTGGGTCCCAGAGGTGGGCAGGCAGGGCTACAGAAAGACAGATGGGGCCAGATACCTGAACAAAGTGGCCGTGTGCCCACCAGCTGCCCTGTTCAGCCCTCCAGCTTTGGGGGCTGATGGTTGTTGGACCGCAGAGCTGCAGAGCACAACCAGAAGCGCTGCAGACACCTAAGCCTTTGGGGATGGCTCAACGTGAGTCCAGTCCCCTCCAGAGCAGCAGAAGTGCTGAAGAGCAGGAGACTGTCAGGCTTTAGGAGGGCACTGTGGCCACTGACGCTACACGGGGGAAGCAGATACTCTAGATGAGGGGACAGAACTGAGGACCCAGCCCAAGGCAGGAGGCTACACTAGCCACAGGGTGTAGGCAGGCCCAGCCCTTAGTTGGTTGCGCGGTGTGCGTGGTGCCGTCCGGCAGATGACTTAATCACAGGCGGGCTTTGTCCCTGGGCACCAGCCCCCCCTCCTGCCCGGATCCTCCGCCTGGACTGGCGGCAGGCCGCACACCCCCACCCCCCACCCGGCTCCTAGCAACCTGCAGCCAAGCATGGGCAAATTCAGAAGGGCTGGGGGCTCTCGGCAGGCCTGGGAACGATGCGGGGGTGGCCATGGGGTGCGGCCAGGGTGGATCCATCCAGGGCTGGACTCAAGGGACTCCCTCCCAGGCTGGCCCGTGCCAGCCCCCGAGGAGGGCATCCTGGGAGTGGCTAGAGCTGGCATTTTGGCAAACAAGGCGCCAGGGCCAGGGGCGGGGGGCTTTGTATACTGCGGCCCCTTCTCTTCCTGGGGCCCCCACCCGCCTGATCCTGTCAGAGCCTTAGAAAGAGAGACAAAGGCCTTGGGAGGCCCTGGGAGGGCTGGGACAGAGGCAGGAGATGGAGTTTTAATGACCATGCTATAATGGTGGGAGCAGAGGCAGCTCGTTAACCCTGTCGATCCCTCATACTGGGCCCACCTGATGCTGGCCAGGTCCCCACCCAGCCCTTCTGCAGTACCATCTCTGACCAAATGAGACTCAGGAAACAAGGTGCAAATTCACCTCCAGGGTCAGGGCCAAGGTCCCACTCTCTGTTACGCAGCCACTGCCCAGTGCAGAGCAGGCTGTGAAGTGGGTGGGTCATGGCTGGACCCAGGCCCAGAACACCGCACGCCCATCCGCCATCGCTTCCTTCTATGGTTGTGACGTTCCCATTTCCTGACCTTGGAACTCAAGTCCAGCCTGGGTGTCTCCTGTATGTGGGAACCTGCCCTCTTCCAGACTGACAGCCCTGGCAGAGACCGCCTGGGTGGGACTCTGAGTGTTGTCCCCCATCCCCCATCCCTGGAAGATGTGACTCTCAGGAAGGTAGAAGAAATTCAGAGCCAGTTATGAACTGGATTCAAGAAAGCACCAGTGCCAGCCACCAGCTTATGCCCGTCGGAGGAGTCCAAGCCCGACCTCACTTCCCCCACCTCTAACAGGGGCATGTATGTGGGCAGGGAACAGGCAGCTGTCTTAAGGAATGAATGAGAACAGTCCATCCCAAGTACAGGGCTGGTGACACAGGAGACAGGATGAGGTCCTGGTACAAGAAGCACTGGTGACCCCAACATCCCTGCCCAAGGAAGGGAGGAGCAGCCAGCAGGCTGCATCAGGGGCACAGTACTCCGGAGTAGCCCTTCCCACAGACAGGATGTCAGGGCTTATGGGAGCCTCATGGGGAAGGGAGTACAAACTGTTCAGTGGGTAAAAGCCCTCGGGAGGGATGGTCTCCCCATTCGCAGGACGGATGGCACCCCGGCAGCCTTGAAATCGGTGCCAGATGAGATTAAAGCTCAGACAGGTTGGTATGTCCCTAGGTCGTCCTCATGTGCTCCGGGCATGGGTTCATGAGGGCTGCTAACTCTGCCTGCCCGCCTCTAGATTCAGGAAACCCCGAGAGCTTTGATTCCTAGAACTTCTGGTCAATGGTCTCTCCAGAGTGGCCTAGACTGAAGAGGCCTGAGCAGAAGGCAGGAGGCACCTCTGCCCTCGGAACCCCAACCAGCAAATTTGGAGAGCGCTGAGCATGGGAGGAGGACCCCAGATCAAGGACAGTCAATAGACAGGATAAGTAGAGGCCACCTGAGGCTCAACAGGGTAGAAGAAGCCAGATAGGGGAGGGAGGCCTGGAGATTTGGGTGGGCAAGATTAGAAAAGTCCTTAAGGTTGGACTTGAGTGGGAACACAGATCTACCAATGCTGAGTCTGGGCTGGGTATAGAAGTACATGTGGCCTGAACAGTTTCAGAAACATCATCAAGATGCCCACTGGGGTTCGAGAGAGAGCTCAGCAGAGAAGAGCACTTACTGCAGGCCCGGTGATGGCCTTTAACCCCAGCACCTGGGAGGCAGAGGCAGGCAGATCCCTTGAGTTGGAGGCCAGCCCGGTCTACAGAGTGAGTGGTAGTACAGCCAAGTCTAACAAAGAAACGTTGTCTCGGGAAAAAAAAAAAAAAGAAGCAAACATGGCTGCTCTTGCAGAGACCGGGGTTCAGTTCCCAGCACACATAGGGTGGCTCACAACCACCAGTAACTCCAGTTCCAGGGGATCCAATGCCTTCTCCATGGGCACTAGGTCCACACTTGGTGTGCAGCATACACGCTGGCAAGACGCTCACACACATAGAGTAAAAAATTTTAAAAACCTACTTTTCTTAAAAACTCAGGTCCAGGGCTGGAGAGATGGGTCAGTGGTTAAGAGCACTGACTGCTCTTCCAAAGGTCGTGACTTCAAATCCCAGCAACCACATGGTGGCTCACAACCATCTGTAATGAGATCTGACGCCCTCTTCTGGGGTGTCTGAAGACAGCTACAGTGTACTTACATATAATAAATAAATAAAATCTTAAAAAAAAAAAAAAAAACCCTCATGTGCATTAGTTGGGTCCAAGTACAGAGACTGCATGCTAATCTGCATCAAAGGGGAAGCCTGAACGTGTCTGTGTTAAACCACAGTTGTGTGCCCAAGTGATATTAATCTGGGGCTCCGGGTGCCATGTTACCAGGGTAGGATGGTCTTGGTGGCAGGTAACAATATTCAGCCATGCCTTTTGTGTACTTGGGAGGTTAGCAACTGCCACCAAAGGGTCACAGTGCTGGTTTGTGTCCCCAAGTTCTAGATACCACTGAACCCCATATCCAGGTTTCTCCCTCTGAAGGGAGGCCTGGCCCTTGGATAAGCACCTCACCCCTTCCTCTTTAGGGTGGGAGGTCTTGAAATCAGATGTGGCCCTCAGGGGAACCCGGCCTGCTTTAACCACTCAAACAGCTTAATTCAGGATATCCAGCTCCTACTTCAAAGCTCAATGTTCTCACCTGTGGAACCAGCCAGGAGCAGCCATGTCAGGGGAAGAGAAGGGTAACAGCAGGCCTGTAGGTTCAGGGGCGTAGCTGACTGCTGCCAAGGCACAAACAGTCAGGTTTGTTTTCACCCATGGGGTTCCGAGGGGTTTCCAAAAGCCCGAATAAGGAACGTGGCCCGGGCGGGAGCGTGCTGCTGTGAATGGAGCCTGTGAGCCATCCTGGGGCTGGCTGGGGGGGCCAGGATAAAGGGCCCCAGTCATGCTGCCGGGCTGGCCCAGCGCGAGTGTGCTAAGTTGAAGCTATAAATTACCCACGGCCTCAGCCAGCGCCACCGCAGGGCGGGCGGGGCAGCCGGGAGGGGGCTCAGACTCTGTAAATCGGCCCTTTCACCGCTGGAGGCCTCGCACGAAAGAAAAACTTTGTTTTATTAAAGCAACATCAGGGTTGTGGCCGCCAGGCCGAGAGGCGCCGACAGTAAGACTGGGCACCAGGCAGGCGGGGGGCTCCTGCCGCACCGGGGCCTCACAGAAAGGCCCCTTCAGGAGTGGCAGGCTTCGAAAGAGGGCCAATGGGGGGCTCCCCGTTGCACCGCAGTCCAAAAAGCCCATGGCCTCACCCTTGCCCCAACAGGGGAAACCTTTGAGTATTTCAAGCCAGCCTATGTTTGGCTTGGACTTTGGGGCCCAGAGATGGGGGGTCTCAGGACAGCCACGTCGCCCAGTCTGCAACGAACTCTAGAAAGAATGAAGAAGTCTCATGAGGGGAAACCCAGCCTGGTGGGTCCAGGCCCTGTCGCAGCACCTGGAGGGACCAAGAGGGCCAGAGGAGGGAAAGCCAGGTCGGGTGTTTAGAATATTTAGACAATTTATGTGGGAATGAGTGAGTGACAGCGATGAGATTCTCCTCGCTCCTGTGTGCTCTAGGGTCTCGTAGACCCAGTGAGCAAGTGGGTGGAGACCCAGGCCCATGACAGGATGGTCCATGTCCCTACGATTCTCTCTCCAGCAGCTCTCTCAGAGTATAGCCAGTCTTCTGCCCACATCCTCTGTCCTCAGCTCCCCCATCCTGCGAGCTACAGTGGGGGTCGGTCTGCAGCTGATCCCATCATAGGTGGTATTCATTGGTACCCCATCTTCCCTGCTTGTGCCACTGCAGGAGCAGAAGCCTAAGCCTGTTCTCCTGAACCAGCGATTGACACGAGCTTGGCACAGAGAGAGACCAGGGTACCGGGGTCTCACTGTCAAAGGTGCTACTGGCTTCGTGTACACTAAGAGTGGCCTTCTGTTTGCCCTTTGCTCATAGTTCTTAACGCAACTCTCCAGAGCCCCTTCCAGGCTGAAAAGTGTCTTGGAAAAATATGGTTCCTGGGCTTTGGGCCACTCTCCTAAGGAGCACAGACTATAGCATAAGCTGCTACTGTAACTCGGGGTAAAAGAGTATGGAGCCAGGAGAGGGTAGGAAACGACCAGGAGGGCTTCTGGGAGGAGGAGGCTCTTGGTTGAGTCTTCAGTGGTGAGAAGCTAGGGTTGGGTGGCTCTTAGATACACGGCACTGAGGAATTCTAGCAAGGTGAGGAGGTTAAGAGAAGCGGACCCATGACAGGGACAGAGTGGGGTAGGGATACAGTAGAGGACACACTTGCCTCTGTACCACAGGTCAGGGTTCCAGTCAGAGGGGAGCGAATTCCTATGCAGAGCTTAGAGTCCCACTCTGAGAGGTGAGAAATGTCAGGTCTTAGTGGGCTAGTCCTGGACTCCAGTCTCCTCCTCCTTCTTAAGGCCCCTTCCTAAGGAGGCAGGCAGAACCCAGGTGGGCTGCAGGGGTGGGAATGGGTCACTAGAGGGCAGGGCCTGGGAGGTGGCTGTGCCCATGGGGCTCTTCCAGCCCCAGCTACCACCCAGGAGATGAAAGTCTCTGCCCCACAGTGCCCTTTGAAGGCTGTGGGAATGCCCGCAGGGCAGACTGTGCTGGGCACAGGGAGGGGAGCTACTGGGGCTGTGACCCATCTGAGATGCCAGAAGGCAGGGGAGGGCAGAAAGACCATCCTTCTTGACTGGGCTACAAAGGCAAACCCCCATAACGCAGGCTTCTGTCTCCAAATCTCATAGGCTGGTAGAGACCTTAGGAATGTGGCAATAGTTGGTCCTCTCCAGTTGTTGTCCTGAATGACATGGACTTAAAGCTCAGCCAAAACCACAGCCCCAGAAGGCCCTAGAAGTCTCACCCTATTTACAGATCCACGGTGCAGCCCGTATGTATACACTGGCCAGGACGGAAACACACGTCCCAGGCCAGGCTGTGCATATGGGGATGCTCTGGCCTGGGAACCATCCCCCTGCCCCTCTCTTTGCCTTGGCTTTGGGCCCATTGAAGGCTTGAACCCTGGCTGCCTCTAGGGATGGGGTGGGCGCGGGCTCCCCGAAGACCTGAGGACAGGGGCGGGGCCTGTCGTTCCTGGGGTGGGGCTGGTATTGGAATGTTTGCGCTCAATGTTTGTCCTGCGGGGGAGGTGTGTGCACGAGGGGACGGAGGGGGCGGGTAGCGCCGGGCTGTTCAGGGCACCGAGGCCCAGCTGAGTCTACAGCTCGGTCAGCCAGGGTTAGACAGAGGGACCCTCAGCCAGGATGGGGAATTCCAGGGCCAGAGACCTGGACACAAAAGGGTTCTTCCTGCCGTCAGCCGACCACTTGTGGGCCCTGGCTGGGAGGCCTGCACACAGCCCACATGGACGTGCCCAACCTGCTCTGCTCCTGTTAGTCGCCCCCTCCCGGGGCTTCCCAGCCCGGCGCGGAGATTATGCAAATCCCCGGCGGCTCCTTAATTAAATCCCTAACGAGGCGCTGGGGCCGGGCCAGGGGCGGCGCTGAAAGCTGGGGTCACGCTCCGGAGGGGCCGCCGTCTGTGCCGCGAGGGGCCAGCGCCGGGCCAGGCCTGAGCGCAGCGCGCCGAGGGGTGGCCCAGTCCCAGTCCTGAGGCCTCGTGCGCGCACCGCTTCTCGCCGAGTCCCCGCGCATTGTGCGGGGGCCGGTCCCCGGCAGGGAGGCCGTGGGCGGAGCGGTCGTCGGGGCCGGGGCCCCCCGCGCCCTGCACTCCCCTTTCAGCCGCCTGTTGTTGGGCCAACAGCTCGGGCCGCGGCCGCCTGAAAGGCCGGGATTAGCGAACATTAGCGGCCTTTGAGCGGCGCCCGGGGCGCCCCTTCCCGGCCACGCCCCACGCGGCCAACCCCTCGCCCCCTGGGACTCTTTGCGCTCGCGGCCGCTGGGGCGTGGCAGGCCTGGAGCAGCCAATTCCACGACCTGGCCGCCCACCCGGCGGAGTAACCCTTAGGGGTACGCCATACACTGGGCATGCATAGCTGTTAGGGGGAGGTCGCAGCTTCTTGGCCTCCAGGTTGGGGTGGGGAGATGTGTGCTGCCCACCAGGCCTCTGGCTTGCGAAGCACTGTTTCCGCCAGGCAGCCGGCTAGATTTTCCCAAGCTCCGCTCCAGGCACTGTCCCTTGCCCTTCTTTCCCTCCCGAGCAGCCTGGACTCGGATAGATGGGCATGTTATCCCCACTTGCTCTATGTCACTCTGGTCTGGACCTTTTGTCTCAGTCCTGGGGCTCTGAGGCAGCGGCTGTTTCCTTATTAATGGGAGGACACTTCCCTAGAGACAGAAATCAGGGGTAATTACTTTTTTTTCTGAGTGCTGTCTGTTTCCCCGGACACAGGGCTTGGTATGGAAAAGAGATGTTCTTACGGTCCTTATCACTCACTTTTTACAAATGGGAAGTGCCAGCATCACTGACCAGCACACCAGGAGCAGGAGTCAACAGGGGAGCCTCTGTCTCCAGCTAGCTCCCTGCAGCCACCTGTCTTTTGAGGAGTTGGGGCCTGGATCACCCCCCTTACAGTGGTCCAGTAGATTCCTCCTTAGGCTGTTCCAGAGCTGGACTTTCTCTCCCTAATCCTTGGTGCTGGGAGTGGAGGCAGCCTGAAGGCCCACCTGCCTCTCCTGACCTGTTGAGCCACCCAGACTCATAGACACGGGCACACATGCCCCCACACGCACCCCACACACACACCTGCAGCTCCAAGTGCCCCCGCCCCAGGAGAGTAAACATCTTCACCTGAGGAAGCAGTAGGCTCTGAGAGAAAAAATGTGGCCAAACCTGACCCAGGCAGGCCTGTAGAGAGCTGGCAGCCCCCACTTTTGTACCAGCACAGAGTTAGGGTGGCCTCTCAAATTTGGTGGTAACACACTGACAGCCCCTCCACCTTCCACCCATGGGGCTGGCACATTGGCAGTAGGGCTGGGTAGATGGACACCTTCCCTGTTCAGGGTAGGACTTGGTGGTGGTGTGTGCACACAGAGGTGGATTGCTTCTAGTCCTGGAGAGGTTTTTGTGGATCATAGAGGGTCCCAAGGCCACCTCCTCATTTGCCCTGGCGCCTGTGCTGCTGTGTCTCTACAGAGGGTTAGGACTATATGAGGACCTGAATGGGGCTTAGAAAAGCCTGGCTATGGTGCCCCTCACAGAGCCTACTGATGCCCAAGGCAGAAACAAACTGGTACTTTCTGTCCTGGGCCCCACCAGGGGAACCCGGGAAGCCTGCCTTTGCCAACAGACAAGAATCTGCGACTAACTCTGACCCCTTCAACTTCTGGAACGGCAGAGTGAGGAAGGCTATGTCCCCACAGGCCCCCACTACTTTAGCTATGACAAGAACAGGCCTGGCCAGATCCTATGGCTCTGGGCAAACCACAGGAGCCTGGGGTTTCTTCTGGAAACCCGATCAAGTAATGATAGGGTTGGTGTGGGGCAGCCGAGGGGAGCCATCCACCCGAGAGTGGGCTGATCAGCAGTTGAGGACCCCTCATGTCCCTGCCCTTCTAGGCTTCCTGCCTGGACCCCTTTGGTCCCCCAAATTCTTATCTGACTGGCTGGCCTCCCTGGTGACCAGTCTAGTTAATTTTCCAAACAGAACTTTCTCAAGCTCCCGGGTCAGCTGAGACTGACTGCTCATGTGAATCTTCTGAGGTGGGATGTCTGACCAAAGAGACCATACCTCGGGCATGGTCAACCTGTAGGCCTTGACCTAGACCCCTCTCACTTGGTCTAGGTGAGGACCAGGAATAGCAGCAGATCAGATATGGGGGAAAAGAAAGGGTTGGTTATTCCTCTTAGAGCTCCAGGGTCTCAGCTGGGCGCCTTTGGGCCTGATTGGTTTCTATCTCCTACTCAGTCCGTTCAGCAGTCCCAGGAGACCCAGGACAGAAGTGGTCTTGGGGGCTCTGGAGTGGCTGCCCATACTCTTCTCTCACTGTTAATCAAGATGTTTCTGTACATGGTTAACCCACCATCCCCCAAGCATCCTGAGACGGGGCCCTGTGACCCCACCTTTTGAAGGGATCATCGAGGAAGGCACCTCAATGCACACATAGCCTATCTTGGCATGGAGGATGGGGGGGGGGGATGTGACCACACAGGACTCTGAGGCACCAGGGCATTCACCATGCAAGACAGGCCAGCAACAGAGCCCCCCCCCCCTTCAACTGCTTCAGCCCAGGCGGGCAGTTTTAATTACCCTCCTCGCTGGGCCCATTGAGCTTTTGCTAATCTGGGGCCTCCTCTGTGGGCAGCTCAGGCAGGCGCCCCCTCCCCCTGCGGGCTGGGCACAGGGTCCCCGGGTTCTCACGTCCAGCCAGCCCCAATTAAAGCGAGCTCGGCAAGGCTGCTGCTGTACTAATGAGCTCTGTGGGCTGCTGGGCTCAGCGCCAGGGGGCGCAGGGCGGGGGTGGGGTGGGGGTTGGAGCTGGCCCTGGAAGGGTGACTTGGGTCCATTCCCAGGGAGAGGCTCGAAAGACACCCTCCCCCACCCCCCACTTAGCCCACCTGGCAGGATGGGCAAACAGGATGAGCTTTTTGCCCCTCCCCAAGAGAAAGGCCCCTCTGGGTGAGGCCTTGGGAACTACACTTGGGAATCAGGGTGCACCCACAGCAGGACAGGGACTGAGCTTCCTGAAGGCCATGTGCCCAGCCAGGGGAAGTAGAGCACAGTGAAAGGCTGGACTCTGGGGTCCAGGGCACTGGCTTTGAGCCCCTATAATAGTTATATAGAGAGAAGCAAGACCAGGGCTTTTAGGCCTACCTGTTGTACCCATCTGAGACTGGAGGCTTCTGAGAGCTTAGGTTTTGGAAACTTCCTTCTGGTCCATCATCTTCTGGCATCTTGGGGGCTGTTGTCTGGGCAAGGGACCAGACCTAGGCTTTAGCCCCCCATGGTAAGGCCTAGCATTCATGGTTCACACAGGGAAGGGGACACTGGAAGGTCTCTGGGATGGTCCCTGGCCACACTGAGTGCTAGCAGACTAGACTAGATGGCTAGCTAATGGTTGCTGGCAAAAGGGCTATGTGTGCATGGCTAGGGACAACCACTGCCCCATCCAAGCTTTCTCAGCCTGCTGTACTGTGCTGGGTTGCCCTGCGTGGTCTTCCTGGGGTGAATTCTAGAGGCTGAGCCCCGAGGAACCTGCACTGTGGCCAGAGACCCTTATCCTTACCCTGTCCAATGCTGGAGCCTCATGGTCTAAACTATTGCATACCCCAGTAGTCCCCTCCACTTATACACTGCCATTTTGGCTCTGTAGACTTTGAAAAAGTGTAAACCAGAGAGAGCCTTGGTAAGCAGATGAATCCCAGGTAGCCTTTGGGCAGGCTTAGTTATGGCTGGAAACACAGTCCTCTTCTTTTAGGTGCCAGCAACAGAATCCTGCCCCTTGATAGTGTTGAAGACTGTGGACATGGAGACACACATGACCACATAGCCCCTGGGAAAGCACAGGCCTCATGCCTGGGGGTGGGGGGGACGGGGAGGAGGGATAGTGGTGTCTAAGCCCAGCTCTGGCTGCGTTGGGGCTCGGTAAATATCTGTGGTGTGTGGCAATGGAGACCAAATTTGTGCACTGGGATTTGGAGGCCACAGGATGACCCAGTTTACTGGGAGAGCCTGAGCTGCACAGGCAAAGGCAGGGGGTTGACAGAAGCCAGCATCGGGCCTCATGGACTTGTAGGTGCTTCTTACACATGCCCAAAGACCCAGAGGTGATGGGGAGCCAGGGAGGACACACGGAACCTGAGACCCACACCCCCAGGCTAGTGTCTGGCCTGTGCGGTTCCCTCCTCCTCCGTGCCCCATCACAAAGAGTGTGAGATCAAGGCCAAGAGAATGAGTGTCAGCACAAGACGCTCATGCTCGCCTTCTCTTGGTCACAAAACAACTATGAAAGTACAGAGCTGGCATAGGTCTCAGTGTATCTGTATAGCCTCCTTTCTGGACACTGTGTCTAGAGATGAAAGCCCGTGGGTACAAGGGCAGTTTGTGTTCTAGACTGTGAGCTGTGTCTTTACCCTTGTCAGCCCTTCCCCCATCCCCCATGGGTCCCCTGGGACCACCAGGCTCTGTTGATCCAGGTACCTGGGACTTGTTTGAGACAGGATCAGTCTGAGTCCCGGAGGAAAGCTGTTGGGACACAGGAAGAAGAATACGCTGCTGGCTTCCAGCCGTCCTTCCCTTGGGCCTTGGCCCTTGATTCCTCCGCTCTGCCTCACTAAAGCCTGGTGCCAGCCCTTGTTCCCTGGACAGCCGGTGAGCGCTAGAGGTGTTATCTGCGGCAGCAACAGAATGGACATGTCGCGCCCAAAGGAGGTGTCGGCGCCTGGGAAGAGGCCAACTAGAAATCCAACCTCACTGGCTGCAAAACTGGAGGGCTGTCCCAGGAGACCCAGAGATAAGCATGACCCTTGTCTCTTGCCCCTCCCCAAACTGATCAGTCCCAGATAGTGACAGGGGCCCAGAACACTTTTACAGAACAAGCAAGCCCCGGGAGAGGAAGGCTCTGGGCTGGGGGTGGGGTGGAGGTAGGAATTGATCTCACTGTGGCCCATACCCCCAGAACCCATGGGGAGGGGTAAGCTTCCTGATCAGATGGCAGCAGATCTGGGACAAGGCTGGTATGGAGCGGGTAGGACTGAGCCAGCTCCGGTATTGACTTACCTGACTGTTCTCACACTGCCTCCCTTTGGGCATCTTAGACTTAGACTGTCCCCAGGGGTTAGCCACAGTAGGTTGCTTACAGATGGACTGTCAGGTGTTCGTTCATCAGTGCCCTCCATCTGCCTCCTGCACCCCCTTTACCAACCACAGGGCTCTCATCGCTCAGACCCTGACTCAGACCGCTTGGGAGGATCACACCACTAGCTGACCTTAGGTCCTCATCTTGCAAAAGTCATCCTGCTGGCCCAGCCTGGACTTCCGGGGAAGGCATCTCAGCCTTGGTTCCATGTGAGGGAGTAAAGGCAGCTGTCTAGGTGGAGTGCCAAAATGTTTGCCTCCCCCCAGTCCCCTATAGCAGAGCTGATCCCGGGGACAGTGGATGTGGGAGATGGCATGGGGACCTGGTTGGTGGCAGCTTGTCTTTCTGGAAGCACAAAACCCAACTGACTCTCACTTAAGGCCCTTTGGGAGTGGAGTTGGGTGTCGTAGGCTCCAGAATTCTGTGTTGGGACTGTCCTTCATCCCATTCCTCCACACGTGCTTCCGGAATGTCCCTCAGCTAACACCTCTGTGTCCACACTTCTGCACATAGATAGCTATTGGGTAATACCTGTCTGACTCCCCTACTGCAGCTCTCATTGACCCTGCCTCCCTCTTCCTCCTCCTTGTCCTCTTCTGCATATAGCTATTGGGTAATACCTGGCTGACTCCCCTACTGTAGCTCTCACTGACCCTGCCTCCCTCTTCCTCCTCCTTGTCCTCTTAGAGGACATCTCTTGAGGTATCTCATTAAGTTGTCCAGGTTGGTCATAAAGCTCCAGACTCAAGTTCATCCTCTGGTCTGATCCTCTTGAGTGGAATTATAGGCTCACCACGACAACTAGCCTGTGTTCTCTACACTGACTGGCTTCCCCACAAGTGTCCTTGATGGGGCCATTCCTCTGCAGGATTTGTGTATTCTTACCCACACTGCGTTCTCACTCCCATTTCAGCCAGAGCTGGTTGGTACTTGAAGGGAGCCCAAAGCCATGGGTACGATGAGGACTGATCAGATGCTTCTCTCCGGAGTCACCTCACACTGGCCCTATCTGGCACCAAGGGGAGTGAAGCCCAGAATGAGTCCAGGGGAAGGGGAGGAGGTGAGCGTCTCTGAAGAGACCCTATCCTACCTGTGCCTCCTCAAAGGCCAGCCAGAGGTATCTCAGCCACACGGTGGGCGCTTGGGTGTGTTAAAGGGCATCCTGGGCTGAGGCTGCTGCTATGGGCTGTGGGAACTGTGGTCTGGGAACTCGGTGGTAGGCTAGAGTGAGCAGCTGAGTGCAGCTTGGAGCAGAAATGACTGCCTGCAAATGCGCTGGCTAAGCAGATCTGTGGGCAGCAGGATACAACAGTATGGCCCGGGATACTGGAACTGCATTCCTTTGAGTAGCCTGTCACATCTGGGCTCACTCCCCTAAGGGCCTAGGTGGCATCAAGGGCAGAGGAAGCTACCTTTTGGGATTACTTTGGGGGTTTCTGGGCACAGGCAGGCCAGTTCTAAGGGCTGTGTGCCAGTCTTCCTGGCTTTATTGCCTCAGTTGTAGAGACCTCAGCCTTAGGGACTTGAGGACCCCAGATTCCCAACTTGAAGTAGTATTTTCAGCCTATCAGATATAGACACACAGACATTGGACAGACAGCTCAAGCCTGTAGCCACCTAGCCAAGGTGTTTGGGTCTTTGCCTCTGATGCCTGTGAGACAAACCTGTTTGTGTGTAAGAGGCAGCCGGAGCAGAGCCGGAGTAATGTGGCCAATGCTGGGTCAGCATTGCCTGGCCTGAGAGTGAAAGGAAGCTTCCGGCACCCCTCCCCAGTCCCCTAGGCCTGGGGCACGGGACATGGCACTGGCCTCACCATGCCAGGAAGGGAGCCAGCCATTTAGCCTGGATGGTCTCTGCATCTATGCACAGTTACCTCTACCAGAAAGTTCTCGAGGATCAGAACTACCCGGGTATCCCATTGTCAAGCCCGCAGCTGAGAGGCTCTGAGGCCCAAGAGGCCCTGTGCTGTTAGGAGGTTAGGGGACTATGTTCCATATCGTATGGGAAAGGGGTGTGTGTGTGTGCGCTGGACTATAGCCAAATCCTTTTCCTGAATGTACCCCACTGGCCTCACACCAGCTAATCTACCAATGATTACACCCACTCTACCTTCGAGAATCCAGGTTGGGTTTAGAGCAGCACCAAAATAAAAGGTTTAAATAACAGATACTGGAAGACCTCTTGCCTTCCGTGGCTTCCCTCGTCCCTCTCCTTGCGGTACCTCTTTTGGACCCCTCTCCTGCATTTACCACTTGGCTTATAATAAGGACCTCTGCACCCCTCAAAATGGTTTTTTGAAAACCCTAGTTAGGGGGTCTGGGGATGTAGCTCCGCTACTAGAGTGCTTGTCTGGCGTGGAAGCCCTAAGCTCCGTCTCCAGCACCACATAAGCTGGGTATGGTACCACAGCACCTGTGACTCTAGGACTCAGGAGCTAGAGGCAGGAAGGAGTTCAAGGCTACATAGCAAGCTGGAGAACAGCCTGGACTACATGAGACCCTGACCTCCTCTTCACAAACAAACAAACAAACAAAAGATTGTTAGGTCATGTCTTTCTGCCGTTTCCCCTGCCTCCGCTCCGTGTGTGTGTGTGTGTGTGTGTGTGTGTGTGTATGTGTGTGTGTGTGTGTGTGTATGTGTGTGTG
>NC_034602.1:27140278-27146453 GCF_900095145.1 Mus pahari
TGCGTGTGCGTGTGTGCGTGTGCGTGTGTGTGTGTGTGTGTGTGTGTTTGAGACAGCTTCATGTACTTCAGGTGGTGAGGCTGGGGTTGAACTCTTGATCTTCTACTTCACAAATGCTGAGATTTCAGGTTTGTGCCACGACATCACAGCATGTTTTCCTTTTTTTTTTTTTTTTAAAAAAAAAAGTTATTTTATTTTATGAGCATATGTGTGTTTGAGTATGTATGTATGTATGTATAGCACATTCGTGCAGGAGTGTGAGGAGGTCAGAAGAGGGATGGGATCCTCTGAAACTGGAATAATGGAAGACTGTGAGCCACTATGTGGGTGTTGGGACCCCAAACTCTGGTCCTTTATGTGAACAAGCAAGTGTTTTTAGCTGAGAAGCTCTCTCTCTAGTCCACCGGCGGTGGCGGCAGGTGTGGGGGGGGGGAATGGGGGTTGAGGGTGGCTTTTCTCTTTCTCCTGGCTATTCCTTGCACTTGCCAAGGCCCCTGGGCCCTTACAAGGGCTATTCTAGAATGGTCAGGGACCTGGCTATGGGATCATTTCCTGGGTCTCTTCTTTATTCACCCTGTCTCTGCCATTGTGAGGATGTAGCCTCAAGCCTATCCAGTCTGTGTGAGCATAGCTGCTACATCCTCTAGGATTCTCTCTCTCTCTCTCTCTCTCTCTCTCTCTCTCTCTCTCTCTCTCTCTCTCTCTCTCTTTCTCTCTCCTCTTTCCCTCCCTGTCTCTCATTCACAGGACTGACTGGAGCAGGGCCGGGATCTGTGTCAGGGCTCCTGAGTACAGGTCACTTCTTAAAGGCTCACAGCTTGGCATGGGCCAGGCATATGTTGGTCTTCTGGGGGACCTCCTTGGCAGCCTGCTCATTGGCTGTGCGCCCCACCTCCGGCCTGGACCACTCCCCCACCCCCACGAACACACCCCAGACTTTGCTCAAACACAGCTCCGTTTCTATTTGTGCGGATGATTGTCTGCTTGGACAAAGGGCCCCTTTCAGGGGCGTCAGAGGGTCAGCAAATAAATAAATGAATAAAGTCCAAGGGAGGAAGAGGAGACCGAGGTGGTGGACGAGGCAGGGGTCAGACAGCCCCAGGCTCCCATCAACTGGCTCGGCTCTCAGAGATCCCCAGAGATGAAGGGAGGCTCATGTTGCCTTTGTGAAGGTCTGGAATATGAGGCCAAGGCACAGGGGCTTCACCCACAGAAGGATGGCTGCTGATGGGGGCCTGAGTTTGTGTGGCCAGTGGCATCCTGGGTGATGTGTACAGTAGAGAGAGAGCAGTCCCACGCCTGGTACAGTGAGCTGGTTGGCCTGCCTATGGTTCTTGGTGTGTCCTTCAAAGCCAGGTGTCTACCATGCAGAGTTTCTGTTTGGAACGGGAAGGGGTGGGGGCGAGGTGACTGTGTTGGTGGAGGAGGCCTTCGGTGAATCATCAGGATTTGGAGGCCTCAAAAAGATGCCTTCCAGAATTAGAGACCAGAATGTTTCCTCTCTTCTCAGACTCCCCACTTGGAGCTCAGATCAGGAAGCCATTCTCCAGGAACCTGGGTTTACTTCAGCTGGGCTTGGGTCAGGCCTCTGCTAAAGCCTGAGATGCCCTACCTGCACATGAAGACATCTCATGTGGTCACAATCCAGGCTCCTGCCCAGCAGATTTTCAAGTTTCCAGTGCAGTCCCCAGACTTTCTATCCACTCATCCTTGAAGGTCCCTGAAGGACCATAGTAGGGCATGGGAAAGCAGACCCCACAGTTAGCACCTCCCTAGCTCATTGTCCCCAACCCATCAAAGCTGGAAGGCTATGAAAGAGGGTAGGAGTTGTCCTGGAGGGCTGCCTGGAGGAGTGGGGGATCAGCCTGCAGGAGTGACTGGCTGTGTCTGGTTGGAGCTGGCTGGCTGGCTGTGGGGCTGGCTAGCCCCTCCAGTCCAGGCCTGGCCAAGCCCCTAGGGCAGAGCTGACTCCTGGCCATTCCTGGGACAACAATGGCCAGCATTTAAATTCCAATTGAGTCGGCCAGAGTGGCCCCGGGCGTGAGAACAGGAGCCCCCACCCCCAGCTCCAGCCCCGCCTGCCGCATTCCTGCCTCCCCGGAGATGGCCGTGGCCAGGCCGTCTCCAGGGGGCCGGGAATGCGGCACTCAATGGAAGGGGGACAAGGGCCCATTGAGCAGTGACGGGTAGGATTGAGCTGTCAGCCCCCCAACTCGGGACCCCTCCTCTGCCCCCACCCTCTCTCCCTGGTGTTACTGATGACGGCTGCTCTTGGGGACCCCTCTCGTACCTCCTGTGGCTGTCCCCGAGCAAGCATGGGCCTTGTCCATCTGGCTGACTGCAGGTTCTGCCCTCTTGGCCCCTTTCCACCCAGCAGCTAGGGAGCTCTCGAAGCCTCAATCGTATCATGTCATGCCCCTGGGTAAAGCCTGTTAGTGAAGGCAGGGTAGCTGACCCTGCTTTCCTTTGCTCTGCGTGTTCTCCCCCCTCAGCCCCACCAAAACCAGGGGCCCTTTCTCTGGTCTGTATAGTAACTGTCCCTGCCTAGCACTAGGGACACCCGCATATATTTTGAGTATTCAAGGTTTGAATGCCAACCCTCTGGCCCATATTTCCCAGGACCTCCAGGTCCCTGGGACCCCAAACAAGTCTTCAAGGCAGCCATGAAGGGCAGGGTGGCAGTCCCTACATCAGCCCCACTAAGTCCATGTGGCTTGAGATCAGGGCTGTAAGGCTGGCTGGAGCCCTGAGAAGCCTGAACCCCAGTTTTGGCTTGGTCTTATCCTCTGTATCCTGCCCTGTGATCCCAATACTGACCAGGTACTAAGCCGAGCCATGCCCGTGAGCTTTTCAAGTGCCCGGGCAGAGCCTGCGCTGGCCCTGGCTTTGTCTGCAGTGCTGGTCATGTGTGCCTATGTGCAGCCTTTCTTCTGCCAGCCGAGGCCAAAACACCAGAAGGATATCAGGGAACTGGGATTGGCAGTTACCAGGAAGTACAGAGGCTCTGTAGGGCTGCAGGAAGTCCTGGTTCTGATAATAGGCTGAGTAAGGTTTGGGGGCAGGCAGTCTGGCACCCATCCTACATGGCCATGGCAGCCACCCCTGTGTCAATGAGTGACAATAAGCTATAAGAAGTTGAAAAGGCAAGCTAGGTGGAGTGCCTAACAGGCTCTCAGCAGCACCCCATTCTACTACCACCCCTGGCTCCTGCATCGCCTGCAGGACCCTGTAGAACTACCTGCTGGTCATCTTAACTCTCAGAGTGGGACAACAGAAAGGAGGGTGGGGACATTGTTGGGGATCACTAAGCCAGACTCCCTGTACAGGGAATCTGGGACCGAGCTTCAGGTTAGCCATGGCTCTCAGGCTATAAGGGCAAGCAAGGCCTTAGCCAGTATGGCTTAGGTGAACCCAGGGGCCACGGCAGCTGTGGGGTGGTTGAGGACTCCACAGCAAGTAAATGAGTGACTTCTGAATACAGACAGACAGAGTTGAAGGGAGATGTGGGGAGAGCTAGTGATCAGGTGCCCAGGAGGCCTGCAACAAACACAGGCCTGTGAAGTTCCAGTCTGGACCACATTTGTTCCAATTTCTCAGAAGACCAAGACCCAAACCCAGCCATCTGTCTGTCTCTCTGTCTCTGTCTCTGTCTCTGTCTCTGTCTCTGTCTCTGTCTCTCTCTCACTCCTCAGTAAGGGTCATCTAGTTGTAGCTAATAAGATGTTGGTCCTAGAATAGGCTACAGGCATTAGCCTAAGCACTGTGGAGAAGCCCTGGCCAGGCCTATCCCTGCAGGCCTCTGTGTGTGGGTGGCCACATATGGTCTACTTCAAAGGACACTTCATCAGACATATCTTTGGAAAAAAAAAAAAAAACCTTGGTCAGCTGGACCAGCAGAGTGGAATGTGGTGTCCTCTGGTAGGCTGGGCCCAAGAGCCACCTTCTAGGCCATCTTTCTTCACAGTTTGGCTGGGCTGGGCTTTGGGTAGGAGCCAAGCAGCAGCCAGGCTTACTGGGAAGTGAAGTTATGGGAGACTGTGCTAGGCACTGTCTAGCCCGAAGGTGTCCTAGCTTCAGCTAGGTATTCATGCACCAGGTTGAGGCACCCATCATGCCTTGGGGCTTAGCCATTCACTCATTGGGTCACTTTATGATTCTGGGTCCAAGTGCAGGCTCTGCCCCAAGTCAGGAGGTCAAGCCTAAGGCAGATCTACCCTCCAGGGACCTCTGCCCTACAGCTGAGAGTGTGGTGGGAATGTTCCTATAAGGAGTGAGAGAGGGGCCTGGGAGTGGGGGGACAGGAGCAGACCAGCCCTGAGGTGGGAACGTAGGGAGAAAGGAGCCACAGATCTGTCAAAGAGAGGAGGTGAGCCCACTCAGGCTTGTATAGGTTCCTGGACTGCCTAGAAGTGGAGCTAAAGGGTGACCACGATGTCCTCGTGGTAGCTAACCTCTCTGAGAGCCGTATTCCCTTCAGACACAGGTAGCCCTCCCTGCTCAGTGCCCCTCAGCTGTCCTCTGGATGACCTGTCTTGCCAATGCAGTGCCAGAACACAGTCAAACCGTGGGTTTGGACTCTCTGTTGCTAGGTCACACAGGTGACTTCTTGCTGTTCTCCATGCATGGCTCAGGGTGGGAGACTCATGCTTAGGAGAGGAACAGACATAGACTACTGAGGTGGAGATGGAGCCTACATTTCATCTACTAAATTTGGCTGCACTGATTTCCTTTGTTTGTTTGTTTGTTTTGAAACAGGGTCTCATTGTGTGGTCCTAGTTGTCCAGGAACTTGCTCTGTAGCCCAGGCTAGATTTGAACATCAGCCTCTGCTCAGTGCTGAGCTTAAAGTCATATGCCACCATAACCTGCTTGGTTTTTTTTTTGATTTTTTTTTTTGTTGTTGTTGGGTTTTTTTTTTTGTTTGTTTGTTTTTTTTGGTTTTTCGAGACAGGGTTTCTCTGTGTAGCCCTGGTTGTCCTGGAACTCACTTTGTAGACAGGGCTTGCCTTGAACTCAGAAATCCACCTGCCTCTGCCTCCCAAGTGCTGGGATTAAAGGCGTGTACACCACCACCGACCGGCTGCTTGTTTTTAAGATAGATCCTATTAGGCAGCACAAGCTAATCTTAAATTTGAGATTCTGGGTGCTAGTATTGTAAGTATTTGCTATCATGTATGGCCACACTCTTCTTTTTTTTTTTTTTTTTTTTTTTTTTTTTTTTTTTTTTTTTTTTTTTTTTTTTTTTTTTTTTTTTTTCGTTTGTTCATTTTTGTTTTTGTGTTTTGCTTCTTTTCTGAGATAAGGTTTCTTTGTGTAGTTTCTGGATGTCCCTGGAACTTGATTTGTAGACCAGGTTGGCCTCGAACTCACAGAGATCTGCCTCCCGAGTACTGGGATTAAACATGTGCACCATACTACTACTATGCAGCTTATTTTGGTTTTGTTTGTTTGTTTTTGATTTTTCAAGACAGGGTTTCTCTGTATAGCCCTGGCTGTCCTGGAACTCACTTTGTAGACCAGGTTGGCCTCGAACTCAGAAATCTGCCTGCCTCTGCCTCCCGAGTGCTGGGATTAAAGGTGTATGCCACCACGCCCAGCCGAGGCAAACACTTCTATCCGAGCTCTATCCTAGCCCTTGCCCTGTTTTTCTGTCCTTGTTTTGGCTGCCAGGGGGCTCAAAATTAAAGAGTTCGGTGGTAGGGTGCACCCTGAATCCCAGCACTCAGGAGGCAGAGGCAGATAGATCTTTGAGTTTGAGGCCAGCCTGGTCCATATAGTGATTTCTAGGACAGCCAGAGCTATACAGAAAGACCCTGTATCAACAACGTCCCCCCCCCCCCCGCCAAAAAAAAATAATAATAATTATCTCTCTCTGGAATTCTGGAATGCTTTTGTTTTCTTGACCTAAATAAATATGATGTGTAAAAGCTGTATTTTCTAGGAAGTGTGAGGCTCACCCTGCACAGCAGCTGTGTCTGCTCTCACAACAGGCTTTTTCCTCTCTGGCAGCCTGATGCCTCAAAAGGCTGAGCACCTCCCTGTGAAGCTCCAACAAAGCCACCTCCTATGATAAGTGTGTAGCAACTGGCTCTAGATTAGAAAAGGGTAAGTGATAAGCCTGGCCAATTGCCATCTGGTGGGCTTCAGGCACTAGTGCACACCACACACACACACAC
>NC_034602.1:27146968-27168144 GCF_900095145.1 Mus pahari
CCTTTAATCCCAGCACTTGGGAGGCAGAGGCAGGCAGATTTCTGAGTTCAAGGCCAGCCTGGTCTACAGAGTGAATTCTAGGACAGCCAGGGCTACACAGAGAAACCCTGTCTCGAAAACAAACAAACAAAAACAAAAAAGAATGTGTGGTAAGACCAGCTGAGGTCTCAACACCAAAGCTTCCAGGAGTCTCCCAGAGATCCAAATATGACGGGCTTGGATTTTGGGTGAGTTGGTAGGTGTTAGGAATCCTGAACAAGGAGGGTCCATGAGGCTATCATAAAGCTCTTAAACACCTTGAGGGCAACAAAACCCTTCCCAGTGGCCATCTGTCCATGCAGGCTGGCCCCAGGTTTTCCTCAAAGCAGCTGGTAATCACACACAGCCCTGATGTGGGCCCCTAGATAGCTTCAGGAAGTTCCTGAAACTGACCAAATTCACTAGGCCCCTCCCTGCCAGAGTAAACAATGAAAGAGGAACGTTTCCCGTTAGACAAGGTAAGCTGCAAAAACAACTCTTGAACTCAGCTGTCTGGAAAAAAACAAACCAGTGGAGCTGCCCTGTGCTGGCATAGGGGTTGGTGATGCCTCTGTCTTTGAATCATTTCTACTCCTATAAGTAACCCCTTACTCATTCTCCTGTAAATAACCCCAATAAAACTCACATTTCACCTTCTGGACTTTGGTGGTGTCCATGTTTTTAATCTGTTGTGGGTTCCACATCTGGGCTGAGCAAACATGTATGCTGTGTCTCCCCAGTAAACGTTCAGCTAAGTAACACTGGGTCCGGATCTGGTGCTCTTCCTGGATGCGTCTGTGTGTCCTGCTAATCCCTGCATCTGGCCAGCTGTTCTTAGGGCCACATTTGCTTCTGGAGGGCCTGAGCAGGTAAGGCACTAGTTAAGGCCTTAACCCCAGTGTTCCCTGATAAACTGATGAACTGGTCTTGAGTTTTAGGAGCTCTGAGTCGTTCCACTTCAGATTGAAGCCCCATCTACAGACCTCGGAGCACTTCTGAAAATGCTGATAGATGATGCCTGGGTTCAACTTGTCTCTGTTTGCTCAGCCCCCTTAGTTAAGGAACCCAGTGGTCTGTAACTGAGGACAGAGCTCCTGAGAGAGGCACTAGAGACCTAGGGTGGCATGGGAACTGAGCTGACGCCGACAGCACACTCTCTTTTGCTGACTTGGTGACTTGGCGACTTGACCCTCATAGACCTAGATTGTTGTTTTCTAGACAAGGGTTTTTTGTTTGTTTGTTTTGTTTTGTTTTTTGTTTGTTTGTTTGTTTTTTGTATCCCCGATTGCCCTGGAACTAGATCTGCAAACCAGGCTGGCCTTGAACTCACAGAGATCTGCCTCTGCCTCCCAAGTGCTGGGTGTTGTGTGCCATCATCACCAGGCTGTAAGCCCAGATTTTGGCCACAGGGTTCTATTTATAGTGATGCAGAAGTGTAGGGAAGAATTCTAAGGCCAAGAGAGCAGTCTCTACATAGATAGAGTGCTGTAGTTGACTAGTAATGTCTGCCGTGGATGGGAACTGGCATGTAGTAGCATACATGCAATGGAGATACTGCCCCAGAATGCATTCTAATATCCCAACTCAGTCTAGAAGCACACGGTACACATGCCTGAGAACACTCTCCTATGGTTTTCTCTAAGTCTCTTAAGTAAGCCTAGGTGTTGGCAGTGCCTCTTACCCCTGGTCCACATGGCTGGTTTGGGAGATTCCATGGATTGAGGCATGTCAGGTCCCTTCCCTGTGGCATTGGTGGACTCTGGCAGAGGACGGGGGCAGGGCTGAGTTCCTTGTGAGAGGGAGTGAGGATGCAGTCTCTGAATTTGTCTTGTGGTAGGGTGTGGGCCACATTTTTCCTTCATGGCCTGGTCACAGGTACCAACATGGCCCCCTTCATGTGTTCTTGCTCTGCTGCTGGGCTATGGCTGTTGCTAGACTACAAGCATCCTGTTTGTCTCTGAGCCTGGACCTGTCCCAGGTCTACCTATCTGCTCAGCACTTGTCCCTCTATCTCCATCCATCTCTTGCTTTCACACATTCCACCTCAGATGCCTTTTGTCACATCTGGTAAGTGCTCTCTCTCTTTGTTTTTGGCCAGAGGTTCCAGGGCTGAGGGTAGCCTGAAGGTGGATGATTGTGATTACAGTGTGCCCAAGATCCATCCGGTGACCTCCAGAAGTCTTCAGTTTCTAAACCCTCTCCTCATCCTAAGGTATACACTTACTTTTGTTCATATTTTATTTATTTTTTAAAATTTATTTATTTATTTTATGTGAGTACACTGTAGCTGTACAGATGGTTGTGAACCTTCATGTGGTTGTTGGGAATTGAATTTTTAAGACCTCTACTCACTCCAGTCAACCCTGCTTTCTCCGGTTGGCCCCGCTCCCTCAGTCCCTGCTTGCTTTGGTCCAAAGATTGATTTACTATTATACATAAGTGCACTGTAGCTGACTTTAGACACACCAGAAGAGGGCATTAGATCTCATTACAGGTGATTGTGAGCCACCATGTGGTTGCTGGGATTTGAACTCAGGACCTTCTGAAGAACAGTCAGTGTTCTTACCCGCTGAGCCATCTCACCAGCCCCCACATTTCATAAATAATACTTCAGAGTAAACCTGCCCAAGATTTCTCATGAGCTGAGGCCCCAGGCCCAACCCACATTGTTTAATAATGGGAAGGGTAGTCAAGTGGTTGTCTGCTGGAGGCCAAGGCTAGAAGCTAGGAGGGACCCTATCAGAGCTGGTGTTGATGGGGCTTGTCATCCTGCATATTAGAGATGTTCAGGAGCCTCCGATAAGGAGCTGGGGCCATATGACATTCAGAGATCTAGAGTAGAGGCCTGATGGAAAGGGGCCCCTGTTGGTAGGGCAGGAGGTCTCACCTCAACAGAACACAGCTGAGACAGGTGGAGTTGTCTTCACCCTCCCTTTCAGGACAGGAGGTTCAGGGCAGGCCTGGAGAAGCTGAATAGAGAGGCCTTGGGGAGTGGCACCCATCGAGTCTCCACCTGCCCAACCTGCTGGTTTCTGGCACTACCAGTTATGTGAGCCCAACAGTAGCTTGCAGTAGAATCCTTTAAGCCCTTTACAAGGAGAACATGGAGTGTGTGTGTGTGTGTGTGTGTGTGTGTGTGTGTGTGTGTGTAGGGATCCTTAGGTCTGTGTTGCAAGGTAAGACAGGGACATGTCCCTGAGTACAGATGTGGGGGCTCAGAGTGACAAGGAGCCTCACCCCTGGGCAGGGACAGCCCATGTGTGAATGTAGCAAGGGCCCTGGGCAGAGTTTCGCTGTCGTAGGCCGAGGGTGGGTGGATGGGTGGTCATGATTTGGGGACTTTCCCCCTCTAATGAATTCAGCAAGGGGGACTGGGGCCAACTTTATCTGGTGAGGTGTGAAGACAGGCAGGCCTAGGAAAACCAGGTCTCTGTGAGGCCAGAGTGTATCGCAGGGAAAGGGGTAGGTAGTGGGGAAGGGTCTTGCTAGGGGTAGCTGCAACCCTGCTCAGCTGCATCCCACCTTCTGTGAGCCACGCCAAGTTGTCCCTCGTACAACTAGAATGAACATTGGGCAAAGAGGGAAACCCCCGGGTGAGAGTGGCCCCATAGCTGTGGGATAGCCCTTACAGGATCGGTAGATCCTGGCATCTTCTTTAGGGTTGCCATGGGTGACATGGGCTGTCCTGAGTGTCCTGGAAGTCCTTGGATGGGAAGATAGGGTATCCTAGGAGGATGTGGGATAGATTTTCTTAAGGCAGGCAGAAGGGGTAATTCTTGATTTGCTTTCTGCCTTGGGGTAGGAGGCTGGCTGCCCTTTTAAAGACTTTGGATTCTGCACCAGCTACTTATCATCTCAAAGAGCTCCAGGGGTGCAGAGTCTCAGCAGGGAGTCCTCTCCTGAGAGCAGTGATCATTTATGCTGCCCATTATATTCGGATTCCCCAGCTTTGGTGGGCCAATCCGGAAAGTGGACCATCCTGGTCTTGGATCAGGCTGCAGCTAGCCCAGGCTATGGTAGGTAGGCACATGTAGGGCCGGAGGAAGCCTAGAGTTGTAGCTGAGGCTCTTGTGGCTTCCAGATGATCACACACGTGATGGCACACAGGACAGGGCCAGGTGTGCTCAGATGAGTATGGGTCCCAGGTTGCTGAGTGAGAGTTCCTGTCTTGCTGTAGGCATGTGTTCTTTCTGCTGGGTGAGATGAGGCGGTGCTGGCACAGGGGCCTGCCCAGCCTTGCTCTGACCCAGTTTTCCAGGCCCTACCCAGTTCTCTGTACCCAGGCAGGCAAGGGGCAGTGGGAGCTCACAGAACTTTTTTTCAGGAATACCAATGCCCTGGCCCACAGCAGTTTTCCCGTCTAGGGCATTTGACTGGCTGGCTGTCACTACAGTTAGTCTCCCAAGGACACAGGCTTTCCTAGGACTTGAATTGCCAGTAATCCCGCCAGATCCTGCTTTGGAGCCATCTGTTCTGCCTCTAGATGAACTGATGCATTGCTCAGAGATAGACCCTATAGCCCTCTAACTAAAGATCCAGTAGTGTTTCCTGCCCTCCTAGAAGCCAGTTATGGCCTTCCTAAAGATGAGGGATCCCTTAGGTGACAGATAGCTACGGAACAGGCCAGAGTCACAAGAGTGGGTAAAAAGGCTCAGGAAAACATTCCAGGGAAGGGGAGGGTGGGAGGGTCCTGTGGACAAGGAGACTGGGGCAGCAAAGGCTGCATGAGGCCAGTTGGGAAGTGGGGAGGGGGAGGGAGGGTAGACATGACTGTGGGAATCGAGCTCTGGTGGCGGCTGGGTAAGCTGCTTTGATCCACATTGAGGCAACACAGACCCCAGTTTAAGATAACTTGGGCTTGGGAACCTGGGCTCTGGCCCCAGCTACCCTTCTGGGTTTCATCCCTGCTCTGCACTGGAGAGACAGTAGTCTGGGTGGCGACTGACTCTCTGGGGCAGGCTCTCCTGGATGCTGGGGCATCCTTCTTTTCTTTTCTGTATGGCCCTGACTATCCTGGAACTCACTCTGTAGAGCAGACTGGCCTCCAACTCACAGAGATCCACTTGCCTCTGTCTTCTGAGTGCTGGAACTAAAGGCATGTGCCACCACTGCGGAGCTGGGGCACAGTTCTTAAGCTGAGCTGGCAGGACAACTTGAGGCCCATTAGTTTTCAAGGAGAGGAGTGTGGAGTGCCCACCTCAGGAACAGACAGGCCTCCCCTTGACCCTGCTCCTCTGAGTTAAACTTTCTGGCCGGGTGGTGGTGGCGCACGCTTTTAATCCCAGCACTTGGGAGGCAGAGGCAGTCGGATTTCTGAGTTCGAGGCCAGCCTGGTCTACAAAGTGAGTTCCAGGACAGCCAGGGCTACACAGAGAAACCCTGTCTCGAAAAACCAAANNAAACCAAACAAAACCAAACAAAACAAAACAAAAAAAACAACAAAAAATTTTCTGTATCCCTTCCCCAACCAGCTGTTAGCATCTTTGACTTGGGCCTGAGAGGTCATGGGACCCTCTACTCCCTTGGTGGGGCCAGAAGGACAGCCTAGTTTGAGCAGAGGTCAACATGGACACATATGTGGACTGCTGGGGATGTGTACACTGCCTCGGAACCCCATATCAGACTCCTAGCCTTTGCCTCAGCCATGGTCGGGACCTTCCCACCCCAGACGGCTGACTCAACTCACCCTCAGTCTCTATCCAGGCCAGGCCAGTGGACAATAAAGCTGTCAGCAGCCAGGGCGAGGGGCCGGCAATGGGCGTGGCTAGGAGGAGAAGGCCTCCAGAAGCACAGACATCTCTATTAGGGGATGTAGACCCTGCCTGTCCATCCTACTCAATGCTAGGACCTTGGAGGCTGGGAGCAAGTGGTGGCTCAGAGAGAAGAGGATGACCAGAATAGTTAGCGAGGTCAATAAGGACTTGGGAGTCATGTGGAGACAGGTGTCTAAGGAGCAACTGCCTGCCCACCCCTCAGGCCTATTAATGTACCTGCACTATATGTGCCCTCTGGGTAGAAACATCCCAGGTGAACATTCTATTTAGCCTATAAGAAGACCCGTTTCTCAGAGAAAAGAGATAGTTGCAGAACATGCCTCAGCTTTCCCGCCTGTGATGGGGTAGAGACAGACACCACTGTGTACCTAAGCATCAGTCAGCCTCCAGTGGAGTCCAGCAGACAGCAGAAGCACTTTCAGATGTGGACCGAAGAGACTGAAGAGGGAAGTGGCCTCTACATCTGTCTCCTCCCAGGTCCACTGTGCCTACCTTGTGAACTAGGGCAGAGACCCAGGTGATAGGCATGGCTGAATTCTGCTGGAGACTTAGGAGCTGAAATTTAGGCCTATGACCCTTGGATCTTAGCTGGGACACTCCTGGAAAGTGAGGGTCCTGAAGTAGCTACGGGCCATGAGTTGGCAGCCTCTATCTGGTGAGTTCTCTGCAAACAGCTACCCCTTCCAATCAGCTGTGAGCAGCTATGTGCTAGCATCTCCTGTATCCTCCAGGGTCCCCTAGCATCCTCAGAGTCTTACCAGGCTTTGTGGGTGGGCTGGTCCTTTTCCTCAGGGCTGCTGAGGTCTCCACTGCTCTGAGGGCTCCCTAACCATTCCACTGTTCCCAAGCTCAGCTGAAACATCTCTGGAAGCCATGTGGTCACCCATGGTGACTGAGTAACTGGGACAGTGCCTCCTTATTCCCCATCTGTCGAATGGAGCTTCTGTGAGGGTTCTTTCAGGAACCACCAAGACTACCAACTGCTCATTCTGAACACACAAGGACCTGGATTACCCAACCCAAGTCATTTGCGGGAGGATTCGGAACTCAGCAGCGTATGTGCAGGTGTTCGCGCACACATGCATGCCGCCCCAGCTGGCTGCTCTAAACCAGAGAATGGAGCTGAATGCTTGGCTGAAGGTCACACAGGGGGGATGATGAGTGAGAGGGCCAGCCAGTAGAGGGGGACAGAGCAAGACTGCCATAGGTGATGCCAGGAGGGGCCAGTGACTGAAAAAGGTGCAGTGTAATAGAGAGCCACTGGGGTGGAGGAGGAGGGTGTGGCAAAGGCTGCTGGGCCCTGGGGCCTAGATTCCTAGTTCTGCTGGAGCCTGCAGAGTTAGGACTTGTTTATTCTTGGCAGGAAGGCTAGTCCTGGGGGGTGGGAGGGGGGCAAGGCCTTTTCAAAAAAAAATAATAAAACATTCATTTAGAAGGCTCCCAAGGCGTGCTGAACTGCAAAAGGGTCCTGGAAAAAATGCCGAGAGGGTTTAAGTGTAAATGGACCCAAAACACCATAATTAAATTTCCCTTAAATTTACCAGAGTTTGGGGTCAAAGAAAAAAATAAAACTTAGGGAAAATACACTTGAGGTTTCAGGCCAAGAGCTTAGGAAAATAGATTTTCTGAACGGCTCAGCAGCTACCGGCCTGGCCCTGCCAGTCCCTCTGGTTGTCGTGGCCCTGTACACAGGCTGTTCCTAGGGGCTTTCGAGGCACCCTGGTTGTCCCTTGTCAGCTCTTCTCGCTTTCTGCTGTGTAGTTCCTCTTTGTCAGCTTGGTAGCCTTGCCCTTGCCCCACGTTTCTCCACAACTCTGGTCTCCGGTCTTTACTCGTCCAGGCACATTTTCCAGACCAAAAAAAAAAAGTTAGGACCTGAGGTCTAGTGGTCTGAGTGAACTCAGGGGCGAAAAGGCCAGAAAGCGTGGTCTGGAATATCACAGCATACCCAGGCTCCCAGTAGGGCATGATTCATCTTAGTGCCCTTTTCGTGCAACCTGCCAGGAAGGTCACAGCTAAAATTAAGGATCTTACATAGTAGCTAGTATTGGCTGAAGGCTTTTGGAATATTTTCTCTTCTTGTTCATGTTCTTAAAAATTCCATTTTTTTGGTTATATTATAATGTGCAAATCAAATGTACTTTTTTTGTTTGTTTGTTTGTTTGTTTGTTTGTTTTTGAGACAGGGTATCTCTGTGTAGCCCTGGCTGTCCTGAAACTCACTTTGTAGACCAGGCTGGCCTCGAACTCAGAAATCTGCCTGCCTCTGCCCCATTAAGTGCTGAGATTAAAGGTGTGTGCTACCACCGCCTGGCTCAAATGTACTTTTATTTTAATCCTCAAATTATGAGAATAAACTTGAAAGGCAGAAATTACACACACACACACTTTCACAGTCACATCACCGTTCAAATCTGCTCCCTGTTTCTTCTTTGGGGAAACCGGGTCAGGCCAGTCCTCTAAGACAGAGTTCTGAGCCCCTTCCCCATGGTGCTGCACTGACTCCTGAGCCTGTGGGCACACAGTAATGGCATTTCCCAGTAGCTGAAGGAATGGGGACTCCTAGGAGGAGACAGAGCAGCTCTGGGCTCTGAAAGCTTCAAGTCAGGCTGTGGAGTCCACTGGGGCTCAGTTTCCCTTTATCTCTGCGCTCAACCTCGTGGGCAGCTGCCCCTGCTGGACCAGGCACCCTCCCCGAGTACAACCTTAGCAGGCTGACATGGCTCAGTCTGCCTGGGTTCCAGGCCCACTGTGGCCTACAGCAGCTGCCACCTGCCAGGAATCCTGTGGGTAAGAGTTGAGTTGTGATTTCAGGTCTGACCAGGAGAGCCACCCCCAAACTCCTCTCGGCTGACAGTTTCTCACAACCATTTCCCCAGCCTCAGTCCTGGTCTGGCTGGGGAGGTCAGGGAAGGGCAAATCTTGGGCTGCTTACTGCCAGTCTGAGGGATTCCATTCCAGGACACGCACAGCTGGCGCCTTACCACAGTCTCTTTCCTTGTTGCTTAGCAGCATAGGCCCCAGAAAGCGGAAGCTACTGAGCTCTGAGTCCCTGAGCTATCTATCCCTAGTATGCCTGACTTGACCTCTGCTCTCAACTCACCGTTCACTGAAGAAGACTCCATTTATGTGAGCCTTGGAAAGCTGGTGGGTCCCCAAGCAGTGGGCAGGAGGTGTAGGCATGGAAGGGGACTTGATCATTAGGAAACCCTCAATCATCAGCACTAGTTGTTGGCAGGCTCCAACTCTTGTCCCCTGGAACTTTGCCATGGGCCAAAGAGAATCACCTCCTCAGACCCTCATTATAACAATAGCCTGGAGTTCAACTGAGGGGCTTGGGATTAGAGTGGCTAAGTTAGAGGCAGCATCATGGAGATTTAAGAACTGGCACCATTCTGCACTGATGACAGAATGGTGGGCTCAGCCTCATCTTGTGTAGGTCTCAGAGAGGCAGGTGGACTCCTGCTGAACCTACTGACTTGGGAAGAATCACTTCATACAAGAAAATCCCACTGAAAACAGACCATCCTTCCAGGAATTACATCCCCGTATCGAGGGAGCTGCAGCTACTCAGGGCGGAACACAGGGATCATATTGACACTAACTCCCACAGAATCAGTGGAGTCTTAGAAATGCTGTGCCCCTTTGATGTAAGGGCCACCAGACAGTGGCAGCCATGTTGGAAAGTCTGTTAACACCCAGGCCATGTCAGGATGTGCATGATGTCAAGGAACCAGGGACTGCCAGGTGTGTAGTGGGCAGAAGGTAGCTCCCCCAAAGGCAGGTCTCTGTGCTATCTCCTGCATCCATGGATGTGACCTTATTTGGAAAAAGAGTCTTGCAAGTGTAACGGTGGGAAGAGGCTTGAGGTGAGGTCATCCTGCACTTTATGAACAACTCTAAATCTAACCACAAGTGTCCTTATGCGGGGCAGGAGATGTGGGAGAGATGATGGCAAAGGCGCAGAAGCCATGTGAAGGGAGAGAGGCAGAGACTAGACTGAGATGACCGTAAGTCATGGATGCCTACAGGCCCCAGAGTTATAACAGGCAGGAAGAAGCAGCCTCAGGACCCACAGCCAGCCCAACTTGACCTCAGACTTCTGTTGTCCTGAATTGGGAAAGTAAATTTAAGACAACCAGATTTTAATCTGGAAAGTAGGCTCAAGACAGGAATATAAGTTGTGAATACCACCCAGCTCATTTTTGATGAAGGGGGCTAATCCCCCCCCCACTGCTACAGTTGAGCAGGGGTCTTCAAGAGCTGGCCAGTGTCAGGCCACAGGGTTGGGGAAGGACTAGAGGAGTAGAAGTACCCTGCTTAGAGTCCTCTTTCCTGCATATGTAGCCCATTGGAAAACAAGGTAGCTTGAAAGAGATGGTCTTTGGGCTATGGGGGTTCAGAGCTCAACCAGCACTGGCCTGACTGAGATTCCTGACTGGGTATTTCTAACAAGGAGGCCATCTCAGAAATAAAGAAGTATTGCTGTTTGGATGGATGCTCAGCTCTTAGTTACAGGGTGTGGAGGGTTCTGGTAAATCCTCGAGACGAAGGGGGTGGAAATAGGGGTCAGAGCTCACATTCTGGTTCATTTACTGATAACTAATCTGCCAATAGATTAGGGGAGAATGCCTGCAATGACCCCCTGGGGTGGCATCCTGGGAGAGGACCTGTGGGCAGCTGCCTGGGGGTGCCATGGGAACCCAGGACTGGATTCTAGCCAGTCTACAGGGAAGGGTCCTTGGCCAGAGCAGGAGGAGGTAGAGCTGCCCGGCTCTAGGGTGGACACACAGGGATGAGAGCATGAGGGTTTTGGGGGCAGGGCTTTCCCTGCTCAGCTATCTGGGAAAGATAAGAGTGATCCGTAAGCCAGTGAAGGGTGTTCGTGACCCACTCGTGTTTTTTTTTTTTTTTTTACAGATGAGCAGTGTTAAGTCCTTCAAGCCACATACAGCCAGACTGGGCAGAAGCACTGAGCCAAGCCCCCACGTATCTGGCTCCCATAGGCCTCATCAGACCTTGTGGAACTTGTCTGAAAGTGAGACAAGGTTCCCTGCCTTGTGAGGGTAGATACAGACGCCATCAGTCACAGGGTGGTTGCTGTTACAGAAGTTCTGCCAGGCAGGACCTACAGCTTGCCAGCATGATGGGGTGACCCGGCTGATCCTCCAGGGACCAGCTGTCAGTGTGACACTCCCCAGATGGAATGTGTCCCCACATGATGGGTGTGCTGTGCTAGGACATCCATAAGCTGGAGTTCAGGCAGCCTTAGGGTAGGGCAGGCTCCCCTGCTTTTTATCCCCAGCTCTTCTTGTTATTCCAAGAGGCTGGGTAAGTTTCTTCCAAAACCTGTGTGTTCTTGGGGAAGTGTGGACATCATCCCTGAGCAGGATGCAGGCAGCTGGTTAGTTTGATAAATACAGCAGCCTCCTTTCCTAGGGTGCAGTCCCTGGGTCTTTCATCATGTAAACTCTGCTCCATCCTTCACTGTAAGGCCTGTCCACGCGTATTTGTGTTTGTCTTCCTGGAACTGTCAGGCTCTGTACCTGAGGATTTAGCGCTCTTTGCACAGGGTTCACTCAGCTCAGGGGGCCAGTTCACTGTGAAGACGCCCTAACACCTAGAACCCCACCGAGGTCAACTTTCTGAGCCCTTGAGCACAGCTTTATTGGAGGGAGAAGCGTGCTGGTAGACAGTCCTGAGCTCCGCATTGCTTCAAGGGGTCGAGCGTGCGACCCTTGCCTCGCCTGCTCCGCCCCAGCTGGGCTCCCACGCCCTCTGGGACCGCCCGGCGCCCCCACCTGACCACGCCTCTTCGGTTCCCCCGCCCCCTGGCCGCCGGGGAAGGGGCGTGTTCGGGGCGTGGCGGGAGCAGCTTCTCCCCCCCCCCCCCCCCCCCGCCACCCGGCTGCTGCGCGCGGGGCAGCCCCAGTTCAGTGCACTGTGGCAGCGGGGGTGGCGGGAGCAGCTGGCGCCGTGCGGTCCGCTCCGGCGGGGTACTCAGTGGTGGGCGGCCGGCCACTGGGACAGAGGAGACCCTGGAAGAGCGGGAGCGGCGCGTGGTGAGCTGGGCTCTAGCGGCCGCCAGGTTAGTGTGAAGGACTCGGCTGGCACTCGGAGGGGCCGGGCGGGCTCAGAAGCAACTCAGGGGGTGCGATGTGCTGGAAGTGGAGCGATTCATAAGTGCGGCGAGGCCGGGGCAAGGCGCGGGCTTCCCGCTCTGGAAAGTTTGCGGCTACTGCCTCCGTCCTGGGAGGGCTCTGCGGCATCCAGGGAGGGAAGGAGGAGGGAGGGACCGCGGCTGGGAGGAGGCGGCCGGCGCCAGGCAGCCCGGGAGAGCTAGGAGTCGGCGGGCGGGGCGGCCGGGGGGGTCTGGGTTCAGGAGCGAGGCCGCGCTTCCCCGCTGCCCTCCGGAGTAACTCAGTGCTCTCCTCCTGTAGTCTCCGCAGAGGCGTTCTCCCACCGGCGCCGGAGCCGGGCGTGGGGGGTTGCAGCATGCCCGCGCGCGCTGCCTGAGGACGCCGCGGCCCCCGCTCTGGAGCCATGGTAGTCCCGGCCTGCGTGCTAGTGTTCTGCGTGGCGGTCGTGGCTGGAGCTACTTCCAAGCCTCCTGGTCCAGAGCAGCGAGTTGTGCGGAGAGCCGCAGGTAAGGACTGACCCAAGGTGGTGTTCTGGGGGCCGGATCTGAACCACAGGGGCTTTGGCAACAGCGAACAGCCCTTGGGTGAGGAAGGGGCGTCGGGTTGAGTAGCACCACAGGGGCTAGTGCGCCGGGGTTTGTCCCCTGCCCCGTAGATCGCTGTCAGCTCGGACGCGGCAGTTTATGGGGGTGTCTGCAGGCTGGGAGCCACCACCCAAGTGCGAGGCGTCACGGGGGACCGGTGCGCCTGTGACGGTGGTCCCAGGTAGAGGGGCGTTGGGGTGGCGCGCGAGCTGACTTTCCACGATTCCTATTGTTGCTTCTCGAATTTGAGAGGAGGAAAAATGCCTGTTATTGATTCAGCCGTTCTCCCGGAACAGTTCTTGCTCTGCTTCAGCTAAAGGAAGGCTGGGTGTTGCGGGGTGGATAGTAGTATCCCAGCCAGAGCTCAGCTCTCAGGGTTTCGCATGACAAGGTGACAGCTTCAGTGCGGCCGCTGCTCCCTCCCCTTTTATCCTGTAGGCAGCCTGAGGGGTCGGTTGGGAGATGAGGGGCGGTTGTCCCAGGATCTTGGCGCCGCCTCGGTAGTCCCGCTGGCCACTAAAGTCCGATGGGACACCGAGTGCCCTCAAATGGGGCTGGAGGCCAAGGATGCAAAAGGGAGCCACGGTCCGCTCTGCGTCCCTCGGTCGCCCTGGAGGTGCGACGCGCGCGGCCCCCCGGCTGTGTCCGGTGGCAGCGTGGCAAAGCAGAGCAGCGGTCTGGCGGGAGGCCGCGCGAAGGGAGGCTTTCGCTCGGTACGCTGTCGCCCCACCCGAACTGAGGCCCGAACAGCCGCTCCTTTGTACCTCAGCGGCCACAGACCGCGTATTGATGGCGGCGCGGCCTCTCGGGGAGGTGCGAGTGCGGCGGGCGCAGCGGGAGGAGGCAGATGGCGGTGTGCCCCTCCCGGCGCCCCCGCGCCCCTCTCTCCAGCGGCTGCAGCCTCCTGGAACAATGTCATTTTCTTTCTTTCTTTTTTCTTTTTCTTTTTTTTTTTTTTTATGAATGAAAGTGGGCCGGGAGCTTGAATGTGCGTGTCTTTCAGCGGCGTGACAGAGGCGGTCGGGAGGTCAGCGCGCGCTTTTAGCGCCTGCTAGGACTGCCTGGCTTCCCGGGCACCGAATGGCCGGCGAGGAGAGCACATTAGCATGTGTATTCAGATGAAGATATTACTTCTTGCGTCGGGTGTCAGTGAGCTCGGGGAGGGGCGGCTGGGCGGAGCGCACACCCTCTCCGTGCTTCGGTCAGTGACGGTGGCCTCCTGGCACGACCCTACTGCGGGAACCGAAGCTGAGCCAGGCCGCCGGGGTTCGGTGGGATGTGCGCCCGCCCCTCACTTCTGCGTTTGAGCTTGTGAGACAGGTAGGGAATTGATAGGCCAATAAACTTAATCCGGTTCCTTAACGAGATGGGCCGGGCTGTAAAAATACAAAGACCTGGTGAAGTTTACAGAGGTCCGGGCTGGCGCTTTCCCTACGAACATAAATTACCAAGCAGGAGCTGGCTGGGGTCAAGGGCTGTGGGGTGGGGCTGGGTCCCAGCCTAACCTGGCCACCCTTGGTGAGGCAAGCCCTGCTCTTGTGCTTAGCGTGGGAGACAGTAACCCGTAGGGGATCCAGAAGTTGACCCCAGGCCGGCTTGCAGAAGCAGGGCCTTCCACCTCCCTTGTCTCTATCCCCCCCCCCCCCCCCGCAAGGCTGGACTTTGAGCCCTGCTGGCCCTCCCGGTGGTTCATTAACCTGGGCTGATCTTAGACCCTGAAGCTTTGGGCTCTTCGCTGAGCCTAGAATCCCCTTGTCCTCCAGGTCTCAGGTTTTACTTGGGACCTGGCACTCTTCCCCCCACCACGCCCCCTTTTGTAGTTGTGCCTAGAAGGAAAACTAGTTACCCAGGGTGTGTTAGGGGGTAGATGATGTTTTGGGTAGAGGTGGCCTGCCTGGTTGAGAAATTACTGAGCTGTGAACAAAGCCACTGGGCTTGGGGCCTGCCTCCGATTGGGTCCTCTCCTAGAACCTAAGTCTCCTCACCTGTCCTGCTGGTAATGGCAGGGTCGTTGGGGGGATTAAACCAGATAATCCCCGGTAAGCCCTCATTAGCCCGCCCAGCCTCTGGAGTTTTCTTTTATTCTTCCTTTCTTGACTTTTATAATAAAGTGTGGAAACTGGAATGTCTCAAGGTGGGAAGGTGGGGGATGGGGAGGAGGAAGGCAGGCGAGAGACCCTTGGCTTCAAGGCCCCTTGGGGCAGGCACCCTCCTTTCTCTTGGGTTATTTTCCTCATACACTTGGCCATACCTCCCACACCAGCTGTGTTCACTATCAAGGCAGGTGTCACTCGGATCTGTGTCCTGGTTTTGCTCCAAAGTCCAAGTCCCTGGAGTTCTTTAGGGTGACCAGCCCCAGACCAATGCTGGATTTGATGCTGGTTTTGTAGCGCTCACGTATGTAAATCTCCACAACAGAACCCGGGCTGTCAGGTTCTCCAGGCAGGGGATGCAGCCCTCCCTCCAGCTGGTCAGCTGTGGTCTCACTCCATTGCTTGATTCAGGGGGCTTCTGCATAGGCACCCCTCATTCCCACACCCCTTTTACAGACTTTAGACACTTAACCAGGGCTTTCTGGACCTTAGGTCTGCAAGTTGGGCTTTGCACTTTGTGCTGCAGTGGATGAAACCGAGGCAATCTAGGAGGCTCTATGCCCAGCACAACTTGATTGGGATACAGTGTCCCTTAGTTTGCAACAGTGAGCCTATGGTACCCAGGTCCATGTTAATACCATATAGCAATGGGGATAGGTGCTCTGGGATCCATGTGGTAGGGACATTATCCCCTTAAAGGGCACAACAGAAGTACCAGTGCTTGCCTGCTGCACTTGGCTCCTTTGTGGATGGAGCCTAGGGAGTTACTGGTCACACCTGGAGGCTGACGGTGTGGGAGTTCCTCTGACCAGGGCACTGCTTCTACTGCCTCAGGATGCGGTCTACATACTCGGCATTGTCTCGAGCACTGTCCTATACTGTCCTTCCCTTGTCACTACCTGACTCAGGTCATAAGTTCCTCTAAGCCCTGTGACCCTAGGATGGTGGTTGTTGGTAGATGTTGTTGCCCAAGGCCCCCAAAGTCCAGATGTCTGGTTTCGCCTAGCTCCTAGTGGACAAGATTGGGTGGATCAAAGGTTAGCTCTTTGAGCTGACTGAACCATTTCCCCTCCAGCCATCTGCTGCTCCAAGGGTCTGGCTTGGGTGCTGCCATGTTCTTTTCCAGTCCTTCTTTGGATTAGGTTAAAGCAAATACTTGTGTGCATGGCTTGAGCGGTTGTCTTGCCCAGACCAAATTGGAACCAACTGGCTGTTGCCTTTGGGCCAAGGCCTGGACTGAGGCTCTTGACGAGCCTGTCCTTGCCCTTCTGCAGAGGGAGAACTCAAGTGGCTTCCAGCACTGGGTGGTCCCTATAGGACATGGTAGCAGGATTGGAGAACTGGAAGTCAAGAATTAGGCCCCTGGCTATGGGACCTCTGTAGGCCAACTTAATGCTGTGGGGCTCTGAAGGACATGAGTTTCATGGATATTTTGGGGAATATTCCCTGTCTGTCAGAATCCTGGTGGACTTTGAGCCTGTGGGCTGTCTCTGGGATGGACAGAATTGGGCCTAAGGACTGGTGTGGCCAGAGTGGACAGCTGGGCCTTGAATCTAGGCCATGCGTCGGCGGAATGACAAGTGACATTATAGCCAGTCCAGCTGGATCTGAGGAAGGAGGTCTGCTTAGCAGGACCACCCACTCCTGTCCTGGGCCCCAAGCCCAGCTGCTCTGTGATGGGCATTGTCAGGTTCTGGCAGGGAGGCCCGGAGGAGATAGCCCAGCTGGTGGTACGTCCCTGAGGGTGAAGTCTTTGAGCCACAGCATGAGCTGGGCAGCACCTGGGCAAGGCAGAGGTGTATTACCTGTGTCTGCCTAGTAACTAGGCAGGAGGAGCTATGCTGCTTCAGTTCCTTAGCCCTCAGGGTGGGTGGCTGGCTCTACTTGGCTCACATGCCCACTCGGACAGCCCCCCCCCCCAGTCCTCATTTGTGAAATGGGGGTCCCATGTCCTCAGCCAACCTGCGAACTCATAGGAGTCTCTTAGCCCACTGACTAGAGAGACCTAAGACACCAGAATGGTGTCCATGTTTTCCTAGCTGGCTATTCTGTGAGATGGGTGTGTACGTTGCAAGGCGTGGATCGTCCAAGCAGCTGGTATACTTTGGTCTCTGGAGGTGCACAGCTCCTATGAATAGCAGCCCTAGTGGTATATGCCAGCAAGGGCTGCTCACCCATGTTCTTGTATGACCTCATGTTGTCTTCTCTCTTCCCATTTATTTTGATTTTTTTTAAAGATTTATTTATTTATTACATGTAAGTACACTGTAGCTGTCTTCAGACACTCCAGAAGAGGGCATCAGATCTTGTTATGGATGGTTGTGAGCCACCATGTGGTTGCTGGGATTTGAACTCTGGACCTTCAGAAGAGCAGTCGGGTGCTCTTACCCACTGAGCCATCTCACCAGCCCTTGATTTTGTTTTTAAGACAGTAGCCAGGCTGGCCTTGAACTGTAGCAATCCCCCTGCTTCAGACTTCTGAGTGCATGAGCCACCATACCTAGCTTTCTCTTCCTGTTTAAAGTATGTTCTGTTCCCTGGCTCTCTATCCAAACTGGTTTAGAAGCCAAGATGAGGGTTGGGTGCAAAGAGGGTTCTGAAAGGGCTCCCTATTCTTTCTCTGAGCTTTGAGCCAAAGTCCAGGGAAGGACAGCCTGTCTCCAACCTGCTTTTATGCCTCCCTGTGAGCTTAGGACTGGTTTTACATTTCCAAATGGTGGAAGGATCAGAGGAAGGAGAATTGGTGAGGAAGGAGAATTGGTGACTTGTTCGTGGTGTGGGGCTGAGCTCAGGGCTTCAGGCATTCTGTGCTGTAGCACAGAGTTGTCCAAAACCCTTCTTGGCACTTTAAAGATGATTCAGGTATCAGGAGGGCTGTGCCTCTTCCAGATCATCTTGGGAAGACAGCTTCCTCCTGTAGGGCAGAGCCAAAAGCCTTAGCCCTCGATTGACAGAGCTGGTGCCCACCGGCTCTTACTAAAACAGTCTTCCACCCCTGGTTTGAACATTGTCTGGCAGGTCCCCAGGCTCCAGGAGCACATCTCTCCCCTGCCTACACACAGCCCTTGCCAGTGTGTTTGCAAAGCGAAGGGCTGGGTCTCCAGCATGCTTCTCTGGAGAACCTGTTTCATAGCGTCCCGTTTACTCCACAGAGGTTCCAGGGCCTGAACCTAGCCAGCAGGAGCAAGTGGCCTTCGGCAGTGGGGACACCGTGGAGCTGAGCTGCCATCCGCCTGGTGGTGCCCCCACAGGGCCCACGATCTGGGCTAAGGATGGTACAGGGCTGGTAGCCTCCCACCGAATCCTGGTGGGGCCTCAGAGGCTGCAAGTGCTAAATGCATCCCACGAGGATGCAGGGGTCTACAGCTGCCAGCACCGGCTCACTCGGCGTGTGCTGTGCCACTTCAGTGTGCGTGTGACAGGTAAGTGCTTGGTATGTGGGGCTGCAAAGTGTGTTGAACAGCTGTATAGCCAGGGAGATCAGGACACTCCTGGGCTGGGTGGCTGCAGCATCCCTGGCCTAAGAGTATTGTTGGCTGTTGATAGAGAGGAAGGGGTACCCCTAAGTAGATGCCATCTGAATGAATGGCCTTGTGAAGGCAGGACCCCAAAGGTAGGGAGCAGTGAACCTCAGATATGGGAAGCAGCAGGTCTTTGGATATAGGGGTATCACAGAACCCCCACTTGTAACTTGCAGATGCTCCATCCTCAGGAGATGACGAAGATGGGGAGGATGTGGCCGAAGACGCAGGTGAGATTAGAGCCTATGCCCAATGAGCTGGTCAGGGTCGGGATGCCCCTCTGGTGGTTAGAGGGGAACACTGCTACAGGTGGGTAGACCAGGGGACAGTGCTCCAGGAGCAGGGAGGAGGCAGGGCTGGCCTGCAGGGATGTTGGTGTTGGCTCTGGTGGGACGGGGCACCATGGGGTGAGGATAACCCTGGATGCAGTTCAGACTGTTGCTGAGGAACAATAGATCCAGGGATGAAGGGCACTAGTGGTTGTTGGTTCAGGCCTGCAGGAGGGGACAGTGACTGTGCCATGCTGAGGTATACATTGTGAAGAGGGCATCACAGAGGAAGTGTGTGTGTGTGTGTGTGTGTGTGTGTGTGTCTATAACTTGGAGACTAGGCTATGCAGACTGAGTACTTGGGCCATTTGGAGACTTCTGGGGAAGAGTGGACAAGGTGTCGAGCGGAATCAAACAAAATTGATGGGAAAACAGGACTGAGTCTCTGGTGTGTGGGGGCAAGGAGAGTGGGTACAGGGCCTTGTGTGAGATTTTCGAGTGGAATCGAGACAGGAATCTAGCACTGACGCCAGCAGAGGCTACTGTCCTGGGGAGTCGTTTGACTTCTCATTTCCCTTTCCCCTCTGGCTACCAGGTTGTTCAGAGCAAAATTTCTAAGTCAGTTTCCCCCTCTCCTGGCTCCTGCACCAGCCATGTTACCAGTGGCCTTGCCCTGAGACTGTGTCCACTCTGCCTTCCTGGCTTTCCCAGGCTGTATCTAGTGCTTACACCCCACGTGGGCTTAGGCTCTGAGGTGACTAAAGGGTCATCTTCTGGACCTTGCCTGGTCGTGGGAAGCATTGGCTCACTGCAGTCGCTGACTGTTCCAAGCCTACTGGCTGCCCTGGGAGCCTGGGAGGGCAGCTCAGCATGGACAGTGCCCTCACCAGCATATGCAGACGGGTTCCTCCCCCTGTGCTCTGGCTCCTCCACCCACAGATGCACATGGTCCTATGGTAGAATGAGGTCACGGCAGACGGGGCCTGCCTCCCTATTCTGTCCTGGATCCTTGCTTTGTCCCTCAGCTGCTTCAGGAGTCCCAGTAGGGTGGCTTCCTCCACCCAGCCCAGAGGAACCAGAGTGCTCAGTGTGTGTGTGGGGGGGAGCGTGACCTGAAGGGAGCGGGTCAGGTCCTGGGCACTGCAGAGGCTGGCTTGGGGTTTGCAGACTGGTGGAGTGACCTGGCCTAGCTGCCTTCTAGGATCTGCATCCTACTGGGATCTGGGGACCTCCACCTGTGGGCCTGCACCAAAGGACGAGGAGGAGATAAATGCAGATCTGAGAGTAGGGCAACTGGTAATGCAGTGTCCAGGCTCAGGGAGCCCGTTCAGGCAAAGCAAAGGACTCTGAATACAGAAGGGAAATGGGCTAGAGGCAGGCAGGGGAGGTTCTGGAAGCCGCTGATTATAGCTGTTATGGGTACTTCTGCCATCAGGGGCTCCTTATTGGACCCGCCCGGAGCGAATGGATAAGAAACTGCTGGCTGTGCCAGCCGCAAACACTGTCCGCTTCCGCTGCCCGGCTGCTGGCAACCCTACCCCCTCCATCTCCTGGCTGAAGAATGGCAAAGAATTCCGAGGGGAGCATCGCATTGGGGGCATCAAGGTAGGTCTGGGAAAGAAAGGGACCAGGGGGCAGGGGCTGGAGACAAGGGATAGCCTGCATCTACTCACGGACTAATTACCCGCAGCTCCGGCACCAGCAGTGGAGCTTGGTCATGGAAAGCGTGGTGCCCTCTGATCGCGGCAACTATACCTGCGTGGTTGAGAACAAGTTTGGCAGCATCCGGCAGACGTACACCCTGGATGTGCTGGGTGAGGGCCAGGCCGGGTGGCTAAGGCAAGGGGCATCGCTGGGTCCCTTGGCCCTGCTGGCCCTGACCTGACTGCCTCTTGCAGAGCGCTCCCCACACCGGCCCATCCTGCAGGCTGGGCTGCCGGCCAACCAGACAGCCATTCTGGGCAGTGACGTGGAGTTCCACTGCAAGGTGTACAGTGATGCCCAGCCACACATCCAGTGGCTGAAGCACGTGGAAGTGAACGGCAGCAAGGTGGGCCCTGATGGCACGCCCTACGTCACTGTACTCAAGGTAGGCTTTGCCACCGGCTGGTGGCTGGTAGGGTGGGTGGATCAGCTGGGGCAGCCCTGGACTTGGCCCATACGTCCCTCTTGGCTGAGGGATATGTTGGGATTTACAGAGGTATTGGAGCTTCTGAGAAGGGGCAGCTAAATTCCAGTGCACGTCACCTGCTCTGAGCTCTAAGCAGGCTCTGTGTTACTTGTGCCCGCTATGGGACAGGGCTGAGCCTGCAGAAGTCTTCTCTTGGGTGACAGTTACGGTGGCTCAGGGCAGGAGAATGACTGCTGAGTTAGTACCCTCTGGACCCCAGGGGACTGGCTAGACACTCTCCAGCTGGCCTGAATTGGCTGGTGTCATCTGCTTGCATTTAGCACTGGCTGTGTCCTGCCCCTCCCTCTGCCTGTAGCAAGTTCCATACCCAAGTTCAGGACTTTGCCACACTGGAAGCCCATAGAAAACAGCTGTTGGGAGACAAGGAGGCTGGGAGAGGACTAGGGATCGTTGGGAACAGGAATCTGGGCTGTTGAGACAGAGGCCACTGGGGTTCCTGTCTGATGCGCCCGCCTCACACGGTGGGCATGGATGTACATGAGAATAAGCTAGTTGCCCTAAAATGACCCCTTGGGTGAGGGTTTAGAGGCTGTGGGTTACAGGTTCGTTCTCTCTCTCTCTCTCTCTCTCTCCCCCCCCTCTCCCCC